>NW_022197885.1:3163095-3214352 GCF_009176525.2 Contarinia nasturtii | reverse complement strand
TTTCAATGAAATCTGTGATTTTTTATTATGTCATCAAAATCGATGGTTTTACAAAGAACATATTTTAATTGATATTTGATTTGTTTTATTTTCTCGTCACTTTTTCTAGATACCATCAAGTTTTAGTAATTTAAGCGACTATATGTAGTATAAAGATCACACAAGATCGGGTTTTGTTCGAGTCTATCGATATTTCGCATAAGAGATGGGTTTATACGAGTATATCCGAGTATATCGTGAGAATAGTGTTATCATCGAACGCATGTTAGAACCACAACAGTTCATCCGATTGATGTAAGTCATGAGTAGTATTGTTGATTGAGAGGTATGCCCAAAATGGACATACGTATGTTGATTTTAAAAAAAAAATAATCTTGAGCTGTAAAGAGAAATTGTTTTGTGAAATAGAAGCCTCCTAGTGCCCGTATCTATGCCATGCTTCTGTCTTTTCCGTTCATTTTCTTGGTATTATACTCGTCATCAATAAAAATAATGACGACCAATAATTTTGCATTAAAAATCGCTCATTTTGAGCCACACTAAGAGGCTTCCCATCATCAACATTGAGAAGAATAATAATCTTTTTATACAATTCGCACGAACAACATTCAATTGTTGCGAATCGTATGTCGAGAATGTACCAAAGTCAGAATGATTTCAATGAAATTTGTGAATGTTTATTATATCATCAAAATCGATTGTTTTACATAGAACATATTTTAATTGATATTTGATTTGTTTTTTTTTTCTTCGTCACTTTTTCTAGATACCACCAAGTTTTAGTAATTTAAGCGACTATATCTAGTATAAAGTCAATTTCACTAGCGTTGAAGTGTTGTTTTTTTTTTTTGTTCAATACCTTAAGTCTATTCACATGGAAAAAATCAAATATGATTGATGTGTATTAAAAGTCAGATTACTTTTTATTGATCACACAAGATCAGGTTTTGTTCGAGTCTATCAATATTACGCATAAGAGACAATCGAGTATACGCATAGACAAATATTTTGTTTTGGATTTACATCAATCCATTTTGGGATTATTTAAGCTACCTACAATAAAAGGATTTTTTTATCTCAAACTTATTCGTTACGTTGTTCTTTTTTTTTGTGTTTGATAAGGAAATAAAATTTAAAAAATATTAATTTAGAAAAATATAGTTGATGATATATTTTTTTTGGTAATCGAATGCAACCCATGGGTTATCAAGTATGAAATTGTATGGTAGTTGTTTTTTTTGTAGTCGAAGAGATTCATGATAACCAAAAAACGCGAAATCAAAGCTAAGAGAAAATTAAAACGTTAATCACAATGCTAGAAAGAAATAATAATCTTTTAAATTACGAAAAAAAAATCTCTTCATCATCGAGTCACTTTTTCTAGCCGCAAAAAAAGACGCTTTCAATATTCTACTGAGAATGTATGTATATGTTAGATGGATTTAATGTTTTTTAATACTTTTATAACAAACTAAAATAATAAATTTAATGCCAAATATTATTAGCAAAAAAAAGTGAATGAAATAAAACTAATATCATAAATTGTACATGGAAATGATGATACGCGATACAAATAGATCTCAAATATTTTAAAGTTTATATGTAGTATATATATGCTACAGCAATGTTGCTGCCACTTCTAATTCATGTTAATTTAAATTCAAACATATGATAAGTGTCTGAAACATTGCATACATAGGTGTTTTGTGTGTGTGTTTGTGTGGCCGAAAATGATTTCAGTCGGCGTCAAATGTTTCATTTGAGAGAGTAAATTGCACACATCCATTGTGGATGTTTCATACGATAGACAATGCAGGAAATAGAGGGTTGCCATACGATTTGTTTTTTTTTTTCATCATAATTAAATTGGCATATATCGGCGCAGATAGAATTTCTCGATTCTACTAAATTGTTAATTGTCGATTTTACTAAAATTGGTTAGTTGAATAAATTTCAACCAGTCAGCGATATCATGCGTGTGTGTGGGTGTATATGTTTGAGTCTTAAAAGCGACGTCGTTTATTTTGGAAGCCATCGTTGTTGCGATGGTCGTTCCACTGCTGCATATTGTTGTTGTTGTTGTTGTTTCGGCGATTTCCCATGTTATTATTACCTTGGCCCTGGTTACGACCACCTTTGTTTTGATTGAAATCGTCATTAAATCGGTTGCCACGCTGATTATTATTTTGATGATTTTGATTTTGGTTGTTGTTTCCACCATTATTGCGATTATCCATAAATCCTGGATCCTATGATTTTATTTGAAGTATTTGTTTTTGGTTAAGAATAGATTGTTTGGGGATTTTCCATTTTTTTTTCTTAAATCATTTCAACTAATTTATTTTTCATTACGGAATAACATTTAGGGGAAATTCGATTGAAATTGTGAAGGAACATTGAAAAAATAGTGTAGTATTGAAGGTTTTCGGCACTACATTGAAATGTAGGCAAGTGTTTTTTTTACGGAATTTAAGTTTGGTTCTTTTCGATTTGGTTTTTGGAGATGTATTATATCAAAATAGTTAAAATTCGTCAAATGATTGACCATTTTATTTTAATGCTAATTTTTTCCATTCGATGTCAATCGAAACAATTCAAGTGAGTTTCGCTCGGTTTATTATCAATTTATATGTAGTATAGAGTTTCAGCAAACTCGTCATTCATCAATAATTTGTATTACGACATTCATAATATGAATGGGTGTTATAGTCGACGTGGTGTATATGGGAGTTACATATTTTTATATTTTGTTTCAAAACAGTTAAAGCATATCATGCTTTCAGTTTCATAGGTAGTTTACTTGACAAGAATTCATTGAATTTATTTTGAGGTAGAGAGTATTTTACATGTGATACGCATACATAATATAGAGTTGTGCAATTGCATTTCGTATAGCAATTTCATTCTTTCAAGTGTATAAATCCAAAGCATATCATTGAGTAAATATAAATCGAGTCGACGTTTTAAGTATAAGTGTTGTTTTTGTTTTTGACCATATGCCATATGTTTACATTATAGTTGAATTCGTTTTATGAGACATTTTTTCAATATTTTTTTCATAAATAATGATCGAGTATTTAAATAACCTAACATGTCGCTGCTTCATTCATAATTGTCAGTGTTTTTGTTGAGAGAGACAGAGGGAGAGAGAAAGATGAAGTTGTGGTGCAAGGCTTCATATCGATTGCATAAAAAACAATTTTGGCCAGAAATCGTTTCCACGCACATCGAATGACTTGCAACCAGACAAACTTTCGTCTCCTCATTCATACGATAAAAAAAATGTTGATAATATACAGTACATATATATTTTGAGTAGTTCATTCATGAACTTATGTGTGATTTCATCATGTTTGAATTGTTCCTAGAACTATTGTTGTTGTTTTTTCGGTGTTCACAAAATAACACTCTAAATTGTAGTCTGAATGCAGATAGTTTTTTTCAATTCATTTTCCAGTCTATTGTTTTTTTTATTCACCAGAATAGATTTGTTTTGAGTGTAAAATATAAAATTGATAATAAACGTCATTGTATGTAACTTCACATTGATATTGTTTCCTTTATATGATCAAAAAATGAACCAAACTTGGGTAAAATATATTATGAGAATGTCATTTCGAAAAATAGTGTTCATCAATAAGATGATGCAATTCCAGGTTGAGCTCAATTTAAATTTGTTGACTGTAATCAACGAAAATGTATAGAGTTCCTTCCATAAGTGGTTTTTTTTTTAAATTGAAATAGTAAATATTCTTTGACTTTTTATCAAGTGAATGGGAATGAGCTGCAAGGCTATTGAAATTGCAGTACAATGCTTATATTTCATTTCATTCAAGTGTTTGTGAGAGTAAGATGTTTTTTTTGCAAAATGTTGCAAGTTCGAAGTATATATCAGATGTTGTTTTCAAATGTATAAACTGATTTTTAGATTGAAGAAAAATATGAGTAAAAAAAGCGTCACTAACCTGGTTGTTTCCACCACCAAAATTGCGATTGTTGTTGAAATTCTTGCGACCGCCGCCGCCGCCACCGCTACCACCACTGCCGTTATTGTTGCTACCACCCCCGCCTCCCAAGTTATTGAGATTGTTGATGTTAGTAAGGTTATTCAGATTATTGAGATCATTGGTGACAACGTTGCCTTGATTCAAATCTTGTGCATCCATCATTAGCTGTTGTGCCTGGAATCGATACAAACGAAAATATATCAATCAAATGAAATGTCAAAATTGAATATAAGTGACTTTTAGGTTGTAATAAAAAGATCAGATGTGGTTGAGGTTAAAATCAAATAAATTCATAAACACGGACCAATTTTTTTCATCATTTAAGCAATTTCATTTAAACATGTAAGAATTAAATAATTTTCCTTTTGCATACCTGCATAAATAAATTGTTTTCTTGTTGTCTTCGTCTTAGTTCATCGTCTTGACGAGTGATTCGCATGTTCATGTCATCCTCTCGTCGACGCATTTGGTCCTCGGTATCTTTGCGTTGTTGCTCTGCAAAACGTTCCTTTTTTTCCCATTCGGTCTTGCGATTTTCTCTGTCCATTTCACGGGCACGTAATTGCTCTCGCAACATTTCAGTTTCATGTTCGTAGCGTGCATATTCCATTTGTGCCTCTAATTTCTCTTCATCGAGCAACATTTCACGTTTGAGTGCCTCGTATTTTTGTTTGTACAATTCATGTAAATTCTTCCAGCGTGTACCGTATTCGTGTTCAAATGAATTTTGTTCGGCAAATCGTGGCCCATATTGACGTGAATTCATATAGGCATCAGTTTTACGATTCAAAGCTTTTTCTGGATAACCATCGGTATCGTCACTGTGCTCAAACAGTTCAACAACACACGGACGGAGCGACGATGTGAGGAAATAGCACTTGTCGCCACAATAACGCAAAGCAATCATTGCACCCGACTTACGAGTATATTCAACAATTCCTTCGCCAGTTGGCTTTCCACGATCATCAACGACAATAACAGCACGTTCAACCTATGGCAAAATTTGAAATAAATCATCAGGATTTTGTATTTTCCAAAGCATTTTTTATGAACAAATAAAAATGGGGAAAAAACTCAATTAATTGTTCAACATGTTGTAATTTGTAACACTTATTTCGACATCAAATTTATATGAAAATATAAAATTGATTTCCTAATTATAGTGCAAGTTTAATCTGTCTCTGCCTAAAAAAGTCGCACTTGAAATGACATTAAAACTCATCAAGGTGCGTGATCCAGAGAGAACCGTAAACCACGTGCTACGGCAAAAAGCACATGTTGAACATTTTGTTTTTGTAATGAGCTCTCAAATTTATATTATTTCGGAATGAAATGTCGCTTCTTCTTGGCACTCCTTATAAAAACTGATTTATTTTATGGAGCTTCCTATATCCAAAGCATTTTAGTCTTCCTTTGTTTTTGTATTTAAAAACTTTTGTTTTTGGCACTTCGCAACGAATGAGTGATTTCGATCGAAGCGTGGCGAAAAGGGTCAGCAATAGATTTATAATTTGAAAAAAATATATAAGTTTTAAACTTACCGGCCCAAAAACTTCGAATGATTTGTGAAGTAATTCGTTGGAAACGAATGGCGTTAGATTTTTCACACGAATGGTGGTTGCATTTGGTGCGAATCGAATACGAATTGGACGATTTTTCTGTAAGCTGCCGTCCAGTTCACGTTTGGCTCGTTCAGCATTTGCATGATAATCGACTTTTAAGAATGCAAAATTCTTCTCATTATTAACGAATGCTTCGTTAATTTCACCGAATGGCTTGAACCATTCACGTAAATCTTCTTCTTTTACATCTTGTGGCAAATTTCCGACATACAAACGATTGCGGCCGGAAAATTTAACCTCTTGATATTCGACCGGTGGCAATTCGTGTGTTGGCCCTTGAAGGTGTTTCAATCTTTGTTGAATCATAAAATCTTCACCTTTGCGGCCACGATCATCACGATTTCCGAATCGTCGACCACCATCGTTATCATTTCCAAAGCGACGGCCACCATCATGATTACCTTGGTGGTTTTGGTTGCCCTGGTGTCCTTGATTACCTTGATGTCCCTGATGGCCTTGATTGCCTTGATTGCCTTGGGTATTGGTATTGTCAGCCGAATTTTGGTTAACATTTGGGCCATTTTCGTCCTGATTATCGGTTCCACCTTGATTTTGATTCTGTTGTTGATTTGGTCCACGACGATCAAAATTCTGAATAATATACATCACCGGAAAAAAAAATTAGAAAAAATTGACGATGGCAAAAAAAAACTTAAATAAAGTGCATCTATTTTCTACTTGTATCGCATACATTTCTTCGCATTCTGGAGTTTGATCTCTGAAATGTTCGGTATGCATACCGTGAACGTGTTCGTATGTCACACCGAATTTAAAGAATCCAAGATGGCGGATCATGTTCGGAACGATAACCACATTGCCAAAATTGAGTAAATGAAAACGCAAAAAAAAGAAAGAAAAAAGAACATGAACTTTTATGTTCGAAAATAATCGGAAAAATTGTAAAATGAAAAAAAAAGTTGTAGCTTTTTCATGGCACTCCTTATAAATATTGAACAATTTTATGGAGCTTCCTATCCAAAGCGAATCACTTTGCCTTATTTAAAACAACAACAAGAAAAGAACGTGTGAACCACGTTTTCTTCTGTCTTTCTGGCACTTCACATCGTTGATTGGTTAAATTTTCAACGGAAGCGTGGCGATAAGGCATTCAATCAATCAATTTACATTCATAAATTTTTGAGCAAAAATTTTGAAACTCGAAACTCAAATCTAACTACTGAAATTTTATGTGAGAAAAAATGACTTACATCATTACGACCACGGCCGCCTCGATTATTATTATTATTATTACGGTTGTTGCCGAAACGCTGATTATTATTATTATTATTGTTATTATTATTATTGCGCTTGTTGTTCACATTACCGCCGCCCATATTGTTCTGATTATTATTATTTTTGATGAAATTTGGCTTTTTATCAACATTATTCTGATTTCCTTGTGCATTCTGATTTCCAGCTGGAGTTGCATTTTGGACATTTTTATTTGCTTGCGGTTGATTACCAGTTTGCTGTGGTTTTGCTGCCACATTTTGTGGTGCGGCCGGACCATTTGTAGCATTTGTATTACGTTGTGGTAATGGCGTACTTATTAATTCCTTTTTGACCTCCATCTTGAATTCAGACACTTTCACACAAAGAAAAAAAATTCTCTCTTTTTTCTCAAACAAAAAAAATATACGATATGCAATGGATTTTATGCCAATTTATGCCAAATAAACGGTTTTTTCTAGTTATTTAACGCAAGTTTTATTTAATTGCACGAATTTTTATGCCGGATGACTTTTTATTGTTTGATAAATTTTTTCTTTTTTTTTTCTCAAATATTGAAGAGACAAAGAGAAATACGTCTACTTACATTGAACGCTTGGAAGGAACAGAACGAATGGCTGCACAGAATGGCAACTTGACTACGATTGAAACACGAATTCGATGTAACCAACTTCACGCGGATTCGGGCTACCGTGACACATATTGATGGCACCACTTTCGAATCGAATTTATCCAAGCACACAGAATTATGGCTAAAATGAAATTTATTTTAATTACAATAAATTAAATTAAATGAAAAAAATGAAAAAAATTACAAAATAATAAATAATTTTTATTTAAACTTAACTTTTTCTAAAATCAATAACAAGACAAATGACTTATACTATAACTAGCTACTGCAGTTCAAACCTACTGACACCTATATTTTGATATTTAAAAATGTTATGATGAAAAATATTCAAAAAATCAAATACAATTCTCAAAACTGAAACTTGGTCAAAGTCCACATCAATATGAAATGATTTTAGAATTGAATTTAAAAAGCGAAAAAAAATAATTCCCCTACCGGGAATCGAACCCGGGCCTTCTCGGTGAAAGCGAGATATCCTAGCCACTAGACCATAGAGGAGATACATGTAAAGTAGCTAGTTGCTTTCATATCCCGTTGGTATTGAATGTTTTCAACGTGTGAATGACTTTGACTACCCAAGATCTCTTGAATTGAAATGTGCTCGCATCTTATACTAACAATAGTTGGTATAAACAACTATCGCACCAACCGATTTTGTTTACAATAAAACTTTGCTTTGTTTTCAACAGGATTTCTTGAGAATTATATGAGAGTGTTTGAAGCGTGGTTTGGGCGATCAATTGGTTTTATTGTCATTTCAAAAACGATTTTATGTGTTTGGAATGCTGTTCCCTGTGGAATGGATATATTCACAGTTGGTTTTGTGACTGTCTTTGTTTTAATTTCGAAATAACAGAGTGTTGATAAAATTAACTGTGAATATTCCAACAACATTTCGATCGGCAAAATATTTGATGTCACATTGGAAATAAATTTCATCATTCGATCTAGAATACAGAGTCACTTTGTTGAGGTAAGAGGTGATATTTATAATGCGTTCTCCATTACTGTTTCATTTAATTTGTGATAGAAGTGTTTATATCTCATTGTGTTTGTGATCTTTGCTATATTTGGTGTATTTTTTTCTTTAATTTTTGTACAATAGATCTGTCACGATGAGAAGAAAGAGAGCCAAGAATGGGCGCAGTGCGTCGTTGAAGATGACTCTAAATCAAGTGCTGCGGGAAGAGTATCGTGCGCCATTCATCGATCAGGTCACATACTGGTGCCTTTCGGCCACAATGATTACGACTCTGGCGTCATTACTGTTCTTGTTCAAAGCAAACAAAGCCTTTGACGATGAAAATGTTCGATTTTTTAAAGGTGAATCCGATGAATACACGAATGATGAATTCAATAAATACGTGAATGGTGTAATTGGTGAATGTTTCACCTCGGTATTACAAGAAAATTACCACAAATTACCGCTTGCATTTCGACGAACTGTGGAGCAAGCATGTCCTGATTTTCTTCGTCCAGAAAATTGGCCAGCTCGCGAGGGCATGGGGAATGCATTCAATCATCTCATCACTCAGTACATAACAAACGTGAAAAATAACATCAGAGTATGGGCATTCAGTCGCATCAAGAAATTTTTCACGCTAAAGCGCTACGAACTGAATTTGAATCGACAAGGAAATCTCATCACTGAATTGGATGTAAAACGTGCGACGAAGATCGTAATGTTCCAGAGTAGAGTCGAGAGAAACGCGAACATCGATCTTCTATTAAACGAAGCAGTAGGCATTGGATTGCCAATCAATGTACACTTCCAGAATCTCATTCGTGATCGCTGGTTCCAAACCATCCCAATATTTATAAACATTCAGCGACAAATTTTCGATTTTCACGCAAAATATGAAATGTTGAAACAACGCTGGTTCCATTATCGACGCGATCCGAACAATAATGTCATGCCGACCACTCCACTCCCGCCAAAAATAAAAAATTTCTTAGTAATTCCAGTCCACGATTTCGATATGAAACATATCCGCATCGATATCCATCTTTTTTATTCAATTGCGAGCAAATTTGGAGCATTGAAATTGGCAAAAGGAAAACGCGGTCAGCCAATAAACATTGAAAAAACTGAATACGATAGCAATCCAGCTATCTATTGGGATTTAATATTTGACCTGCCAAAAATTTCGAAACTTGGAAATGGTAAGGAATTCGATTTTGCTGTGGCAACCGATAGTGTGGCAGTTTCGTTATGTTTCGTGAAGCCTGAACGCAATACACCAGAACTTGATAACAACACCATCAAAGAGAAGTACAATAATTTTGAGTTTGATTATGTGCTTGGAATCGATCCAGGAGTTCGTACATGGAACGCCACCGTTCGCAAACACGTTCGATCCGGCAACGAGGTAAGAAACAATAAATTCATTGTTTATTTATCATTTGTTTACTTCTATGATTTTTTGTTCGTAAATCTCAGGAAAACATCACAATTGATGGTCCAAAATACCATTTCAAAGCGAAATATGGCAAACGCAAGCGTAAATTCGATCAATGGACTGAATTGTTGCAAAAACAACGGGAGCTCGACTATAAACGCTATGCATTTTTTCCATCGCCGAAAGGACGTTCACATTGGATGTGTTACATCGCTTATTATGTGAAAATGATGAAACCAGCTATGGCGGTGTACACAACAAGAAAGTTTATTCGACTCCGTCTCGATAAATACATCGAAGAGAATCGGGCCAGTGACAAAATCGCGGCATCACTGACGAAAAAAAGTCGGCGCTCGTTTTTATTGGTGCAGCTCAAATAGCTCCAAACTCACCAATTGGTATTAAAAAGCGATTGCGATGCCCGGGATTACGACGACTATTGAACAGTTTCAAGAAGTTGGGAAATTGTATTGTACGATTGGTCGACGAATACAATACATCGCAAACTTGTGCAAAATGTTTCCGGCCATTCGATCGACGAACCAAAAGCGATCGATACAAAGTTTGTCAGCATTGTATTCCAAGTGAAGATGAGACATCGCAATGGAATTTACCGAACGTGATTATCACCATGAAAAGCAACCGAGTGTACCAACAATTGCGTAAATATGCAGTTGATTTTGTTAATCGATTGAATGCAGCCAACCCAGATCATATTCCAGTGGATTCAGATGGTTTAGTGTCAAAACTTCAAGTATGTTTCAAAAACTGGCAACTAAACACTGGCATTTGGAAAGATGATCGAGCTCCATTTCAATTGAAAACTGTTTGGCACCGGGATATCGTTGCAGCCAAGAACATCATGTACAAAGGTGAAAAAATATCACTGAAATTAAAAATGTTTAAGAATGTTTTGGCTAACAATTTGTTGTTTACGATTTTGTTTTTAGGTCTTTGTACGGTGTTGGGATTGGACATTCATCCGCAACTATTGAGACCACAGAATCAAAATGCTGCCGTACAAAATCAAGCAGCTGACGATGAGGATTCCAGTGACGATGAGGACTACGTTTATGTTCTCGATGTTTCCGATGACGACCAGTTTTAATTACATGTAGCATTAAGATTTCTTTTTAAATAATATTATTGTAACGTTTTGTTACTATGCTGGGCTTGAGTTTTGTGGCCTTGACCGAAGTACGGGCAGTTCGGTATATAAAATAACCCGTAGGTGAGTATCATTTATTGAACTGAACCGATAGTATATTGATGTTGATTCATACTTACTAACTGAGTTTATTTTTTCTCTTTTTTCTTTCCATTGCGACGTTGAAAATGACTGAAACTACACTCAAACCCGACCCCAATATTGACCGTCAACATATGCCCGATAATGGATGAATTTGCCACAACAAATGTTTTTTGGGTAGAGGAGATATACGTAAATATGCTTCAGTGCAATCGCAAACTCTTCTAAATCTATAAATATAATTTGTGGAAATATTTCATTGATATAAAATATTAGACTGAAAATCGCACATCGCAGAAGCCATGGTATAAAAATAAATTTCCTCAAATCTACAGAAAGTCATATTTTCATGGTTATTATTACGTCTATTACAATAATTCCTAGATAAAGGAAAATCTTCAAATAAAAGACACACATTTAAATTATATTACTTTATTTGAGACGTTTATATCAATTTCGTTCTGTCATTTCTTATGATGTATCAAATTGTCTTAATTGTAATTGATTTTTCATTTAAATATTTGAGTAGTTTGTTTATTGTCAGTTAAATTGGCTGTATGTGTGCACAACATAGGCTTTTGCTTAATCAGCGGAAAGTAAAGAAATCGTGAAATGGTGTCTTTGGAACAAGAGGTAAGTATGGAGATTCATGGCTGTGACTGTCACTTTCGGTGCGTCTAGCGGGAGCGCGTTGAAGTTGCTTTGGATTGATCACATCGTTAATTTCATGAATGATGCCATTCTTTGCGAGGATATCGCATTTTGTAACGCCGGCATTTTGGATCTTTGGTCTTCGATCGCGGTTCAATCGCAAATCAACATCATTGATGGTCTTCACAAGTCGAACGAATGGCCATTCCGATGAAACAATACCAGCACAGCAAAGTACATCTAAAGAATAACATTTGAATTATCAATTGCACCCCAATATTATTAAATGTAACTTACCTTCGATGATGTGCGATTTGACGAGGTTTTCCAATTTCTTTGTGTTGCCATCATTTCTAAGTTCGTCGAAATATTCCTTGACTTCAGTGAAAACGTCGTTCTTTGGCACCAATACGGTCAATGTACCATTTTCATTCTCCAACAACGAGGTAAGATTTGCTGACTCAATAAATTCGACAAACATGCTATATTGTTCATTTGCTTTGAGTGCTTCCATCAAATTGCTGGTTGGTGGAGTCAATGGTTTATCAACTTGATGCAAAACCGATCCACAGCTATCATCATCAAAATGTACCAAACGAGCACAGTTAATCGTAGCACGATTGAAAACATTACTGAATAAGCTATGCTGTAATTTGTAAAGCAAAAAATAAATATTATTGTTTTGAAGAAAAAGTCGACGTTTTCTTTTCAGAGTTTTTACATACCGTTGAGTACAAATTAACACGAACTTTATCGCCACTTTCGGTGTCCAATGAACGTTCAGACAAATCGCATGTTTTGATCAATGGTTTTGCGATGTGATATTTAAGGAATTTGGTTAATTCTTCGTTGCCTTTCAATGAGTCTGGATCCGAATCGATTTTCTTCACCCATTCGTTCGATTCCAAAGCAGCATCAGTTGGTGCGAATACCGAAACATTTTCATATGAGTCGATGAGATCGTCAATTCCATTCAATTGAATCAAAGTCTTGAAATAAGTTAAATTACGTGATTCAAGCATTGAAGTTAATGGCATTGATGAATCGGTTTCCAAAATCGAGTCAACGATGTGCATAACACCATTTGTAGCCATAATATCAGTTTCGGTAATTTGTGATTTGCCATTGATAACAATATTTTTGCTTTCGGCCAAATCTTCAGCCTCTGATGGTGATTCTGATGATGCTTTTGGTGTTACAATACGTTCCAAATCCATGCGCTCGCCCATTGTATTAATGGCACTCGTTTTGGCACCTTCGACAACAGCAACCGAACAGAATGTCATATCCAAAATATGATTCTTAAGAATATCTATTGATAAAAAAGAAAATAAATAAATGACCTCTTTTGAACCTTACCAACGGCACTATACTTACTCAATGCGCATCCCTTGCCATCTTTAATTGTTCGTCGTACATGTGGATCTAATTTTTCGAATGCTTTATCGGTGGGCGCAAACAAGGTGAATTGTTTGTCCTTGTTCTCCAATTGTTTTGCCAAATCGGTTCGGTCCAAAACTGTTTGCAAAACAGCCATATCACTGCGTTCACGAACCAATTCCATCAAAGACTTTGTGACTGGCAACAATACACGATCAACAACATGAACAATTCCATTTTCCGCTTCCTGGTCAGCTTTCGAAATTGGTGCACAGTTTGCTGTGTATCGGTATGGGCTTTCGTCTTCTTCACGATGGCCTGGTGGACGTGGGAAAATATTCATACGAATGGTGGCGTTGTCATACGCAGTCACCAATAATTGTTCGTTTTCAACGTCTTCGATGTTAACAATTTCGGGCACAATATGATTCATGATGATTGATTTTGTAGTTAGGCCAGATGGTGAGGCTTGGCGACGTGCACGTGATCCAGGCAGAACAACAAGATTCTATACAACATAAAGTGTTAATTATACAAGAAATTGAAATTAAACTTATTTCCAAGTCGTGTCATACCGATTCTAAGAGCTGTTCAGCGAATTCAGTGAATGTGGCATCATTTGGTAAGAAAAGTGTAACATTTTTGCGAAGTTCATCATCGATATCGTTCTTTTGTGCGCTGCGAATGAATTCACGTCCATTCAACCGTTCTGATGTTTCAATCAATGAACGCAAATGAAGCTCTTCACATGGCATATAGATGTTAGCCGATTTTGAATTCTTTTTGCGTCCATAGCCACGGCAACATTGTTGAGTCACCGACTTTGTCTTTTTGCGTCCATCTTCATCGACACTGCAAATAAAGAAAATGCCAAATAACAGTTTTTTTTTTAATTAACCAAAAGAAACAGTTACACCTTTTAAAAAAAGAATGAAATTGCAATAGAAATAATAAGAGACAGTTCTTTCATATACTTACACCGTTTTGCAGGTACGTTTGTTGGCCTTTTCGACACAAGTGTTAAAACTAAAATGGAATCCGCCAGTTATCGATGTCGATGATGATTCGCGAGTTTCGGTGCTTTCGTCCGTTTTTTCGGTGGACGCAGCTGGTGTGTTCCAGTCACTTATTTCTTCCTTACGTTCAGTGCACACATTGGGTCTGAAATAATTAGAAACAAAACAAAAAATCATTCATTTAGTTAGCGCATGGTATCAATTTCAAAAATCCGATTTGAATATATGGTTTTTGTTTCGCAATATGATGATGTAACAGCTGTTTTGCTTGATATAATTATGCAAAAATCTGGCATTTTTCTGCAGAATTAACAGAGGCTTTATTTATTTTCTGTGGTATACGATCAAAAAGAAGATTTTACAGACAATGCTTGAAATTCATAAGAGGTTGATGATCTTGAATACAGATCTCAGACCAAAATAGCAGATAATGTAATTTGTTCACATCTTCTAAACAATGTTGAAAATTTTGTTTGTGTGAGAGACCGACATCAAAATTTTAATAGCATAACGGAAAGTCATTACAGTGCTAATTCATCGTATAAACACAACAAAAGCTTGAAAAAAAAATGTATCGCATTCGTCAGTTATGTCTCTGGCAATGAACGCAACAAAGTGAAAATGATTTCACTATTGGTGCGACTACTTTGTAAAACCACAACTGTTGTTGTTGTTGTCGTCGTCAATATGTGAATGTGCGTTGTAAATATGTTTGCGGTTTATAGTTTTTAGCTTCACAAATTGGTTAGATATTGTACAATGCACTGAAAGGTGCACAAACTGTCAATAAAGTATAAATAAAATGTGCTAATTTTATTTTTTTACAAAAGCAAATACGATGAGCATTAATAAGAAACCGTTATGGCGTTTGAAGCTTGAATTTGTAATCTTAGGCAAAATGTGTTTTTTTCTATCTTCCATTTCACAAAGTGCAAATGGATGTCGCTATTACAAAAGAATCGAATGCTGTTCGAATGTGTATGCGGTTTTTTTTATTATCACGCTGGAAGGTTCTTGAACATTTCATTTCATTAATTATTATTTACCAACGAGATACCGTTGAACAATATAAATCATTTAAGTATAGAAAGCCCATTAAAAAATCCCAAGCAAACCAGTTTCTGCTTCAAAGAAAAAAACAATAATCTTCTTATTGTAACGAAAAGCGCGCCGTTGAGATTAAAATTCGGTTGTTCAAATTAAATTTTCTATTTCAATGCACTTTCATAGCAACGCGATGATTAATAAGAAGTTTGCGTGACTCACACATCAGTCAATGCCCTGATTTCACTGCAACTATTGTTTCTCTCTCTCTCACCTCTCATTTTAGAAAGACGATAAACAAATACCGATTCATTTGAAAACTTTCGAAGAAAGCGTTCATTCAAATTTCGGTTTCTATTTTTTAATAGGTATTGAACTTTGAAACACCAAACACCAAAAGTGATTATCTTTCACTTGGCCATTTAATGACTATTGATAAAATTTCTTGTGGATCACAAATGCGATTGGCGCCATTTCTTTGTAATTGTTTTTCTTCAAAAACCTACATTTTCATAAATTGGAATACTTTATGGATTTTATCAGTGCCAGCATCGAATTGATTTATTTTCGAGGTGGAAAAAAACACATTGTCTAGTGAACTGGTTGCCTACTTATTTGCTATCAAAATTATAGCTTTGAAGCTACCTTTCACTGACATACGTCAGAATCGCATTAAATGGCAACGCTGCATTTTTTTCCCGCATCAAATTTCACCTGAACCTTACCAAATCCAAGCGCTTGTTTTGCTGTTTTCAACGATATTTATCTTCCTCATTTACGTTTGCTTACCGAAAAAAATATACATTCATTTCATTGTTTTCATTTGCGTCTCTTTTTCTTCGGCCAAATAAATATTTACATAAATTATTCGTGTGTTTACGCTAATTTTTGGGTTTCGCAATTTTCTCTGACAGAGTTTTTTTGGTTCTGATTGAAGCCATCACCAGAGCTTGTCATAAATAAGACGCAAGTACCAAATCATGATCGTTGTGAATGTGTGCATTAAGACAATTTGATTCGGTCGCTGCTGAGCATGGAATGAGCCAAGTAATAATTGATTAATTGCTATGGCTAATGTTATTAATGAATTCCATGCTTGTGCTATTAAAGAAATTGTAGAGCAGCAGCGAGAGAATACTGATTTCAATCAGGGTATTATTATTTTCATATATTAAATTATCATGATTTCGCATCGGTTTAACCTCTTGAAATTTGTGCGACTTACAGTTGTTTTGATGATGCGATTATTTAAAAAAAAAGAAAATGCAGAGTCTGCATGGACATTTTTACAATACATTCACTGAATGCCATTCAGCCACCATAGAGCATGAAAAAGCAACAAATTTTACAAAAATACACTTTTGAAAAGATTTCTGTCCACCATGCTACTTGAGCAGACAATATATTTGAATTTTGTCATCTGGATATTTCAGCTCATCTGGATAACGTTAAGCGATGATATGGAGTGAAAAAAATAGAAGTGATTGTTGTATGTTGTAGGTATAAAAATACTACCATAACTATAACAATCACTTCTATTGTTTTCATTTCGTATCATCGCTTAACCTTATCCAGATGAGCTAAAGTATCCAGATGACAAAATCCAAATATATTGTCTGTACTTGAGACTCATTGAAATGAAACGCATAGTCGAAATCGAGCTAATTTTAAACTCAAAATAAAGCGTTTAAGCCGAAGCGAAATGGCCTGTTTTTAAATATATAAACAAAAAGGTTTAATTGAAAATATATGTTATTCGCTTGCGATATACAAAGTTTGAGAAATAATTTTAATTTTATTTCCATTTAAACGGAAATTGTTTAATTGTATAAAATGCGCGATTGAGCAACGATCCGCATTGAAGTTCAAGGCTATCAAGTAAACATTATTCAATTATTATTGTATTTAACTTTGAACTGTGTCTATATGGTCGCATTCGCCTTATGCATGTAATTGAATTAGTTAATTGAATTCTATAATGAACACATGTGTTCACTCTATGCATAAAGCTTATTTACATAAATCGATTTGCTTCCTCTTTGCACAGTCCTACCAACGAAATCAATGTTGATCTTCGAAGCAAATGACTACTTTTTCCACAAATTAGAACACGTTATCACATGTGTCGATGTGCTTATAATTAATCCGTAAATAGTGTGAAACGAACATAATAATGATCGATTCGCATTAATTAATAAAGAATAGCTATAATTCTATATAGCTATCATACATAAATGTCCATACGATTTTACATTTCAAATTGTTTTTTCTTTTCTTTTCTTTTTTTCTTCAAAAAATAACATTGTATAAACATGACAGTGATATCAAATGTTGATAGTGTCAGTTATTTTTATTACTCTTTTGCTCTTTTGATAACTGAAACCATTCGACGTGTCCAGTTATGGCAAAAACGAGCGATTGCCTTACAAAATATGCGTCGATATGAAGACGTGGAGGTTGAGAACGGTATTTTTTTATTGTTTGTTTTTTTTTAGAAAAGTTTTATTTTGATTAAGAGATCAATTTCTCGGAACTAAAAGAGAGAACGAAAGATCTCCGACCCAAATGAATTGCGAATGTAATCGCACGAATCAAATGTTCTAGAACGAAAAACTGATGGCGTTACTAAACGTGTCAAATGAGATAAATGCTGAATAATTTCATAGAACATTTAAAACTCAATTAACAAAAGGCAAATTGTTGGCATGTTTTGCATTTGGCACTGTAAATGAATCATTTGTAATTCATTTGTCTATTTAATTGCTTCATTTGTGCGAAAAATCGGAGTTGTATACAAAAAGAGTTATTATTTAGTCGCAAACAGTAACGACAATTGTGAATAGATCGCATAAAATGGTATGGATGGCACGAATCACACTACAACAATAGATTGTCCGATTACATTCGATCAACCGTCGTGTTTTCAGCATTTTTATTAGAGAATTATCTTTGGAACGTGGCAACGCTAACAAAGAACTGAAACAGAATAATGAAATAAATTCATAATTGAAATCACGTTTCATATCTATTATTAATATTGAATTTTATTATGTCTGCAATGTCACCGCCGGTATTCTTCAATTGAGAATACGATATAGTGAGAAGAATATTTTGCTCGTGTTTTCCATTGAATTATAATACACAACACAAAGTCCATTACCAAATGGACGTCGATGGAAGTAAACAATTTAAAAATAGGCTACGATTTTCGATGATATTGTTGTGATATTTTGCGTAAAAATACATTTGCCGGTCTTCGATTGAATTGAATTTATTCGAATCAAACGATAAAGGTGTTTTGATTGAAAAGGTTAAATATAACTTAGAATTTGCATTCGATCATGTCGACTTGCAATTTCTAATTGTTTATGTATTGGTTTTGTCGCTATTCTAAATAAACATATCGCAAAAAAAAGTGAGACGCAAAGTAACTTGTCGTTGAATAATGTATGCGATGTGAAAATTTTCTATTTTCATTGTTAGTCAATTGTTTTAAGAAATACAGTGAAAAACACAAATGAAGACGTTTCGATACGGAGGCGATCTTTTTTTTTTCATTTATTGTTTAACAAACAATATTATTATCGCTTGTAAATCACACGTTTTCTATTGAATTATGCGCGAATCATTCATACATTAACATACATGGACAATTAATCAAATTCACTAGTCGAGGTTGTATTAATAAACTCAACTGCACTTTGTGATAAATCAACAAATAACAAGATTTTCTTGTCTCTTTGTGATTATGTTTTATATTTAAATGTGATTGTAATATCATATTGAAATGTATTGAAAACAATTCAACATTCGTTCGCATTAATCACTCAATTTTATGAGTGAAAAATGAGCTAAAGACTGTAACATACGACCGTCAAACGTGTCACTGATACAGTCATACATAGGTTTTTATATTTAAAAGTGCTAATTAGAGATGTAAATGCGCACTTCAAACGGAGAAACTGAAGATGCCAAGTTTTGCTATTAGGAGCACATCATGATGTGTTCACAATCACTTTATGCACATACCAATTTATTTTAAAAGAGAACGAGAAATTTCCAAGCAATCAATGGAATATGCGACTAATTATGATTATCAAGTGCAATAATTTCAAAAACACAATGAGAAGTCATTAAAAGGCGATTTGATAAAGTAATGTCTGCCATTAAATATAAACTAATTGAAAACACAAAAAAAGCCTCACTAATAATCTATTTATCAGCTTAAGTAGTTTTAATGGAAAAGTTTTTCAAATGCATATAAAAACTTACCCTCTCCACCATGGAATCGATTGAGGAACGTCAAAACCGGGGAAACCAAGATTGAATACATTGAAGAATGGACTAAAAAATGGATCAATTGGTCGATTGAATGAGATACTGTCACCGCCGCTGATGCTTGGCTTCGATTCACCAATCGTTCCTGACACAACATCCAAACCTATGTAATTGACGAGTAAAGGTCACAACGAATTAGACATGTGTAAAATAACATTTATGCATGTCATGATGAACGCGTAGCATTAATTTATGTAAATACACACCTAATGGTGATTCGGAACTATCTTTAGAATCATCGTCTTCTTCGCTGCTTTCGACTCCTTCTCGTCGTGTTGCCGATTTTGGAAACAATCGTTTTGGTCCCATGAAACCATAGATCGATTCATCTGGTTCGCGCCAACCATAATTCAAGTCACGACGTTCATCTCTGTTGAATAAAAAAAAAATAACATTGAACAAATTTGTAAAAAAATCCACTCAATTTCAGTCTCGCTTCTTCTTTTCTTTTCGATCCAAGCACGTAAACAAGTACGCACTATATTATGTGCGAATAATTGCATTTTATTTCAATGCGTAAAAACATCGAAACGAGGAAATAGAACGCAAACAAAACAAAAGCCAAGCCGTCTCATAAATTCACCAAAAAAGAAACCATTGCAATTGATGTTTTGTTTGGAAATAACGCAAATAAAATTCAACCAACAATAAAATTGTCGTCATTGTTTTGTGCTAAAAAAAATGCCAACATTCTCATTTAGAATCGGCCAGATCATGTTAAAAACCGTTGAAAATATTCATAAAAATGGATGTGGCAACACCGTTATCTTTCTATTTATATTGTTTTATTTCATGTGGTTGTCATCGTTCCGGTGACCTGGCCAGACTGACTTTATGAACTCTTTTGTTCCGCATATTCATCAACATTTTCAGTATGACCGTGGTACAAACGCTACCTTTTAGTCCAAATGTTTGTTTAGTTGGAAAATAGAAAAAAAATTCCGCTTTCGCATATATTGAACAAACATGGTCGGTCAACATAAATAATTTCACCAAGAAATTTCTTGGGTTATGCATTATATACGCACCGTCTAGCTGTGTGTTTTTGTTGCTGTTATTGTTTATATGCATATAAACTTGAAATTCAACGGAAAAATGCAAATCAACATTAAATACGATTCAAAGAAGTGAAACAATAGGGATATAGACCCCAAAAACGGCCATCACTTTTTGTCATTCGGAATACGTTTTTCGGATGCATATTCAATACAAAATGATGCGCAATGACGAATCGTGTTGGTCAAAAGACAATAGAAATAAGTGTTTTTGTTCGGTTGTATAGAATCATTTAGTCTTTCTTGCGCGAAGTGAATGTTTGAATTTTAAACAAATGTAAAAGTAAATTTGTGAACGTATTTAATGCTGATGAACAGATGAAAAGAGAATTTTTTTGCGTCTTATTTTTTTAAAGAGCCAAGCCTAGTATGACAGCAACACTATTCGTTGAAAATATCACACCCGACATATACACCATTCAAAACATCAATTCAATGCTTACGTTTTTATTTATGCATCGTAAATAATGGGAGACGAGTTTAAGCGAGAAAAACACACACAGTTAAATACATCGATGGCATCCAGTAATTGAACTACAAATTGTTCCACAATCATTGTATTTAATTGTAGTTTTACTCCATTGACTATGCAATAGAATGTTTAAATGTTTGTTCGATTTTTGACATTTCCTTCTTTTTGTTGATGGTTTTTATTCTTCCGTGAATAAAAAAAAACATATGACTCAAGATGCAAATTTACCTTCACACTTGATGCAACATTATTATTTTATGTAGACTCATAAAACTCATACACAGATGTCTTGCTTGACCTTTGTTGTTCTGTGTTTATCAGATCAAATTGCGCATGCGCAATTTCGAATGAAATAAAGAAGAAAAATCCAGAAAAATCATTCATACACACAAATTCAATGTTAATTCAGACTTTTTTGGTCGTCTTTACACGTGCAACCATAAAAATAACTGACCAGAACAACTTTGGTGCTAACAAAATAAGTAATCTCTCATTATCAAATTAAACGCGATGCCATATGTATGTGGGTTTTTTTGTGCAAAGTGTCTGTTTTCAAGAATGTTCCATGGCTTATCTAGACGTATATTCAGACGACTTACACACATTGAGAGAGAGAAAAAGAAGAGTTAGAGATAGAAAGAGGGTGAGATGTAGAGGGAAAAGCCGTACAATTTGCACATCAATGCTAAGCGTTTTGCGCAAAGCGTTAAATATACAACATCATAATTTGGAAATCAAGCCCATTAGTGCTCTGACGATCGTATGTACCAAGTATCGCGCGTTGAAATTCAGTTTGTGGAACGGAAGAGCTTTATTTATGCCATAGAATAAAGCATATTATGGCTAATAAAGATTTTGATCGTGCTACAACACTTCTTCACACATGCATGTTCAATTGCTCCATGGTACCACAGTTTTTATTTATTTATTTCATTTTCATTTATTTGGCCGTTTTGTGGTTTCGTGGGTGCTTCATGCATACTTGATTTGTTTGTTGAAATCGCTGCTCAATGCTTTGTCTTGATGACAAATGTTATTTGCCAAATGCAAATTTCACGTTCGAAAGTCGCAATTTGATTGGATTGGATCCAATTTTAGTGAGCAAAATTTGGTGAAAGATCTGATGTAAATGAATCAATTGTCAGTGAATGGAACGAAAAAACGCCCGGAATTAATTTTGTTAAGAGAGAGAGATGATATCATCACAAGTAGTGAATTGTCGTTGCAAAGAGAAAATACGCAATACATGGTATGTCCAAACTTGAACAAAAAAAAGAACGAGGTTTTATGGTCAAAATAAATTGTCGAACCTGAAACGCAATTATTATTCTATTTTTGTCTTTCGTTCGTTTTTTTTTTGCAGTTGTTACTTAAAGCATTACTTGAGATGACACACAGACCCTCTGACATTTAATTACATCGGCAGTGCTTGTTGTATGGTTCAAAATTAAAAAAAACCAGTACTACAACTTCAAATGGTTCTTTTGAAGCAACTTACAAGTTATAGTAGTTTGAAAAAGAAAACATAAATAATAACATACAACAAATTTTATTATGTATACTTACTCGAACTCCAAGCCAAATGCCGTACAGGCAAATAACGCAATGGCCAAGAATGTTAAGATGCACCTCATTTTCCACAGATGTGCACGAAACAAATCAAAAATTGTTGTTCTCTTCGGAATGGAAAATTCCCACGAAACAATTCAAAACAACAACAAAAAATTGTCTATTGCTCAATGTTCGTTGTTTGTCGAATGTAAAACTGGTGACGGAAATCGAAAATTACAAACAAATTAGATTTCAAAATATGTTTCACTGTATTCTGCTTTGAAAAAAAAAAATGCCAACTCTATGTCTGGACAATTTAATGGATATGAATGATGTGTTGGCCTCTTTTCACTAAAAAAAAATCGTTGATTTACACTTCAAAGAACGAGAGAAAATTGTATGTTGAAGCAAAGTTAAAAACTCACAATCTCTCTTTCTTCGTCGATGTTCGTTTCTCAGGTTAAAAAAAATCGTATTAAAACAAAATAACAATAATAACCTCTACGTCTTTTTATTATGATTCTCTCGTTGCTTCCTTCGCTTAGTTTTGGCTTTAGCACTGTCAATCGCACCGAACTTCGTTCTGTTCTCGTTCAATGTCTTATAAATACTGAACTATTCAAAGTATTGGCCGGCACATTTATATGAAACGCAACTAGTTCAGACAACCGCTCGACAGTGTACAGTGTACTCTCTCTTTTGTATTTGTTTTTATTTGACAGAGCTCTTTGTCGTTATTGTCAGCGTCGATGTGTTAGTGAGATATGACGATGTATGCTAAATTTAAAATTATACGCTTGGTGTAAAACATATGTTATGTTTGTTATGATGAACACATTTACCAATGCAACAGCAGCTGATTTTTTTTTCGCTCAATTCAAAGATAGGGACAAACTTGTAAAGACCTTCTTTTATTATGAGTCACTTGTTTTTCAAAAATATACTCCAAAGTACAACACTATAACTTTTTTTGGTAAACAATTATTTGTTTTTTCCTTTTTTATGCTCGATCACATTGTGGAATAATTTGGAACGTTCTATCAACGAACGCGATCGTATTATTTCGCCGACTTTCCCCAACTTTTTCTTTGCGATTTATTTGGGCATACGTGGACTCAACAGTTTTGTTTTTCTCGAATAATTTTAAGTGATACCCTTTTATCTCTTATTGGCTTGACTTTCTTTTGATTGACACGATCATATTTAACTTATAATTGAATATACTTGCCTTATATTAGCACCACGTCATCTCATTTTAAAGAGAAATATTTTTTAACTAAACCGACCAATACCACGCGCAATACTAATTCAATACACAAATAATGATTCAGTATGAAATGATACACATGCGTGCAAGCTCCATTTACTTTATGTTTCAGAATAATAATAATCTTAATGCAAGTAATTATTCTTCAACGATATTTTTTTCGAACAAAAAGCCATTTAATAATTAAGTAGTCACATCTGACAAGTGTGTAAAAATACCGTTTATTTAAGCAATTCATTTTGCATTTATAAAAAGAGGCCATTTATCCATAATCTCGAAAACCCTGAACTCTTAACAAATATTAATCGTTTGCAGTTGGATGATATCTTTGTCAGAAAATATGCTTTAAAACTGTATTTGATGAAAGCCGATTTTTTATGCGCATGAATCACAGTTCATTCTGTTTGGTAATATGGTGTATTTTATTCTTTTCTCATTTGAAATGAAAACGAAAGTTTCATTTGGATGACTTTAAATTTGTCAGCATAAATCTTGAAATCTATTTAGCCGTCTTGGTACGGCTGAAAAAAAAAGAAAGATAAACATTTCATTGAAATGACGTTGGTGACTCATTCGGAGTCCTACTTAAAAAAATAATGTTAAAACAATTTTGTAATTGTTTCGTTTAGATTTCAAACAGATTTTTGGACGATGCTCGGCCTGTGGTTTGAGCGTTCCGTTGCGTTTCGGCATGTACTTCGAATGTGATCTTCTGCAGGAATGGGCTCTTATGGCTTAAACTCTTCTTAATGCTGTTACCAATTGCTCGAATTTTGTTTTCCTCATGATGTGATGTCCATACGGCAATTTTAAAACCATATTTGCGAACATTCAATACCACGCCGCACACGTCATCGGTATATTCGAAATTTTCACCGATGAGAAACAATAATACGTCCAACCAAATATCATTTATGCCAGCTGCTCGTGGATCGTTTCGTGTTTTTGATGTATTGGTGACCGTTAGTCGACCACCATTTACATTTTGCGGTGATTCCCACATTGGACGAATGTTATTTTTGAAAAACGAATAATCAACACCACCGATCAATTCCGATGGTTGCTTTATATGGGTGATAAAACTCCAAAAATCTTCAATGGTAGTAACTGTATGAATTTTATTCTGATTTTCTTCCCAAGTTTTCTTGTCATCGGGCAAATAATACCAAAGCGTCCATTTGGAATTCAATGGGTGCTTGATTGTTGCCATATCATCAATATAAGAGTGATTGCCATTTTCATCAAGACCACGTCGACGTTGATTTCGTTCTGACATTTTTGCTGCTGCCAACGTAAAAACTACCAAAATATGAAATTATTTACAGAACAAAAATTAATTAATCATTTTTTTTCGAGCTGATTGTATAGTTTTCTTAAGTGCATTTTTTCCCACTATCATATATCAATGCAACGTTTTGATACATTCCAGAAAATTCGATATAACAAATAATTTACCTAACCCCTGTGTTGTTTGGTTAAAGCCGGTTTTTTGTGAGATCTGCTTTCGTTTGAAAATTTTAACACAAATTGTCAAGAAAATCAATAGTAAAGTCGCAATTAATCATAAAACGATCAGTTTTTTCTTATGTTTATTTAGGATGCTTCGATTAAATGCGTTTTATTTGACGAATTCTTGCTTAACTGAAAATTTGTTTACGGTATAGCCACACAGTGCAAATGTCAAACCACTTGCTGCTATCTTACAAAAATGTTGCCAAAAAATCGCATATCACTGCCATCTTTTGAGAAGAAAACAATTGACACAAGCATATGTCAAGTGAATGAATACGAATACAATTTCTCCTGAGAGAACGAACGTTTATTTCTAATTTTTATATTTTTTGTAATTTTTTTTTTTTTTAATAATCATTGGTCATTTGAATAATTTTTGATATTCCTCGTTGAGTGAACTTAATTTGTGTAAATCGTTTTCAATTAATTCCATAAAATCGAATGCAATGCCAATATTTTTGTATTTGGCACTATCAATGTATGGAAAGCCATTGCCGTATCTAGCACTGAAATGCGTTAGGATTGTGTACTTTGCATTCATTTGTTGGCTTTGTTCGATAGCCTGTGATAGAGTACAATGTTTATTTTGTTCGGCTTTTATTGCAAATTTATCGGGATAGGTTGCTTCGTGAATTAATAATGTAGAATCACGTCCCATCGCTATTAAATTATTACTTATTGTTGTATCACTACTAAACGTTAATTTGAAATTTCCTTGTTGGCCAATTTTCACCGAAAGAGCATAGGTTATATTTGAATGTGGCACTCGACATGTTTGAAGCATATGAACACCCAACTGATTGCAATATCGTTCGGACAACATTTTGGTCATCTGAAAGCAAATTTTCCATTAAAACTCTTTCAATATACGACTAAATAATAAGTATTCATACCAAATTCTCATTGTCGATAAAATAAAGATCATCGTGTATTGGTTCAACGTTATTGTCATAGAAGAATAACCAAGATTTCATATCTGATTTGGGACAAAGCACTAATAATGGCAAACGATTTGATGGTAGATATTTTTTTCGCAATTGTAATAGCTCAATCAAACCGGTATGATGATCATTGTGCATGTGTGATATGAACACACCTCGGATTTTCTGGATAATTGACGGTGCGACTTTTCCATAAAGACGATGTATTTGGGCACAAGTTCCTTCGCCGCAATCAATTAGCATTGAATCGTCCCTTCTGTATAAAGTTTGTTTGAATAAAAAAAATACATTTTTGAAGAGATGAATTTTTCAGTTTGTATCAGAGTCTGTTAGATTGAAATTGTAATTTGCTTACGTTGTGTGAAGAAGAATCGATGTATTATTACGTGTTTTCGTTGGAACAGCTGATACAGTGCCAAGAAACACAATTTTTGGAAAAGTCTTCAAACGATTGATATCAAGGCAGTGGTCAAAATCATAGCTGGTAATATCATTACTGCTTGTCGAATCGTTATCAATTTCACCAGACCCTGTTAGATAGTATTTTGAGAAAATTTGTGAATCACTTTTGTCTTCTTGGCTCAAGTTACACGCCTTTGTCGAAGCATTCAACGGCATTCTAGAATCGATACGAAGTGTGTTATTTATCGGTAGCACAATTTAAAAGTATTAACTTACTTTAAAGCGGGATGGACGTTTTTATCAATTTGATTCAGTTTCAATTGTAATTCATATACTGACCTTAAGCGCGAAAACCTGGAACAAACCACAGTCAATTCAAAATTCTTAACCAAATTACCATTTATATGATATCATACTCATTGTTTCCATTCAAGTACAGATGTTTCTTTGTGTTCAGGTTGGACAAAAGGCGCTTATAACCACTGTATTCAATGACTTTCTTGGCTGAAAAGTGCACAATAATTTCGAATTTCTTGTCTACAACCGCTTGTTGGTGTTTCTCAACGAACGCCTCCAAATGCTGTTTGGTTGGCAGATCAAGAACTATACAAATACAATAGTTTCGTTTTATTAAATCTTTCTGAATCAGTTTATAGAAGCATGCTCGTACCCATAAAATAAGCAGGTACTTCAGATTCGGGTGATTTTATTTCACCCACAAATGTAAGAGCCTCATTCACATCTCTTGGATGTGGATCCATTGTACTCGTTGGATTTGCTTTGATCGATAAGAAATCAATACGTAAAGTATCATCCTCGAAGAAATTCTTTGGATTACAATCAATTGGACGAAAATCTAATTCACTTAAACACGATAAGCATAGTATTCGTTTAATGCATTTGTACAACTGTTTCGGTCCATGAAACATTGGCAACCACCTATGTCGCTTAATTAATTCACTTATTAAACATGAAATGCCGCCAATGCAATTCCACTTATTTTGAGTAAAAAATACGTGTTTTAGATCTGACAATTTCCTACTTTGATCAGAGAAAAGCCGATGAGAGTCTTCACCACAATTGAAAAGATATCTATCCGCATTTTCAACTGATATAGATAATGACGCCTCTTCACTTGGCGATCCGGCACCAATTATATTCAATGCAACGGGTTTTGCTGAATGTTTTCGGCTTGTTTTAGAATCATTCGTAAATTTCCGGTAGAAATTTATTGTTTTAGAATGTCGAATTATTTTACTTAAGTGCTGCATCGTTGAAACAACACTAAAAGCATTTGCTCTTACTAAAAGGCTGAAATTTATTTTAAATTGTCAGATTTGTTTGGTTATGTTTGCTTTTTCATATGTCGCTGTCACTTATTTCGACGTTTAAATTATATAGGTTTTGAATTGAGGAATCGAAGTGGGGAATCGGAACATTCAAATTTTGAAAGAATTTAAATTACGCGCCAATCAATTCTTGTTGATTTTGCCATATTTTCTTCATATTGAAAGTTGATGTCTACTTACGATGAGATGGAATTCATCTAAGGCCATCACCTACAAGCCAAATGTAAAATTTGAAAAACAAAGAAACTACTTCATCATTGGGAATCTCATTTTAATTTGGTTTTATTTCTTCATGTGTATTGCAATGTAAAACGTATGTCTAACGTTATTTTGATCACTGTATATCATCTATTTAAAAAAAAAAAGGAAATAGATTTTCAGAAAATTCCCCCTATCTCTCACTCCAGCTCTCCTATCTTTGCCTCTGCCAATCCATTATCATTTGGGCAATTGGCCATTCTCTTTTTTTGTTCAAATCTGAAACGGTTCTATTAATTTTCATTCAATTTGGCTATAACACAGTACAATTAACTCATGAAACTAACATAATTACCTATCACACAACTTTTTTCTTTCATTTTCTTAGTGCATTTATTCAATGGGCAGAAAGAGTGAGAGATAGAGAGAAAGGGAGCAAAACATGTTTGTTTTTATTTAAATATCGATAGCTCCACGACTTTCAATAATTGGATAGACTTTTTCGTTTTTCTCTTGCAAAAATCTATTTTGCTATTGCATATGAAATATAAATTAGTTATTTTGATATACCAATGTTCTTACATTGTAAACGGGATATATGTATTTACTTGGTATATGAAAATATGAAGACTTTGCACACAAATTCAATTTTTGTTAAACAAAAAAAAACATATGACAAGAAAAAAATGGCATTGAATTTGTTTGTTTGTTTCGATTGTATCAAAATTTGTTGCACGTTCGTTTGTAAATTGTATAAAATCGACCTTATTTCGATATATTGATATCAATGTTAATGGTATCGGGGGAAATATATCAAATAGCTATGATGTCTTTATTCAATCGTGTCTCGATGTCCACACGACAAATTGGGCAGTGTTTATTCGTGACTAGCCATTGATCTACACAATCCATATGAAATAAGTGCATACACGGTAGCCGTCGCACATCATTTTCGATTTCAAATAGTGACAAACAAATCGTACACTTTTCACCGCCATCTTCATCTTCCAGTTCTCGTCGTACACGCTTGTACTTGTGTGGAAATGTGTTGCGTTCGATTGTTTCCTAAAATTGATTCGAAAAATGTAATTGGATCATTTACTCATAAAACAATGATCATAAATAAAACATACCCGTGTTGCACCACGTATGCAACGTTGCAACTGAATATCACTTTCTTCGATCACACGCACAAATTGGCTGAATTGTCGCAAACGATTGTTTGCATATAATGAATGCGGTTGATGTATGGCTGTTGGCACATATTCTCCGGTTCGTCGTAACTGTTTACACAAATTATTTTATGAAAAATTTGCTTCACATCCAATGTGCATTTATCTTTTAAAACTATAAATAGATACTTACACCAATGCTGACATGAACTTGATGTGGTGGCGGTGATGCTGTGTCCGTTGGATAATGATGATACATATGATGATGTACGTGCGATACACGGTTTTGAACGTGCTGATTTGGATCGTTACGGCTGAAAATTAATAGAAAAAAAAGTTGTCGAACATGAAAAAATCTCATCAGAATTTTATGAAAATTATGATTGTACATACCGTACTGCAAGAAGAGGTGGTGGATTATCGGGATTCTGTAAACAAAATGATGAAAATTTATTAGCTATAGCCAGTGAAATTTGTCTCGAAACACACATTGTGGTCTGGAAATCAACTTACCAAATTTAAACCGCACACATATTGTCGAACTCGACGATGCGGATGACCGACTGGATGCTGTTGATCGCATTGTAAGCAGTAGCTATTTGGAATTGATGATGCTAATGGGCCGACACGGCCTGGAAACGAACCAAATGAACTGGATGATGTTGAATCATTTGTTCCACTTGTACCACCCATACTGTTCATCATATGACGTCGATGTACCTCTTGATTATTTTGTTGGCGGTACCAAAGAGACTCATGTGGTGCATAGGCTGGTCGTAAATAACCGTTTCCATTTTGTAACGTAGAATGATAATGGCTTGGTAAATTGTGGTAGCTCGAAAGTGAAGTGCGTCGATAGTATGGGCATCTTGACGCCGATTGATGTCGTTGTGCATTCGAATTGTTTTGTGCAGAAAATGACGCTGAAACTGATGCTTGTGAAGCATCGCGAATATTGTTTGAATCGACATTTGCAGTCGGCGGATATTGATCGAAATGGAGAAGTTCAGGAGAAAGGGCCGGCGGTTGGGTAGCTGGTTCTTCTGGCTGTTGTACAAATACAGCGGTTGGATTATTTGTAGCTGCTGTTGCTGACGACGATGATGAATCACCGAACTGCGTTTGATTTGAATTTTCTGACCGATACCATTCTGGTCCACTATATACGCGATTATTTACATGATTCAGACAACGATTTAAATTAACACGTCGAGATAAATCACCGCTTCGAAGTGGTCCATCCGTTTGAGATGAATTGTTGTTTGATGACGATTCATTTTGATTGCGACTGGATTGTGGTCTGTCAGAGTTTAAAGAAAAATAAATTTAAATTTTTACCAAACCAAATATGCGTTTTGGAATGTGTTGATTGTCTTACCTTAGTTCAGAAATCGTTCTTAACGGACAACGATTCCGTACGAACATATTATGTGCAAGATGCATTAAATGATTGTGTGCGCGATTAATTCTTGATCGATCCGTTGTTGTGTCCCGTAATCCAATATCTTCGTCATCGGATACGGTTAGATCGATAGCTTGTAGAATTGGTGATTCTGGTGATTCGGGTGAGTCACTTGCGGCATTCGATGAATTTAAATTTGATTGTGTCATATTTAATGCAGCATCATCATGATCCGGTGTCATGGGACGAATGCAAACAATTTCCGTGTCACTGCTTGAATCACTGAGCCAATCGAGTTGTAAATCGGGTGCGGTTAGCACTTCAATGCTACGATTTTCATTGTTTGTATTTGCTGGTGGATTCTGTGTACTCGATTGCAGCGATTCGTTTTCACTCAAATCGATGACCTCATCCGATTGATTGTGTGCCGACAACGGTGTTGATTCACATACAGCAGTTGGGTCAGATACAAAGATCCATGATTGCCCCGAAAACCGTGTATCGCTCGAATCCTCTGCATTTCGATTGTAGAGATAAGTTTCTTGTGGACGCCACACTCTTGTACTCTCTCCATCACTGTCATCGTCGGAACTTGAATTGTGGTACCGCAATCTTCGTCGATTCATATTATTTTCGACATTTTTTGACGGTTGCAAGCCACTTGGACCAGCCTCTGGGTCATTTTCAAAATCTTTGCTTGGAGGTGATTGCTTAACTCTCACATTTGCACTTTCCGGTATGTCGGCACTTTGCTGTTCCAGCAAGGCTTCACTGTCTCCAGCGGTCTCTGTTTTAACATTTACAGATGGTTTTACTCTATGAAGAAAAAAATAACAACGATGTTATAAGTATCGATAAAATGCAATTGTCTATTTATATACTTACTCTTGTTTGATACCAGCAATGAGTGGTTGTAAATGCTCTTTGGTATCAACAGCGGCGTCGTTCTCCACATTTTCGCTACCACTATTGGTCGCCTCTGTCTTAAATTCACGTTTAATTCTTATTTTGGCTTTTCGCTCAATCTTCGTATCATCATCAACATTGCTGTTGGATTGAGACATATTTGCACTTCTTGGCTTCACATCCGTATCAATTAGGCTGACATTTGGTTTATTATTTCTCTCATCCGATTCGTCAGCGCTACTATGTGATTCATCGAGTTCGGCACACCGTGGACTTGTACGAATATATTTGTTTGGCTGCTGGGGCGGTGAATGACCCCGACAATGTTTCATTGGCTGCTGGGGCGGTGAATGATGATGCGGCCGTTTCATGCGATTACTTAAATTCAATGCTGATGATTCGCTGTCCGATGCATGGCTATGACGGTGTTGATGATGATGATGATGTTGGTGACTGTGGTTGTTATGGTTGTGGTGATTGTGTTGATGTCGATGATATTCCCCTGTTGATGAAACGCTTTCTGACGATGATCTTCGTCTAAAGCGTCCATAGTTATTTGATTCATCCAAGGTTCGTTTATCTGGCGATGGTTCGACACGAGAACGATTCGATGTATTTTCGCTATTACTGTCATTTTCAGTGGACTGAATTCCAGAATTTATGACATTTGTTTGCCTAGCGATTTCAAGTGGTATTGCTCTGGCCGCCTCTTCTTCATCGGAACTAATTTCAATCACAGGTAAAGTTGGAAAAAACGAATCTTGTTCAATGGTTTCACGTTCAGCCACCGAATACTGAAGAAATGAGCGATTTGAACGTGGTCGTGACAAGGCGCGTCGCATTGTATTCAGAGTATCAAACCGAAATGATGGCACCAAATGAACATGAGATGTTTGATAGTTAGGCATCGAACGTTGTGACGAATTTGAAACAATCCAATTTCGAGGCGCACTATCGTATTGATTCACTCCAATGTTGTATGGATGATACATTCGGCCATAACTTCGTAAGTAGGGATTCCAAGGATTTAATGGTGGTGAGCCGGCTCTTAATCCGTCCGGATAAAATGATGGCGGTGGTGTCATGCGTCTTTGTGCTGTCAAATTTGGTGATCGAGCTCTTGGTTCGGCCGATATGAATACTTCTGGTATTGGAGGTGGAGGCGCCGGGGGTGGTGTCGACGATATTGTTACATGATGTCGTCCATGATCACGCATTGTCCAATTTGATTCGGCCAACGATGGCGGCATTGAATTATCACCATCAACTGATGCTTGAGCCTGATTCGAAAGCTATTTAAATGAATGTATTTGCGTTAGAAAAAACATAAAAATTGAGAAGAAGAGGTAAGGAGTAGAATATGTTTTACGTACAGCATCCATTTCATCATCAGATATTTGAATCGAGTTCAAATAACGTAGACTGTGCCGAACATTCGGCCTGGGGTTTGGTACGGCATCAATACTATCGGTGTCAGCGAAAATATCATCGGCATCTATATATTATTCAGGGAATAAGTGTGTGTGGAATGTAAATTTTTTTTGCGCTTTAAAAACTGACCGAATTCAATAAAATCAACAATTTATTACCCAAAATTTCGGATTGACGCTGCATTGGTCGATCATGTTGTGTTGCTTGAACAGCTGTATTTAAAATCTCACGAAATTCATTGTATCGAATCCCATTCCTATTGAATTGCGTAGGCGGTGAAAATGAGTGTGCCATTCGTGGTGTTGGTGAGAATAATAATTCCTCTGGTTCATCAACCGTGTCCATTTTATATTTGAGTAGGTACCTTTTTACGCTAAATTATTTACTTTGTTTATTCAAAATGTGTTACAACGAGGTTAACAGTTTTGATTATCGTTCATTTTTGTGTATCAATAAAAATGCGATTGTGTTTCACATTTTATATTATTCGATAATTATTTGATTAACTTTTCTCCATCAAAAAATAAATAAAACCAAAAAATGTCGATGTATTAGTATTTTGGTGTTGATTCACAAAACACTTCACAATATATGTCTAAAATATTACAAATTCACTTTTCGTAGCAGCGCACTTACACACCAACGACAAACCAAGAGACGAAAAAAAGAGATTGAATGTGAAGAAATGGAAACCTTTGGACTGTATACTGTTCGACAGTTGAATTCGTTAAATGCATGCAAAAAAAGTTGTGTAAACTGGTTTATTCTTCCTTTTCTGATTGGCTTGTCTCTTTGCACTTTAATTTTTTTTTTCGGTCAACTCTTGTCTCCAATCACAATTTTGTGTTCAAGCAAATATAAATAAACCGAAAAAAACATTCCCGCAGAGATGATGTGTATATAGTAATTGTTTCTTTGTTTCGCACTTTGCCCACACACACAATATTTGTCTACATTTTACTTATAATGGTTGTAATTTAAATGTCACTCAATGCGATTCCCGATTATTTTAAATCATGAATGGCTACTGACTCTGCGTACAATTGCACTGTCTGTAAGGTTGATGTAGAGAGTACGACAGCAGAAAAATCACCGATTTACACGAAAGACAAGACGAGATGAGGTGGGAAAGAGAGTGAGACAGCAAGATGAAAACGTACCAACGATTTTTTTTTTGCGTTATGTGTATATGTATATGAAGTAATTTACACACTGACAGCAAGCAATAAACGATAAGAAAATTCTTCACTTACAAATTGGCGAAATGCAAAAATTGCACTCATACACACTCGCACATAGTATTACTTATTTCGAAATGGCCGCAATTCCATCGTACACACGACTAGAAAAATAAAACTATTTTCATTCGATTGTGTTCACCTTCACCACTGTTTATTCAATCGTAATTTTTGTTATGCGTTCTCCGTATTTCGAGTGTCACTGTACTGAATTATATTGACGATGCGTATTTCACACAATCATTTTTTGTTTGGTTTCTTTTGATTGGTATCGAATCTGGTCTGTACATGTTCACAGTATGAATCAGTTATGTGAATCGTAATACGTTTGTGTGCGTGCGTATGAATAACTTACTACATAGACCGCTTCAATTGATTCGGCAAATGTATTGTACATAAAGAGAGCTCTTGTGTATGTGTGTATGTGTGAACCTTTTTACATAAACATTATGTGTAACGTCGAGACATTTTCGGTTTCATTTTGACAGTTCGACATAATGAACGTGCCCATGAAATGTTCATCTTTTCTCTCTCTCTTTCTCGCACACACACTCACACACACACACACACACACACACACACACACACTCACACACACTTTTCTTCTCTTGATCTTCAAAATGCAGAAAAATCTGAAAATGTTTAATTGATTATGATTTTGAATGACAATCTTTAATGCAGATGATTTGTCTAGCTAAAATTTAAAAAAACAAATAAATTGTTTGATGAGCCGCTGAAAAAGATAAACATAACCTATACCAAGAGAAAAACTTGATTCAAAAGGGTAAGCCTTGAAAAATGAAATGAAACACTTGTCTTATTTACCAAATAATAATGCGGTATTGTTTTTCTTTATTTTTATGAATTACACATTCATACATTTTGTTGGGAAAATGTAACTAGCTCGTTACTCGTTGCGCATCATCTTTTCCTTTTGACGTTGCAACTTCTTTTTCGACAACTTCTTCTTGGGTTCGTCATCAGCAACTTTGGCCACAACTTCTTCTTTTTCCGACAAAATAACTTCGATGTGGCATGGCGATGACATGTATGGATTGATACGACCATGAGCACGGTATGTACGACGACGAAGGCATGGAGCTCTGTTAACCTAGAATTACCGACAACAAACACATTCATTAGTTTTTTGTTTTATAAAGTCACTTCTATTTTTGATTTAAGGTGTTAACACTATGCATTTTAAATGTTTACTAACTTTAATGTTAAACAATTGCCGAAACACTGAACTTATTGTAAAATGCTTACCAAAATATGGTCGATGACCAATCGGTCGACATCCAAGCCTTTGTATTCAGCGTTGCTTTCGGCGTTCTTCAATAATTGAAGCAAGAAGTCAGCTGATTTCTTTGGCCAACGTCCTTGGGTTGTTCCCCATTGTTTGGCTTGAGCACATCGGCCAACACCACCGTTGAAGTTACGGTATGGCACACATTCCTTCTTGTCAACGACATTCTTGAGGAAACGTTGTGCACGACGAAGTGGCATTTTCTTGATTGCTTGAGCGGCTTCATGGGTATTCTACAATGAAAACAGAATTCAAGTTAGATTCGATTCACAATGTTCACTTATTATGTTGAACAACACTTGTCAAATGAATTCACTACTGTAAACACATTGCACACGGATGGATTTATTTACATGACTTATTGATGGCAAATGGGTTCTAGTTTTTCAATAAAATACTCACTTTGAAATGCACACGAAGGTTTGATCCGCGAGATTTGCAGCTTTTGGCTGCGTTATCTGGTTCACGAGCGTATTTACCCATTTTAAATTTTATTTTAATTTCTGCAAAGAAGAAATACAAACTGAATTAGATTTGTTCTGTTGAACAATTTTTGTTTTAAATTTTTTCCAAAAATCTTATGCAAATATTAAAAACGATTTTTACACAACGATAGAAAATGATTTTCTGATGAAAAATCAATGAAAACTTTTTGAAATTATCGATGATTTAATATCGATGATTTTGAAATAAATTTGAGAAACTTACAATTGAGTTGTTGCCTACTTATGGTTCAGCACGGAAAGAAGGTTAGTATGGCAAAATGCGTTGACGTTGTGCGTACAGCGCCGTTCACGTTCATTTTTGGAACTAAATCATGACAGTTCAAGTGATTCGAAAAAAAAAAACGTTCAATTTGTCTTCGGTATACATTTTTTCCTTTGTTTTCATTAAAAACATGACAAAAATCTTGAATTATAACAAGTTTTATGATTCAAAAAAAGTTTTTAAAAAAATTCCATAATATTATCTTCACATGGTAAAATGGTATCTTGATGAACCGGATTCGTTAAAAACGTTCCAGTTCATTGTCATTTGTGACATGCATTATCATAAGATGTGCACGTGTAGCCATAAGTAGCAATTGGAGCTGATGAGAATTGTTTAGAGAGAGCGAGAGAACGCACGCGGAAATGTTCGGTGAGAGAGTAAAAGAGAATGACGGTGGAATGTAGTACGTGTGTGTGTATATGTATTTCTCTCTCTTTCCATTTCTGTGCAAGTGTACATATGCTTGATTGGTTTGAATAGGCTATTTGTTTATGAATGAGATTATGATTGATTCATTTGCAGTTTGTTTCAGTTGTGAACAGGAGCGTAATTGTCGCAACTGAGCTCAGACGGAGAAATTTTCCACTTGTCTTATTCTAACAAGTTTGTGCAAAATCGAAGGTTAACTAAAGAACTTTGAAAAAATTTCGTTGCCATTGACAATTTTTAATTGTCATTTCAAGTGAAGTAAAAACGAAAACAATAAAAATTGTTTTCAATTTTTGAATAAATTACAAGTAAAAAAGAGAAATTTTCCAAAATGCCAGAAGGTTTTGAAAAAGTGACACACTGCCTCTTTGACATGGATGGTTTGTTGCTGAATACAGAACATATCTATACACAAATCACAAAACAAATTCTTGAAGAGCAACGTTGCGATGAAAAATATACGGGCGACGTTAAAGTGACCTTGATGGGTGGCCAAAGCAATGAAGTGGCAAATGCAATTATAAAACGGTACAATTTATCAATGACGGTTGATGAATTACTTGCAAGACAGCGCGAGCTGGCTTCAAATTTGATGCCAACGGCTGAACTATTGCCTGGCGTTGAAAAGCTATTGCATCATCTTTCATCGCACAATGTACCAATTGCATTGGCCACATCATCCAGCAAAATGATGTACGACTTGAAAACTGTTCGACACACCAAATTATTTGAACTATTTGATCACAAGGTGCTTATAAATAATATTAAGCGTGCAAACCATTTGTTTGTGTTGACTGAAAAAATAAATCTTTTTCTTTGTTAATTAAAAGGTGTATGGATCAAGCGATCCAGAGGTTCTACATGGAAAACCAGCTCCGGATATTTTCATTGTGGCCGCTCGTCGTTTTCCCGACCAACCAAGTCCGAGCAAATGTTTGGTATTTGAAGATGCACCGAACGGCGTAAAAGCTGCTGTTGCTGCCAATTGCCAAGTTGTTATGGTGCCAGAGGATTATGTTACAGCTGAAATGCGCAAAGAAGCAACACTTGTCGTAAATTCTTTAGAAGATTTTAAACCAGAATTATTCGGGCTACCTGCATTTGATAATTGAACAAACAATGTCACCATAAAAAAAACCAAACACAATATTATTTTTAGAAAATGCATGAAAATATGAAACTTTGTTTTTTACATCGCCGTTTGTATATAAATCCCTTGTTAAGGATTTTAGTACGGGTAACATAGATTGGAATCTAATTAAGCAATTTTAAAAATGACAAAATAACAAGAAAATTGTTGTACCTAAAATGGAATAAATAAAAATCTATTTTATTGACGTAGTAACACTGTAACATTATGCTTGTTTTCATTCAATTATCTTGATTTGAAAATCGTAAAACTTTGATACGTTCATAAATAATCTATAAATATCAGATGTTTGTATAAAACCAATATGACATTGTGTCGTTGAAACGTCTGTGGCGTTATCGTCGTTGTGTATTGCTGTCAAAAATTGTCTCAGTGGTTATTTCTCAGTCAAGGCGAGTAAACAATCGATTTTAAAATGCATACGCTGCGGTTGCAATGTCAGCGATTAAATTTATACCAAAGTGCATCGCATTTATTGGAAAAATATGTGAAAACATCGATAAGTGCATGTCGTTCAAACTTAACCACCAAGTCACCTAACCTTGATGACACGGAACAATTCAAAGCAGCAGTTTTACATCCGAAAAAAACAAATTTGTCCATTGAAACACTGGTGTTACCTGAAACAGCGGCCGATGGCATGGTTCGAACAATAAATTCAATTGCATATAATGAATATTGAGCGTGCACACCATTTGTTTATGTGAAAGAAAAAGTAAATGTTCTATTTTGTTAAAATTAGGTTCGTGTCGGCATTGATTATTGTGCAATAAACAATCATGATGTGAGGTGTATTTATGAAGATATTAGCACGGTGACCTTGCCATTTATACCAGGTAGTGAATTTAGCGGTGAAATTCTTGAAATCGGACCAAGTTGTAAGGGCAAATTTAAAATTGGCGATAAAGTTGCGGTTTTAGGTAAAAATGAGGTTATGTTCTCGTAAAGTGGTGCCTTAAACTTGATTTTTATTGGCCATTTGATTAGGTGACAAACATATTGGAGGAGGAGTGTCACATCAATGCTTTGTACCAGAAACTGAGTGCATTCACATCGACCCGCGTGTATCACAAAAAGATGCGGCAACCATCGTTCAGGGCTATTCAAACGCATTGCTTGCATTTACAAAGTATGCACCAATCAAAGAGGGCGATGATATTATAATCCTTGCTGGACCTGGCGGTGAGAAGATATTTTATAAATCAAATTGAACAACAAATGAATTTGTCTTATACTCTCTTCATATTGGATAGGTGATGGATTGGCTGCCATTGAAATTGCACATAATATTTTTAAAGCCAATGTTCATGTTGTCTTTGCCAGTAAATCAATTGATGGTCTTGTCAGAGACGAATCAGCATTTAAGGCAATAAATTATAATGTCGGACTCACAAAAGTGTACAATTTCTTCAAGAATACACTCGGATCGAAGCAATTCAAAGGCGTTTTTGATACATACGATTCAAAAATGCTACATGTTGTATCTGACTTGTGAGTAATAAAATCTGACGCAATTTTTATATATGATGTGAAACAGTTTTCAAATTCTGTCTTTTTTTTTGTTCAACAGCATTTCATCGAATGGATATTTTCTCACTACGGACACATTCTTTTCGCCAGAAACATTTGAAGCGCCCTATTTTAAGAAAGATACCGGTAAACAAAAAAAGAAGAAAGCAACAATCGAAGAAATTGAAGAAGAGGAAAATATTGATTGGGCTTCACGCGTAAAACAAGTAAACATAACAAAGTATCAAATTGATGATCGTGAGTTTTACGAAAAGATTGTAAATCAAGCCTTTGACTTGCACGCAAATGAGAAAATCGATCCATTTGTGAGCCAAGTGTGGAATATGCGGGACATAAATAAAGCGGTACAATTTGTGAATTTAAAAAAGTGCCTGGGAAAAGTTCTCATTGACACACAACGTAAAAAAACTTAAAGTCTGTAATTATTTTAAGATAGAATTATAAATATTGAAAGTCAAAGATATTTTTAAATAAAAAAACAAAATTCTGACTATAAAATTACATTAAAAAACACGATATTTTATCTGAGTCGTTTAGATATATTGCTATAGCATGGTATCATGTCATTTACAATTGAATTAATTTAATACATAACTAATGTTTATTTATTCATTATTCACGCTTACACACACAAAATGATATGCGGCCAAATCAAATGAAAATGTGGTTATTAAGTAATCTGCGGTCACATTTAAACTCCATGCGATCATATTTTTATCATTTTCATAAGTCTATCTAAGAAAGAACACATCGACCAATGGAAATAATAGAGACTGTAATTTGTTTAAAAAAGTGTTTTTTATTAGGTGTTCATAAATTTTCTATTGATTACAACATCAAAATTAGGATACTCTATTTTTCTTCGATTTCTTCTTCTGGTTTTTCTTGAGGCATAACGGATTTTTGTACCGCTCTTAATTCTTTCGATTCTGTAACAATACGAATCGTCTTTCCATCGATCACGTGAGCTTCTGCTTTTAGTGCTTTCGAATATGCTTGTACAGCTGAAAATCGGACAAAACCAATGCCTTTCGAGAATCCAGTTTCATAATTAAAAGCCACTTTTGCGGCTATAACTGTGCCAAATTTCGAAAAATAATGTTCAAGTTCTCGAGTACTAACAGTCCATGGCAAATCGGACACATATAACGATAATCTTTCTTTTGGATCAATTTTTGAACTGCTAAACATTCGAATATAGTTCAGTCTTGGTAGCAAAATTAATCTGGTATTCATTTTGCTTACTTTTTCTATTTAAATGCTTAAAAAAATAATTTCTTCCAGAAAATTCTATTATCTATGGCAACTTGGTAATTTCTAATAAGTGAATCGTATGACCACACATTAAGTCGTCAATTTCAAGCGGACAATATTTTCGTACACACGACAAGCTAACTTTCGAACACTTTAAATCCCACTTTTGCAGCAAATGTTCAATTGACCAGTCAGATGAGCGATCTTGGTAGGTGAAGAGAAATTTTACTGGTGTCGTATCGGTGGCTGTGCTCAATAAAAATGAAACGGTAACTAAAATATCTTCGAAGACACTTGGATCATAGAAACAATCAGATGCGATGATATAGTCGAGTGGTGCTATATCAAAAACCGATTTCAGAAGAATGCCCCACGTTAAGCCGATCACGTCAATATCTTTTCCAGGTTCCAAATTATTCGCCGCACAACATCGATGTACGTGTTTCAATGCGTTTGGTAATGTACAACTATCACTTATGATGACTTTTGCACAATTTCCGAGTTTTGCCAACAAGATGCCAGGTAGTGCGGTTCCACAACCAATTTCTAATATTCGCTTGCCTACAAATTTATCACGCTGTATCCATAAAAACCTATCGATTTTCAAAAATTATTAATTAACACGGTTTTTTAGATTTAAAAAAAAAAATAGATTTATTTTCTCACCAAGCAAGCACCGAAGAAGCTGGCCAACTGTAAAATGAATAACCGGGTTGCAAAAGCTGTAAAAAAATATGAAGAAATTTTTTTTGTTGGTTAGCTTGTGCTACTCGTCTTACGCATTTCATACAAATGCATCTACACCATATTTGTGTTGATAAATTATTTTGAGATTAATCCAAAAATCGTATTTACCTCGGGTATAGAAATTTCTATCTCTTCGCTATCACCTTTAGTATAAAATTTGAATTTCTTTATACTTTCGACTGGTTGTTCGGCTGTCAACGCATTAGATGACATAATTTTTTTTTCGTCTTTGTAAATTTCAACACAATATGTGCAATAGGAATGTACAGCGATTTTTCGTGTATTACAACAAATAAATTCTTTCAATGTAGAAGGCGTTAGGGTCTGAAATGTCAGTGCGTGAGTATGACAGTTGGTGGTCTGTTCATCGGAATTTTCGTTGAGTTTTTTTTTGACATTTCGTTCACGTTCTTTGGATATTTCAGTTTCGAACAAAACAACATAGAATTTTTTTTGTAACACTAAGACCAGAAAAAATTTGACCAGAAAAAAGTATAAAATGAGCCGAACATTTGCAACAGTGGAAATGAGTGTTACTCAGAATGGTAGGCCCTAGGGGCAAATCACTTAAAAATTACTTTTTAATTATTATTGATTGTTTTACGATTATTTTTCGATTATTTTCCGATTACTTATCGATTATTTTAAATTTTATTCTTTTCTTTTGTGATTCTCCCCTTAGGTAGGCCAATAAAAAAATTCACAGAAGATGTGACAGTCGACGAAAAGGATGTTACTGGATTATTGAACGCGCTACAAAAGACAAAAGATTCGTCCAATGAATTCCTAACCACATTGGTAGAAGAAGATAAACAAAACAATAAACCCGGAGGCGTAGTAATTTCACACAGCAAACGAAAGCATATGGACGACGGTAAGATCATTTGAGTGACATTTTTCAAGCAAAATATATGAATTCTTGTGAAAAAAAATATCGATTTTTTCATATTTCAGATGAAGACGAAACCAAACGACAGATTACTGGCGGTGATGTGGATGATGATGACTAAGAATAGATTTTGATCTTTATAATAAAACAGACACAGATAGGATTTAAAAGTTTCATAAAAATGATCAAAATAAAATATTCATGCACGATAATTAAAAAAAAAAACAGTTTTGTATTTCGTGGTTAAGTAAAGCATATCTTCATGTTTCGTTCAGTTTGAACGATAAAAAATGAACTGAACATAACATTCCAGCGTGAGAAATGTCACACATGTATAGACGGCGGTGTATAAAGACTGGAAATTGTTTACAATCGTTCTAGTGACAACGATGAAAGCGTCTCATTTGTTGGCGTATACGCCGCATTCCATAATACACATTCCGCTAAAATTTAATATGAAAAACGTTTTTTACGCTTACTTGTTATTTGCTAAAGTGATTTTATCGAAAGAAAATGATTGTACAGACACTAATACCTGCACGCTTACGCGTGAAAATGGAGATTCACATAAAAATGTGAATATGTACAGTAGAGGTGAGTAAAAACCTTCAACGCGTAATTACCAAATGATTATTTTTTTTTTTTATTAATTACCGAATGAATATTTTATGTTTAGAATCGAATGAGTATATAACGAAAATCAATAAAGCAATCGCCGATTATCAGCCTTGTGTTGAGAAAAATTGTGGGTGTCATGCGGGGACTATAACCAAAGCATTACAACCATTTAAAAATGGTATTACAAAAAAGATGATTGACACGGTGCGACAGTATGGGACAAAGTATCAAATTATTGACAAGAAAATTTATCGTGATCCAAGCTGTTTGTTTCCATCACGGTGTGCTGGCATTGAGTACTTTTTAAAGGAAAACATTCAAAAAATTCCGGACCTTGAGATGATTGTGAATTGTCGTGATTGGCCACAAATAAACACGCATCATGTAAGTATTGTTGTATAAACACTCGCCCGAATCAATTTCCCATATTTACACCTCTGCATGGTGTTTTCCAGCATAACTTCGGTCCAGTATTTTCATTTAGCCGTACGGATGACTATTTGGACATCATGTATCCGGCATGGAGTTTTTGGGCTGGCGGACCCGCCATTTCACTCTATCCAACCGGTCTTGGAAGATGGGACCAACATCGAAAATCAATAAATGATGCGTCACATGTATGGCCATGGTCCGAAAAGAAATCGCAGGGTTTTTTCCGGGGATCACGAACTTCATCAGGTAATTATTCATTGCAACACTGAACTAGTAACGAATACTCATAACAAAACATAGTCATAGCACAACACTTTTTATGGAAGAAAATCAATTTAATATTTCGCTCTTTTCCAGAACGTGACCCACTCGTTTTACTTTCAAGGGAAGATCCAGATCTCGTTGATGCTCAATACACAAAAAATCAAGCATGGAAATCACCGAAAGACACTCTAAACGCTGAACCGGCCAAGGAAATTTCGCTAGAAGATCATTGTCAATATAAATATCTCTTTAATTTTCGTGGTGTGGCGGCTAGTTTTCGTTTTAAGCATTTGTTCCTATGTAAATCACTTGTATTTCACGTTGGCGATGAGTGGCAAGAATTTTTTTATGACTCATTAAAGCCATGGGTGCATTTCATTCCCGTCGCTAAGAATCCAAGTACTGATGAATTGCGAAAACTATTAAATTTTTTCAAGGAACACGATCATTTGGCCAAAGAAATTGCCGAACGGGGCCAAAACCATATTTGGGAGCATCTTAAAATGAAAGATGTTCATTGCTACTGGCGAAAGTTACTACGTAAATACGCTAAATTACTTAAATTCGAAGTAAAACTTGATCCGAATCTCATTCAAGTGTAACAAAATGAAGAATCTCATGAAAATGTAGAGATGTTGGCATTTATTAAAGTTCACATTGTATTTTTATACAAAAATTGTAAGAAGACAGCTATTAATTATTAAACATTTTTTTCTAACACAATTATTTTGTTTCCTTTTCGTTCATTTTTTTCGTCCTTAGAAAATCTATAAATAAATTGATTGAATGCAAATGAAAGATAAATGCATCAGATATGTTTTAGTGATTGAAATGTTTATGATTTTTTTTTATTTCCCTAAAGCGTATAATGATTAAATTAAAGTTGAGTTTCATCGTCAAATAACGTTCTGCTTCCTGCATGAGCGCGTTGTCCAGTCGCTTGTCTTGAAAAAATGCTATCGAAAAAACCATTTTTTGATGCTTTTATGATGTTCATTTCATAATTTAAAACACTGTCACACATTGCTTCGCTCTGATCCCAAAGCTCTTTTGCTTCTTCTTCATCAAAATATGCTTTTGACAGTTCTACATCCATACTGTCAATATAATAACCGTTAGCCGGATTTTCCTCATCCGTATTCTGAACTTCAGTAGCACAAAAAATAATATTTTTCGCACCATATGCAGCCGTCTGTGCACCTATCCAAATAAATGGGGCACAAATGATGTTATACCAGCGAGGAATATAATCACTGATGAAATTTGTTCTCATATACCCTGGGCAATATACAACAGTATCAATCTTCAGTTGGGTCAAAGAGTGAGCGTGGTAAAAGTTTGCAAATTTCGATCTAATGTAGTATTCATTGCCCCATTTGGGGGAATAGGGTTCTTCAAATGCGCACAAGCATAATGTATCTACATCGAAGTCACAGTCCTCATGAAACAGTGATGAAACGATGACAACACGAGCCGAATTGGCTATAATTCCATTTAGAAGTAATCGTGTCAAAAAAAAATGTCCCAAATAGTTTGTTCCATAGTGCAGTTCGACATAATTAATCGTCGTCTTCAAACCCGTGGGTTTTGACACGCCAGCATTGTTGATCAAACAATCGAATTTTGGAAAATCTCTCTTGATAAATTTTGCAAAATTAACGATTGTTTCAAACTTTTCCAAATCCAATTTAAACGGAATCATACGGCCTTTACCTAAGGGGAGAATCACAAAAGAAAAGTATCGAATTAATTTAAAATAATCGAAAAATAATTGTAAAACAATCGATAATAATTAATAAGCAATTTTTACCAGTTTCCGCTTTGATTTTTTTTATTGCTTTTTCGGCGCGTGCAAGACTTCTGCATGCCATTATAACGGTTGCATTACGTTGAACTAACAATTTGGCTGTTTCAAAACCAATCCCTCTATTGGCGCCGGTAATTATATAGATTTTACGAGCCAAAGAGAGATTTCTTAGACGTTTCAATTCATTAACACTTCTTTGTTTGATCACATATCGAATAGCAGTAACAATCATTGTAACAAAAAGTACGAAAGCAGCAGTACCATATCGGAGGGTGTCCTCATCGTGGTACCATTCAGTCGATTGAGTGACGTTGTTCATTTTTGAGCATTGATTGTAAAAACTGATTCCCTTATTGTCCTCACTTTGTTTTATCTTTAAAAAAAATCAGTTGAAATTTGCGGATATTATTTTCAATTTAGTGTTAGAAGCTATACTTACTTGCTTTTGTGACCGATTTTGGCGCAAAATTTTACTGAGTTTCTTCAGTCGTCGATTACAGTTAATTTTAATATTCCGACACCGTTAGATAGTTCGAAGTTTTTTTTCCTAAACTACAGCAGCACAAACTGAAAAATTTATTGCATCGTTTTCATCAAACTTTATTTTCTTTACGCAAAAACGAGTAGATGAATTCAATACTTTTTTTTTAAAAAATCTCATTCCTTTCTTTTTCAAGAAAAAACGGAATTACGTCTTTATACAGTAAAATGATGCGTACGTATGCTGTGCGCTGCTATTCTGAAATGAATATGCTCATCGTTTTGCGATTTTGACATTTTTGTTGAATGTACAAGTGGTGTGTATCTGTGGTAGTGTGTGTGTAATGGGTATGTGTTGTAAATGAGAAATGAAATACCGAATTGATTTTGTATATGATATGCTAACGGTATTTTTTATTTCACCTTCGTTTAGCGTACAATGTTAGTTTCAAACCGTTTTTAAGCAATGCAATGTTATCAATTAAAAAGATAATAAGTTCTAGAAAATGAAAATAAGATCCACTCCGAATAAAAAGTATTGTGTATAAAATTGCTTTGTGACCAGCGCCTAACCATTAGTTCATCTTCAGTCCTATTCCTGCATCCTGACACTGTCGCAGCATGTCAAGAAGAAAATCATCCTTCTTCCTGTCGGTATGAACGTTCCGAACTGGGGGTGAACGACATAGAAAAGAATGGAAATAGTTGGATAGCAATTCTTAATTAATTTTTAAGCAAAAATAAAAAGAATAGATTGTGCCTACAACTATATCAGTAGGTTGTGTGCGGTTCCTATTCACAGGCGCTAGTTGTGTCCAACGCATAAGTACCGTAAATACCACTGCTATAGTTATAGCCACAATCTGTATTTTCAGTACTTATACCTTGGTACTGACGCTCATTTTTTCTCTCTTCACGCACTAAAATGCTTGAGCAGATTATTTCACTTTCCTTCCAAAGCCGTGCACCAATTTGATCATCAAATTTTACTTTCGATTTGGTTTGTTTAAGATTGCGAACAAAATAGCCGGTAGCCGGATTTTTTTCATCCGTATTTTGATTGGCTGTAGCACAATATACAATATTTTCGGCTCCTTGTTCGGCTGATCGTAAAAGAAGCCAAACAATTGGCGAAAATATGACGTAATGATACCAACGAGGATTATAATCACGGAAGAAATCTGTGTGACATAAACCTGGACACAAAACATGCGCGTCATAACCAGATTTGAACAATTCTCGAGCATGATAAAAGTTGGCCAACTTTGAATTGTTGTAGAATGGATTGTTTGTTCGGGAAATCGAAGAGGCTTCAGTTTCTTCCACGACCTTGCCTATGGTATTGAAATTGATTTCACCTTTCTCATGTAACAGCGATGAAACAATCACAACACGAGCCCGATTAGTCTTAATACGATCCTGAAGCAGTCGTGTCAACAAGAAATGACCTATATGATTGGTGCCAAAATGCAATTCGATACCATCGTCGGTTTTCTTTTTACTATCAGGCATTGCCAGACCAGCGTTGTTGATCAAACAATTAAACGTTGGATAATTCGTTTTGATATTTTGCACAAAATCATAGATCGATTCAAACGACGCCAAATCCAAATGTAACGGAATCATACGACCTTTACTTGTTTCTTTTTGGATTTTTTTCATTGCTTCTTCTGCGCGTGAAATACTTCGGCATGCCATTATAACGATTGCATCACGTTTTATTAACGCTTTTGTTGTTTCGAAACCCAGTCCTGTATTCGCACCGGTGACTATAAAGGTTTTACCCTCCAAAGAATAACGATCACTGATACGTCCCCATTGCCAGACACGAATTCGTCGAATAATATAAATTACCGCTATACTTGCAGCTGGTATTCCGAAGTACCAATAATTGATTTCAGCCATTTAAATTTACCTTTTACCCATGAAAAAAAAATTTGATTGAGAAATTGTTATTTATCCAACATAAACACAAAACAATACAAAATAATGTCAATATCGTTTTTAATTCTATTTAAATCGATACTTACTTGCTTTTACAAACGATTTTAGCATAAAAATTAAATGATTTTATTGAAACGTCGATGATCACAACGTAATATCAACCACAACTAACATTTGACAGTTCGAAGAGGCGAATATTTTTTATTTTCTTGAAGCACAGCAGCACAAATATATGATGTGTCATGCAACCATTCTATTTGCAATTGCAAATAAATATGGGGATATCAATACATAAACGAGAGAAAGAGAGAAGAAAAAGGTCGTGTAAGATTCAAAAGAATATAAATGCCGCTGTGACACAAATAACTCAATCAAAAATACCGTCTATCTACTTAATTAGTGTGACTTTGCATTTATTCAGCATATGTTTAATACCCCACACAGTTTAATTTGAATAGAAAAATCAAAACACAAAAATTGATAAGAAAAATGCACAATTGTTGATTTGTTTCTTGTTTATTCTTGGATGAAGGAGAATATTGTGTATGTGTATGTGTACGTTCAGTGTTCGTTAAGATTTCGTTCCAATAAATGTATATAAAGTATTGTTGTGTTGTTGTCATCATATATACAGTGAACACTGCGTGGCAATGACGTTTCGTTCAATCCAAGACTAACATACGGTGTGCACATTTTCGCGCAGTATTTATTACGTCGAAAAAGAAAACAAAAACTTTTTTCTCATGTTGACATTTAGTCAAACAAGTTTAATACACTCTCGATTGTGACTTTCTTTCGATTTCGTTTATTTTTTTGCTTTTTTTTCGTTGAACAACCGACATTCAGCGATGTTTTCAATGTCATTTCTTTTCGTATTGTTATACAGCTGTTACTAGTTTAACTTACTTAGTGTGTTGAGCTTATGTGGCGGACATAACTGCAACTGTCCAAAAAATCAAAATAATTTTCAAATAAAGTGATCAATTGAAGAAATTAATGTTTGTGTTTGATAAAAATGCGCAAATTGACAAGTTGAGTTGAAATAAACGGTTTACAGAGCAGTAAAGGGACTTTGATAAACGATGGCGTTTGCCAGCGATGGCATAAACACTTTCAATTAACGATAAAATATTTACAAAAAAAATTCATACAAATTGTGATTCGATACTAAAGCATTAGATCTACTTGAGTTTTTTCTTTTCAACAAAAATACGCCTTTGTGATGCTATTCAATTTTGCAATCATTTTTTCTAGCATGAAAGTCATTTTTTCGAAACGCAAAATGAAACATTTTTTTATTTTTGGCGTTATCATTATTTTAGGTAAGTGTTAACCGTATATTTTTGGCATTATTCATTTCTTTATGCAGTTTAATTGAAGTGCAATCATATTTATATTTATCCATTTTATCGCTTTATCAATTGTGTTCGGAATGTGATGATAAAGAAAAACTAAACCTTACCAAATGCATAACCTCACATTTTCAGCGATTGATAAGCACGTTCATTGCATTAGAGCTAGCATTAGACCCACGTTCCATCGATGATATAATTTAAAATGATTTTATTTTTTTGTATTTACAGTTTTTTGTTTATATAAGTCACTCATGAGTGAGGAACTTATCTATAGTTTTGATTCGAATAAATACTCGTCTTTGATAACAAGTAAGCAACAAAAACACGCCATGCGTAGCCTTCATCCAAACATTGAAGTTGACGGTGAACTTAAATCTAGCTATAATGAATTGACCGATGCCCGCCATAGACTGCGCCAACTCGAAATGAAGATTCAAATGCTGGAAAATCGGATGGGAAAACGGCAAGGTTTGCTCACTTAAAAATTACTATTCCATTACAGACCCATTACCATCCCATTTCTATTCCCATTCTTTCAAATATTGTCCTAAATTGAATTTCATTTAAAATCAAATAACATAAAATAGAATTTAAGAAAGTCAAATTATAATATGGTTTGTATGGTTTGTATGGTGTGTGGCACACAAACAAACACAAAAAAATTGCGCTGATTCAGCAAACACACAGATTGTTGAAAAATTGAGATTTGGTAGTAGTGTTGGTAATACAATGCATCAATCGCATCGGAACCAATCGGAACAACGATGACGAGAACGACAACAACGCCGAGACGACATACGACAATAGTAGGAATGAGCAATCAACATGAAAAACAATGTCAATATGCATGGCCCAAGTCACATCAGAAAATATTTTTTGCGTAAAAATATTGTGGAAGAGGAAGTCGATGTGTTGATGGAATATTTGATTGATGAGCGTTCGGAAATCGAGTTGAATGGTAATATTCGTGGACATCTGGACGACTATTACAACGAATTGCGTCCATTATTACCACTGGACCGTATCGAGCAGTACGAAATTGATCCAGAGGACGACGATCATGTCATTCCACGTGGATGGTTGAACACAATGACAGACGAAAAGATATACTATAAACACGTCTATGAATTGATAAATTTGCAGCGATTTATTCACCAACACAATTTAAATCCGGAAAATGAAGTCAAATGGAGAACATTTCGTGCCATTCCGCAACCAAAGAACAAGCGAAAACATGTGCGATTCCATACGCAAGGTTTTGTTGAAATCACAAACCTACTGCATTCATATAGAAGTGCTGAAATTGTGAATAAAAATCGCATACCACATTGGAGCGACGACGATTACGATACATTTTGGGACAAATATGTCAATTTAAAGAAAATAAATCGAGGGAATCAAATATTCGCTAATTCTTTTACTACCGATGGTGTAACAGTATGCGTTCGAATGATTCGTCGAAAACGTGATCCACTTGTATCGGGTGTACCGGACCAAACAAAGAGCAAAAGCAAAAGCAAAAGCAAAAGCAAAAGCAAAATGGGCAAGAAAGGCCAAACGTATAACAGAGCACCGCCACAATGTCCAGCTGCTATTCGAGCTGCATTTGATGCTGGCCAAATAAAAAAGATTATCGGTGATGATCCGGGTGCCAAAGTGTCAAGATCAACAACAAGCCGTGATTTGGACACCACACTCGAAGAGAGCTACAAAGTTACGGCTAAAAAGTGGCACGGTATGTCTAGTGCACGTAGGCGAAAGCATAAATTGCGCAAATACACGGGCAAATGGGAAAACGAATGCCGAGATATTCGTGAA
>NW_022197885.1:3130696-3143095 GCF_009176525.2 Contarinia nasturtii | reverse complement strand
GAAAGTGTTAGATGTATCGGACGTACCAAAAGGCCGCGAGGAGTTGATAACGCAATACAAAAATATAAGTTTACGAGTAATTGACGACACGATAGAATGTTTTATGGAAATTAATGATTTGGCTGTCCGTAACAATCTTGTAAGTTATTTTATAAAGAAAATTAGAACAATTTACTTACTTCATGTTCATGGTCCAATGTTCATCATTTCAGATGATTGACCGATTGAAAATGTTGGGAGCTACTAGTTTTGTTTTGAACGCAACATACGTGGAAAAAAAACAAAAAGATTTTGCGAATAAAATAGGTCAAGAAAACTATGAATTTCTCCGTGAAGATTATAACGAATGCCTGGAGCTACTTGAAACGGATCTATCCAAAAAACTGACACCAGATATTGTTTCCCGTATTATGAGTTTTCATCGTATGATATATGGAAACCGAACAGAAATTGAAACTGCATTGGTAAGAGTTTATTCGACCAAAAAGCCTTTATCGTGTAGGTAACTCAAACGTAACCTTTTTTTAATTACCAGAAATATCTGTATGGCCCTTAACTCATCAACGGCTGCAACGAAAACTTCTGTAAATGTTAAAAAAATTCAAATATGTTATAATGAAAAGAGTTGAAAAGAAAATAATAATAAATTGAAGTGGTACAGTAATAAAAAATGAAATTGCGCTTTCATTGTATGTTTCACAATTTCAAATTCAAAAGTAAAATTGAATATAAAAAAATAGATACAATTGTAAAGTGATCTGCAAAAGTGATGGTAATTTTTACTGACACGATTTCGGATATTTTTACTAAAATCGTATAGTAAAAATAACGGAAATACGCTTTCCGTTAAAATTACTATACATTATATTTAAGTTATTTTCGCCCAAAATTTTCAGTTATTTTTTCTAATTAATTTCAATTATATTTACTATTAACATTTAGTAAAAATAACAGAAAATGTATGGTAAATTTAACTGTTTCAAGTATTTTGGTTGAATTTACTGAAAATTTTCGGCAAAAATGACCGAAGTTTGGTTTTCGGTTAAATTTACTACATATTTTCTGCCATTTTTACTGAAAAATCGTAGCAAATTCAACCAAAAATGTTCACTCAAATTCACTATGAATTTTTAGTAGAAATAACTAAAAATGAAAGGTAAATTTACTCAAAAATATTATAGACATTTTATTTATTTATTTATTTATTCACCGTCTGATCACAGACTGAATTTATCACAAAATTTGTACAATATTGTTCACAATGATACACCACCCGATCGTATACCCAGCTACCAGCCTTTTCGACTTCGGAGTAGCAGATATCGATTGTGTTCACTGTTTTAATTTCTATATAACACATAAAAGTTAAAAGTTAAATTTTTCACCGATCAATTATCACATTTCCCAATTTGACAATATTGTTTCTAAAGATGTGTCTTGATGCCGATTCTAAAAATGTTACTCTTATCAAGTTAAAGTTTCTACAAGCTACGTAAAACGGCTGATTATGTGAATAATCCGACGAAAATGCCCTAACTCTAATCAGTTTTGTACTTCTTAAATTTCTTTGGTTTTCGTCATATTGCAGTCTTGTATATACAATTTTATTTCTAAGTGAACTCGACACTATTTTACCCAAAAAGAGATCATAAATTAAAAATACAGAGGCATTTATACGCCGTCTCCAAAGCGGTTAAATATTTAAAACATCACATCTAAATTGATACGGTGGTAGCACAAAATTTTCATCTCTTTGGTCTCATTTTTATATATAGACATATATATAGACATTTTTTTCAGTAAAAATAACCAAAAAAAGCGTGACACTTGCGGATTTTTATAAAAATACAACCATCATCAACTCAAAAATAATCTAACACGAAAAAAATACATGGTAAGCATGTATGAATTTCTCTCGTACATTGTGTGTTACTATCTATCAATCTTCAAAATGCCTATCTTCCATTTGAAACCATACTACTACTACTATAACACGTGTCCCACTCAAATTGGCACAACTTACAGCGTTTATTACACTGCAATAACAAATACCAAAATATCAAACAATGCACATGGCACGTTTATCAGTACCTCAAGACTACTAACAAACGCAATTCGACGAAATACGTCCATTCGCAATGTCGTACAAATTGGATTTACGAAAAAGTGTTTCAAATGATTTTGGACAGCTAAGTTCAAAACTAATTCTGCATGTGTCTAAAGATGAACCAATCTGTCTTCGAACCATGTATCGTGTTCTATGGACTTAGTATGAAGATGAGGATTCTAGAGAATGCAAAAAGTACGATCGTATTCCCAATTTAAATGCTCAAACCCTTCAAAATTGTCATCAAGTACCGAAAACCGGGTTGGCCAAGCAAAAATTCATTTTTGTTGATTTTTATGGTTACAGCACATCCAAATTTGAACCAAAACAATAGATTTAGACACGATCATTAGGAATCAGCAAAAAAAGTTACGAAAAAATTCCAAAGAGTGTCAAAAGTTGGGTGTTTACTTCACCTCATAGCATGTTGCACTGAAAAATTCATCATTTTGGACGGTGAAACATTCATCGCTACATCGAACCATGAATCAAATGCAAGTGGTTTCTTTTGCATTGATTATATTAGGGTACTACTATATAAGGCTAGAGACGTTGACAAACCGAACTTTGATAAAGGGGTGTTTGTATGGTAGGATCTTCTTTGGATGGTGTTTTGGAGCCATTATTCGAAAATTTGGTGCTGAAACGTAAGGTTAAACCTCCATTACTTGCTCTATTATCAACCAAATATTGTTGAAATCGATAGAATTCGTTGAGAACTATCTGATTAAAGACAAAATTATGCTTTGCAAGCAGAAAAAACAACAATATTGGCTCACTTTTTGAAAAATGGAATTTCCATGAAAAAAAGGCCATCTTTTTAACTTCAGAAAAAAACACCAAATTAATTATTTCTAGTCTGTTTTTGGATGTATGTTATAGGCGAAGGTCCAAAATACTTGAAACGTACAACAATTGGTTGGATGGATTGAGAGAAAGTTGATAGAAATCGACAAATCAGTTGTCCAGAACATAATTTTGATGGTTCGACGCATACTGAGAAAAATCTAAGACAATGGTCCGTTCAGTGTAAAGTGAATGTGCTATTCGATAGCCTATGAATAAAGGTTTATACCAATAAAAACGAATTTAATATTGTGTGTTTGTTGTTCAAATGGCGGACGTCTAAATTTGTGCCAATTTGAGTGGGACACGTGTTACTATTACTATTACTATTAAATTTTCCACAGGACCTTCAGATCTTTCGATCAACGAACATACATCCCATTATTGCTATTTAAATGGTCAGCACTATCGATGTGAATCATCCATCTAGAATGAACGTAAAGTTCGATAAAGAAGCATGCCATATAAGAACATATGACGACTTGTTTCGGCCATTATTGCCATATGTAATAACAACGTGAATAATCCGTTGTGGTCAATTATTATTGCCGTTTACATTTCGTCTATATAAATATGGCAATGGTGTGAATAATTGATTCATTAATATACATATTTGGTAATAATTTTCGCATAGGAGTAACTGGAGATCTAGTAGGCTTAGCACTAACACAAGCACTTAACTTATCGTCCTCATTGCAATATGGAGTTAGACAAAGAAAGTATTTCAATGCATTGAATCTCAGGAGGTGCGCTAATTTTCTCATTCTTGTTTTTTTTTTTTTATTACAAAATAGGTGCTGATGTTGTAGATCAACTAACATCTGTAGAGCGTATATTGGAATACAGTCAATTAGAGCCAGAGATACAGCCAGAAGTACCACAGAAAGTATCTTCCGACTGGCCATCAAATGGGAAAATTGAATTCAAACAAGTTTTTTATCGGTATTCCGCTGACGATGAACCAGTTTTGCGTGGATTATCATTCTCTGTGAAACCCAAAGAGAAAATCAGTGTCGTTGGCAGAACGGGAGCTGGGAAGTCATCATTGATCAGTTCAATTTTCCGGTTGGCTATCGTCGACGGCGACATACTGTTGGACGATGTCAATACATCTTCGGTTGATTTGAAAGTCTTGCGATCGAGAATATCGATTATACTTCAAGAACCGATTCTTTTCTCGGGCACTTTACGAAGGTAAGCCTCCCTTCGTAAATAACGTTAGTTTTCAGGAGTTAAAAAACATCGCATATTTTTTTGTCAGGAATTTGGATCCATTCGAAGAATTTTCGGACGACGATATCTGGAATGCGCTTGAAAATGTTGAGCTAAAGGAATTCATATCGAAGCACAACGGGCTGCAAATGCCTGTTCTAGCTCATGGGCAGAATTTCAGCACTGGTCAACGACAAATCTTATGTTTAGCGCGTGCAACTTTAAGAAAAAATCGCATCATAATTCTGGACGAAGCAACTGCCAATGTTGATCTGCGGTAAGACCTTCTTCACATTTTGATCTGCTCATTCTGAATTAATTTTGACTCCGTTCTTTTTCGTACATAGAACTGATGAAATGATTCAAAAGACAATACGTGAGAAATTTGTCGACTCAACAGTTATAACAGAGGCTCATCGACTTAATACTGTCATCGATTCAGATCGGGTTATAGTTATGGATGCTGGCGTTGCGATTGAATTCGATGCACCGTACTTACTGATGCAAAACAAAAACGGAGTTTTCCGGAAAATGGTCAAAGCATTGGGTCAACAAGAGTATGATCACTTACATTCCAGGGCTAAAGAGAAATATGAGAACTTCAAGAATAAGAAAACTTCTGATGGGAATCTTCATTAATAGAATAGACTGGGAGTGTTTAAATTTGATAGATATAGTGTCACTGTTATTTATTTACCAATATATTGAGTTTTTAAAAAAACGGTTGTGTATATTCAGAATCAAGATGGTTCGATAAGCGGTAATAGATTTTTTTGCTCTTGCTGCTACCATATGGTTTAAACGTATATGTATATTGTATATATTGATTTTGTGTGAATCTATCACAGAATATTAACACCATTGTAAATTGAAGAATATGTAAAAACTCTAATTATTGTAATAATTGAAAGATGTTTTTTTTACAAAATTCAACAAAAAGTCAATTTTGTCTTATTTTTTTATTTTTTTTTAATAGGTCAAGTTTTCCATTGTCAAGACATAAAATTTATGATGACTGTCAAAAGTGAAATTAAGGCTACTAAGAAAATATTCGAGTTAAACTGTATCCTGATGAATTTTGTCCTCCGGATAATTAAGGTGATTTCGATAGTCAATAGCTGCAAAAAAATAGAAAATAGCCTTTGTCCAAATACAATGATACAAAGTATTTTATACTTACAATGAACGCGCATCATATGCTTGTTTAAATTTCCTTTTGCAGTTGATCTGTATTCGCAAATTGGGCATGGATATGGTTTGTCATCTGTGTGCGCTCGTTCATGAGTCTGAAAATTGTGTTGAAGTTGTAAAAGTCACCGCCAAAAAGGTTCTCTTGATGTTAAATAATAAAATGTTGATTTCACCCGTAAAGTGATATTGTGACGGAAGCTCTTTCCGCAGAATCGACAAGTATAAGGACAAGTATTGGTGTGGCTCCGCATATGGACATTTAGTGTGTAAGGTCTATTTATTAATTAATTTATACTATTATTCAGTATTTCAATTTATACGATAATTTAATATGTACTTATTTATACTAATTAATTTTACACACCGTCGGAATTTTCGGCCACAAACTTCACATACAAAATTTTTGACGTCATCAATCGGTTCATGCTACAATAAATTTTGTTTGATTATGTATTTATTATACATGTTATGCATGATGGTATGGTTCAATGATTAATACATTTTATTACTCACATGCTTGGCGTGGTTATTCAATTGATGCTTCGTTTTAAACCTAAACGATTGATTTAATCATAAAAGAAAAAGTCAGTATTTCAAAAATGACCTTAATGCTTAAAACTGCTTACCTTTTGCCGCACATGCATTTGAAGGCTCTTACAGTTGTGTGTGCGCTATTGAGATGCTCCTTGAGATTACCTTAAATAAATAAATTAAACAATTTAGAGAAAAAAAAACTCAATTAAATGGCAAATTTGGATGAATTACCTTTGGCTTTAAATTTCCATCCACACTGATGGCACACATAATCGAATTTTTTTGTATGTAATAGCATGTGATTCCTGACGCCTCCTTTTGTTGTGAATTCCTTTTTACAAATATCGCATATATACTTTTCGTCCAACTCCGGTTTCTTTTTCTTAAAATGATTCAGTGTTATATGGGCATAAAAAATGCTTCGACTTGCAAAAACTTGACCACATAATTCGCATGTAAATTCAAGGTTTGTGTGCATTTTTTGATGTTTCGTCAATTCGATTCTATTCCAAAAATAGTCAGGACAATGTGCGCATCTAAAACAATAATATATTTATTCGGGTGTTAATAATGCGTTGAAATCATTTATGAGAGCATTCTAGCTCTTCTTACCGATATTTCAAATGTATGAAATGTTTACTAGCTATATGTTTATTGAGTGCATTATCACGTCGATGTTTTGAGTTGCAATTGCAGTAAAAACATGGTACATCAAAGGACATAAGTTCTTCCGAATGAATTGCACGAATATGTACATAAAAATTAGTCTGCCCTATGAAGTTTCGATCACATTTTTCACATTTGTATTGAATGTCATTCCATGATATTGTTTTCATGTCTGGAAGTAGTTCCTCTAGTTTCTTAATACCAATATCGCTTACAATCCCGCTATTAAGACAATCTTCCGGTGAAATATTAGCAAGAAATCGATCTTGTTGCCTTTTTCTATTTTTTGTCTTCTTTTTGGCATTTTCTTTCTTATCGCCTTTATTTGGTTCAACGCTTTCAGTATCTGAGTACTTTATCGGTTCACCAAAGACATCATCATCAAATATATTAAAATCATCAGCTTGAATACTGTTTGTTTCAGCACTGTTATCGTTATCGAAGGGTATTTTTATCCTTTCCAATGATATTGAGAATTCTTTAAGCTTTGGCATCGTCGTTTCGTTTTTTACCTCTTGCAAATATGGAGTAACTTCTATGGTGCTTATTTCGACTGGTTCAAATATGAGTTTATTGAGTTGTTTCTCGGCAGCCCAAATAGATTCGATAAAATTCCAACAACTTTCCAGCTTCTCAACGCATGAATTGCATACTTTTTTAGGCATTTTTTCTTCATTTTGCGATGGTTTCCAGCTACAACAGAAGACAAGTTTTGACTGCAATTCAGATAATTCTGTAAATAAATCCGTTCTATCCATCCATTTTGCACATAAACGACAAAACGAAAACATTTTGCTTAAACTTATAATTTATTTCGACGACAATTTGATTATTAACTTTGTTTATAAGAATTACAGTTTTTGACGTTTACATTGACAACTGGTTGACAATTGTATTGTGTTACCATTGCTAAAAGTCAAACAATGGGAAATTTTTGTTTTTAAAACAATTTCAAATATTTGAAATGTAACAAAGGTCTAACTTTTTCGGTTTTTACCGGACAAAATGTAGAAAATCAAGCATTTGTTATTTTTGTTCAATTTATATTTGGTGAAGAAGTAGATGGATTAGACGAGGAATAAAGTGGGAATAGGTGGATTAAACCCATCAGTCATTTTTGCATCAAGTTAATGCAAATCAAATTACCAAAATGTATCATTCGCAAATGTTTCATTTTCACAGTATAAAAACTTAAACTTTTCTTTATTACTTCTATCTATTCGCTAATATTCTTGTGAAGAAATCTAATGATGATTAAAACTAATGTATCTAATTAAAAAAATGTCAGTTTTGTCAAACAAAGTCCACGAACTATTCTCAACTCAAACAAAAAGATCAACATTCAAAAACCAACTATTAGTCCTAAGCGATGAACACTTTTCTAACTTGTCATTAGTGTCGAAACATAATACTGTTTTCGTAAACGGTTTAATGTGATATTTTACATATTTTTTAACTCATTGTACTCAGTGCAATATAAATATCAATTATTTAATTACTTATTTATTTATATATTTGTCAAATTCTCTCCAAATTCAATTTAGAAATGATATTTAATTATTAATTTTTGAAAAGATGCGGAATACAACGGTGATCAGATGTGCCACACATTATTGATTCAAACCTTTTTCTCACCATACATGTATAAAAAACTATCTACACACTCAAACATGATTCAGCCAGTTTTTGGCGTTGAATAAATATTAAATAAATTAAACGAGTTGCCAAGAAAAATGACATCGTTTAAGAAGAATAGATATAAACCCATCGAATTTTACAATGTCTTTATTAGGAATTAAACCTAATTATTTAAGGGTCCACTTTATGGCTCATTTGTCCAAATTAAGTCCAATTAAGGAACTAATGTGCAAACACTAATTAAGCATGTTCAATGTTCACATGCAATAGTTCAATTTGGATTTGTATAAATACTACCGACATCTTGCAAAGACATCATTTAATAACGAATATTGAACGGTGAAGTGTCACATTTATTTACGGTATAATTTCATCATGAATAACTCATTGATATTGACGGCAAAGGAGAGTGAAAAGCTCAACAACGAGGTAAGTCACAAAGTAGAAGATTTAATTAATTTTTTTTACATTTTTTAGTTTTCCGCACACATAGTGTAAGGTGAAAAGTATTGTAATCGGTCAAAATTTTGATAACTTCAGAAACATGTTTTCAATCTATTATTGAGGTCAGAGAACACGAATTTGGCGTTTTTAAACATGGTTTTTCTTAATCTGTACGTCGTAAGTTGTACGTTGTACGTCGTACGCAAAATTTGTTAGCAAGATTGCGCTCATCGTAGAAACTTAATTCAAAATCTGACTGTACAGGATGATTGATTCATGCCTGATACCTATGAAAAAAAGTACAATTTTCGTCCAGAAGTCATTAGACTTGTAGACTTAAAAACTCAAAAATATGTATTGGGGGGTTTTTGGCACGAGAAAACTGAATGCGAGGTTAGTTTTGAGATACAATCAATTTTTGATACAGTTTCCTTGAAAAAATCACAAAAAAGTGAATTTTTGTATGGGAGTCATCCCTGTATGCTACCTTAATGACGTGCACAGACTATTTTTTACACAAAAAAATAACATACTAGTTTGATGAGATTTCAAGCAAAATTAGGGGTACATACAAAATTTTCAATGTCTGGCTCAAAAACGAATATTTTGTAGGAAGGAAACCCTCCGAATGTTATTTTTTTGTGAAAAAAATAACCTGTACAAAGTTTCCCGCCATTAAGGTAGCATACAGACATGGCTCCCATACAAATAAAATGTCTTACATCCGTAAGATGAACTTTTCCGCATTGTGATCCACAACATGCATTTATTACGTATCTTTAACTTAAATTTTAACTTACGCAAAAACTGAATCTGACATTAGTTTTGCGATACAAATAATTTTTGATAGACTTTTCAATGCCTGTGTGATATAGTAATGACGTGAAACTTTGCACGGGGCAATTTTTTCACAAAAAGCTAACATTTTGAAAGTTTGAAGAAATTTCAATACAATTGAGTGGTACCTTCCATACAAAATTTTCGTTTTTGAGCAAAAAATCCAATATTTTGTTCGAGAGGTACCCCTATTATGCATTCAAATCTCTTTAAACCCTCGGAATGTTATTTTCGTGTGGAAAAATGACCTGTGCAAAGGTTCAGCTCATTACGATAACATAGAGGCATGGCTTCCATACAAAAATCCAAATTTTTAGAAATTTTTGTATGAAAAGTGTGTTGAAATTTATTTGTATCGTAAAAATAACATCATATTCGGTTTTCTCGTACCCAAAAACCGCCTATTACATATTTTTGAGTGTTTAAGAATACATTAAATATCACTTTTGGAAGAAAAATTGAATTTTTCCCATGGATGTCCATGCGCCATGGGCATCACCATAGACATGACACTTCACTCTATCAACTAAAGTCACTCAGAATCTAATGGTTTCTATTCCTCGGCTCCCCCAATCATCCTGTGAAGTCAGATTTTGAATTACTTTTCTACTTTTATACATTCGGACATCGAAATAACGCTAGATTCGTGTTCCCTGGCCCCGAAAACACCCAGAAAACACGTTTTTAATGGGTGCCAATTTTTCAACCGATTCCAATACTTTACCTTACACACTGGGTGACCACGGTATTTATTAAGATGAATCCTAATAAATATTATGATAAAACATAGTGAGTATTAGGTTGTAATCCCAATAAATTTATTATGACTTCATCTTGATAACGTTATTAGGATCCGATCCTGAAAACGATATAAAACATAATAATTATCATCGTAATAAAAATTTATTACGATATCGCAAAATGCAAAACTATACCGCAATATACGACGAACGCTTTATTCCTAACAAATGTAATACACAACGTACACATGAAACGTCATTGCACTGCTGTTAGAATTTACACAAGTGTGTATTACTGCGGATTAATATGGATTACTCGAGAGTCGAGCGCTATCCATATAAATACATTGTGACGTCACACATCTTACACAGAAACGACATCTTTGTAAAACAGACTAACTACAATGTAAAAGTATAGCGAGAGGGGAAGGGAGTAAATAAAAAGGGGAAACAGATACGTTTGATTAACATTGTAGTTAGTCGGTTATTAATAGATGGCGTTTATATAGTGTGCCCTTATTGCGCTTGACTCTCGGGATTACTACTCACAACTCTGCCCCTAGCGACTTTATGATTCAATTCCGAACGAAATGTTCAAAATTTAAATAGAACAATTGATTTTAGTATTTTGCATTTTTTTGCATAAACAAATCAATAGGTCTATTGTCCGGAATTGTATCATAAAATCGCTGTCAGTATGCGTTGTTCACAAATAGCACCTATGAATAGGAGCTGTGAAAATAGCACTGCTATAGCTGTAGCCCAATCTATTCACTGAAGATATGTAATAAATGCAAAAATTAACACCCTCAAAAAACATGTTTTCTGGGTGTTTTCGGAGTCAGGAAACACGTATAAGTCGTTTTATCGATGTCCGAATGTATGTGCGTGGTACCCTGTACCCTGTAACCTCATACAGGCATTGATACCATACAAAATTTCCCATTTTTAGTAACTTTTGTAAGAATTATCAGATTCACTGTTCTCGAGAATTCAAATTTACAGTAAAAAATATGTAATAAATGAATGTTGTGGATGACAGTGCGGAGAAGTTCATCTTACGGATGTAAGACATTTTATTTTTCTTACTTTCAAGAAATGTTTACAAATGTTTTTCGTTTTTTTTATCGACGCATTTTTGAAGCCAGTTCATTGATAATCCTAGCGGGGGAACAATATGAAACAACGAAATGAAGAAAAGACAAAAGAACATAAGAAAGATAATGTAATTAAAGTATAAAATTGCATCGAATAATACTTCCAAGAAATTTTTACACATTTTTGACAGCCAATTCCCGATTTTTGGTGGACCAATTCCTCATTCTTGGGGGGCAATTTCCTCATCTTTGACAGCCAAATTTTCCAATTTTTGACAACCAAAAGCTCCATTTTTGACAGCCGATTCCCCATTTGTCGCACCATTTTTGGGGGGTCAACTCCCCATTTTTGTCAGCCAATTTCCCATTTTTGACACATGCCAATGTAAGATTCAGTTTTTACGTGAGTTTAAATTTAACTTAAAGATATGTAATAAATGCATGTTGTGGATCACAGTGCGGAAAAGTTCATCTTTTATTTATAGACATTTTATTTTGAATACATGTTTTCAATATTTCCCAAACATTTTAATTAAAATGGTTTCTTTTTCTATTTTTCAGAAAAGTAAATTTTACTCGACTAAATTCAATCCACCGAAGAAAGAGTCAAGAGATAAAAAGCTTTCGGATGGTGTAAAACGATATCTGGCCAAAAAAGAGGAAGAACAGCGCGCCGAGAATGAACGAAAGAGACAAAAATATGAACGGGTTATGGCCTTCCGTTCGGATGCTGATAAAAAGGAAAATGTTGATCAGTTGAACCGAAAACGGACTCCAAACGATGATGGCAAAAAACGGCGACCGCATAAAAATCTCTACGATCCAAAAGCTGAACATGAAGCTGCAGGACGTAAAACGAAAATGAGTCACCGGCCACCACCACCCACCATGGATTACAATGCTCTCTTGAAATTGGCCGAAGTTAAACAACATGAAACAGTTCAGATCGTGGCACCGAAACGCAAAAAGTTCGACAGACCCATGACAGAGATAGAAAAACAAGAGATGGGAGAAAGAATGCAAAAGCGAAATGGTTTGGCCACTAAATCACTGGCAACTGATGAGGGGCATATCACTGATGAACAAC
>NW_022197885.1:3056198-3115696 GCF_009176525.2 Contarinia nasturtii | reverse complement strand
TTTTCAAACCGGCTCTCAAATCCATTTTTGATTCTTCTTTTGTAAAAGTAAGACCCAAGTATTTGAATAGAAACTTTACTTATTCTTGTAGATTTTGGATTTCCTGTTGTTGTTTTTGTTCTTGTGAACTAACATGTTCCAAGAAAATACAGATTAAAAGTACAAACAAAAGACGCTTCATCTTTTCAAGTTTCTTTAATGCTATACGCCCGAATCTCTCAGAAGTACAATCACAACTAACGTCGTATATTGTTAACAAGTTAATGTCTGATAAGGTTAACCGTAGTGTACCAAATATCAAATAAATCACAATCAACGAATCAGAGAAGTTAAATAAACAAATTGTCTTGCACTAATTTTTAATCTGAACTTTGAACACAGAGATTAACATATGTCCCAGTGAAATTTGCACAAATTCATAAGCATGTCATTTGAACAACAAACGCACAACATTTAATCCTTTTTATTGGTATAAAACCTTTATTCCTAGGGTATTAAATAGCACATTCATTTTACACTTAACGGGCCATTGTCTTCGATTTTTCGCAGTATGTGTCGAACCTTCAAAATCATGCGTTGGCAGACCGATTTGTCGATTTCATTCAACTTTCGCTTAATCCTACCAACTAATTGTTGCTCGTTTTTTGCTTCCCAGCCCTTCTCGTACACCTTACGTTTGAGATTCGACCAGAAGTCTTCGATTGGACGTGCCTGTGGAATGTTTGGTGGGCTGTCTTTCTTCGGTACAAATGGTATATTTTGCGAAGCGGGCCAATCCAATGTTTTTTTCGCATAATGACTGCTTGCAAGATCCGGCCAAAACATTATTTCGTCCCGGGCGTGGTAGTTTTCAATGAATCGCTTCAATTTTGGCAAGCATTGATCATTATAAATGTCAGAATTGATCGCTTTGGCTCCTTGTGGTCGAATAACTGGCATTGAAGCACCTTTCGATGAGATGGCCAACCATACCAACACCTTCGGCTCAAATTTCGACTTACCGGCATATCTTACATTGTCTGGTGTTGCTTCAATGTTGTCAGTGTAAAAGCCATCATTTCCACTCAATTCATGGTGCGAAAAAGTGAAGTATGATTCATCATCCAAAATGATGAATTTTGCGTTTGCAAAGTGTTTGTCACGAAGTGCACGGCAACATTTTGGTATTATTTCGAGTTGTCTCGGTGTATATTTTGGTGCTTGCTTGCGTTCACGATGAAAAACATTGTTTTTCTTTAAAATACGATGGACAGTTGATTTTGAAATACCAAATTTTCGTGATAATCGCCGCGTTGACTGTCCAACCTTGTTTTTGGCACTTGACAGCAGACTTTTCGTTGCACTGCCACTAAGTTTTGATTTGCAACCAGTTCTTTTTTTATTTTCCGGCTCCTTACCTTCACGGCAGTCCTTTAAAACACTATAAATGGTTCGGCGGGATATTGGTTTATTTTTAAAAACACGCAAAATTTCGTTTGTACTTAGTTCGCCAAAGCAGTTTGCGACAGACTTGCGCAAATCCAAATTATCCAATTTGTACGCCATCGCGAATGAATGTATTTCGTCGGATTGAGTTTGACAGTAGTTTGTTTTTTAATGCCGCGCAATAAACGCTGTAGTTTGTGCAAATTTCAGTGGGACATATGTTATTTCATATCTGTCCAATGTAAATTTCGAATGTAATTTAAACAATGTTACTTTTCCGCACACACCTAGTGTGAAAGGGGAAAGTATTGCAATGGGTCAAAATTTACGAAACCTCAAAAACATGTTTTCTGGACGTTTCTGAGGTCAGAGAACCCGAATCAGGCCGTTTTGAGCAATGTTGGTGTGGGTCTGTTCCACGTCGTACGTCGTACGTCGTACGTCGTACGTTGTCCGCCGTACGCAAAATTTGTCCATCGATTTTCTCACCCCCCAGAAAAGTTATTTAAAATCTGACTGTACAGGATGATTGGGGGTCCCGAGGAATAGAAATCATTAGATTTTGAGCGATTTTGGTTGATGGAAAAAAATTCCATGCCTGGAGTGATACCTATGAAAAAAAGAGTCCAATTTTCGTCCAAAAGTCATACTTTATGTAGACTTAAACACTCAAAAATATGTATTGGGGGGTTTTTTGGCACGAGAAAACCGAATCCGAGGTTAATTTTGAGATACAATCACTTTTTGATACAGTTTCCTTGAAAAAATCAGCAAAAAATTGCATTTTTGTATGGGAGCCATGCCTGTATGCTACCTTAATGACGTGAAACTTTGCATAGACTATTTTTTGCACAAAAAAATAACATTCTGAAAGTTTGATGAAATTTTAATCAAAATTAGGAGTACCTTCCATACAAAATTTTCAATTTTTGGTTCAAAAAAGAATATTTTGTATGGGAGGTACTCATCATTTTCGTTGAAATTTCTCCAAACTTTTCGAATGGTTTTTTTTGTGAAAAAAATAACCTGTGCAAAGTTTCACGTGCTTACGATACCATACAGGTATGATTCCCATACAAAAATCCATTTTGTTTTACTTTTGTATGAAAAGTGTTTCAAAAGTAATGTTTATGGCAAAATTAACGTCAGACATATTTTTTATAGTGTTTTATAGAAAATAGAATTCTTTCAAATGTCGTACAAATGGGTTCATCATGAAGTGTGAAAAATCTTTTCCGAGTACTTCTGCTATTAAATAAAAGAATATTTCGATGCCAAAGTTGAAACATATTTGTTGGTCTCGAACTTTACGCCGCTTGAAAGGCTTGAAAAATCGAACAAATATTATTTTGAAATAGCTTAATAGAATACGCATCTACCACCGTGCGGAAAAGTTCGTCTTACTCCTGTAAGACTCTTTATTTTTTGTTCTAACTTTGCTTATGGCTTTTTAATCTGAACAAAAATGCAATGACCATTGACCAATTGACCATAGTGTATTTTGTATGGGAATTTTCCATTTTGTAACAATTTTTTGAAATATCGCATAGAAAAAATATTTTTTTTTTTTCAAAAACTTCCGTAATCAAAACACTGTGTCAAAAGGGCAATGCTAGGAGATAGACACAAATGAGAAACATTGAAACTCTATTAATTTCTATAGATCTTTTTAATTTAACATAAATCACAGCTCACTGAGTTGTGGCTCTGTTATGTTATTATTATTATTATTATTATTTATTTCACCGCCAAATGCTGGCTGAACTTAGGTGTTTTAACAATTTTAGGATTTCACAATCAAAGCAATAAGTTAAATATGAGTAATTAATTTGAGTTTTGATTTAAATAAGATAGGTAGGTGAATAAATAAGTAAATAATGTCTTTATTTATATTTTTCACTACATATTCTATTGTTGAATGTATGTTATAAGTATAAAACACTTCTTTCGAAGTTCTCACTGTGACGCAATACTGTAAATCTGAAAATGTTCTGATATAAATTTTCAGTGACGCGTTCGTTCATATACATCCAAAATATTAATATTGCGTCGCCTCTGAAATCTTAACACAAACAAAAGACGTGTTTAATGTCATAATCAAAAATCATAAGCAAAAAATGTGCTGTTTTCATTGAATTCTATTATTTTCGTATTGTTTAGATGTTATCGTTCTCTTGAAATAAAAGAGGCGACGCAATATCAATATTTTGTATGTATATGAACGAACGCGTCACTGAAAATTTATATCAGAACATTTTCAGATTTACAGTATTGCGTCACAGTGAGAACTTCGAAAGAAGTGTTTTATACTTATATCAATAGTTTTTTTAATTGATGAAAAAATCCTAATGCTAATTGTGTTGAGACCAAAAAAAACCCAAATACCAATTTTCATAGCAATCGAATAAAAGCAATTTTTTCCGAAATATCATTCCAAAGGAATGGTTTCAAGCCGAAACATCTAAAAAAATTGAACTAATTTCTCAAAACGGTTGCCACCATCGAATTCCTCGGGTCCGAATTATGTAAAATCAGTTGTCAAAGTGGACCAACAAAGTAAAAATGTAGTACATTACAGAGGATAACTAAGAGATTAAAATATAGTTGGCCGCTTAAGTTCAAACTTTTTCCAATTTTCACCAAATAAAACAATGATGGTTTTTAAAAGAGTGCATATCGGTTCAAAATTGAGTGCGCTTTCGATCTACGAGGAAAAAAGCCAAGCTAGTCATACATTTTTTCGAGATAAATGACGATTAACTTCGATTTTCATCGATTTTTCCCCATTTTTCGAGATCTAGTCATTCTGATCTAACCTTTTCTGCTGAATATTTTTTTTTAAATCTCTTTATTGCTTCATCAAGATGACCTTAATAAGCTAAGAATGACGTGATTCTGTTAAAAAACACCCCGTATACCTGTGATCAAAAATGGCCAATAAATTGAAAAATTGCCGAAAAAAAAATTCAACTTCGGGGTGCAATTTTTTTTTTTTAAAACGAATTTTCCCAGATATGACACATGCGTCAAATCATCACATATTTTGTCCCTAACAAACTGGAGGAATAATTTGGAAATAATTTCTACTCCTAGAAATTAATTCCATTATTCTTTTCTATGAATTAATTTCAATATATTCTGGTAGAATTGGAATTCATTCCTGGCAAAAGTATTTCTAGAACTTCTGCCACTTAAAATTTCTAGAAATATACTATCTACATTTGTAATTTTAAAATTACATAAAATTACAAATGTAGATAGTATATTTCTAGAAATTTTAAGTGACAGAAGTTCTAGAAATAATTTCTACAGGAATAATTTCGCCAGGAATAAATTCTAAGTCTACCATAAACTATTTCTAACATTCAGGTTTTAATTCACCAGTAATAAATGTGGTGCGCCCAAATGATGATGTATTCGAATAAAAAATGTTCAATGCAAATGCAGAAAATTAAAAAAAAAAAAACAATTGTTTAACTTTAAATTCATTATGTATTTTTATTGCATTTAAATTATTATTCAATGAATAATATGATATTAATTTATTTCATATAATATAATTTACTATCTACAATTAAATTTATAAACACGTATATGACTTCAAAATCTTGATTTGTTTGCAACGGAATTCGAATTTGTATGTATTTCCGAAAAGATGTGTTTACGACAGTGTGCCTGGATATTTTATTTTTGTTTCTTTTTTTCCCTCATTTATAGTATTCAATTTGGCTGTATATGTATGGATGACTGTGTTAAATATTCACAGTCAACATTGAATTCATGCACGTGTTTTGCTCGTTTTTTTCTGTCACTTGCAATTTCTTGTTTCTTTTTTTTTGTTTTTTTAATTGGTAATAGTATTTTATTGTGATTTATCGAACTAAATTTAAAATCCAACTTAATACTTTTTTGGTTCGGCGCATCACACTGTGCAAAAGGCAAAGAAAATTAAAATTAAAATTATGACCACAGAAAACGAAATGTATCTCTCTGTCCTGAAGAGGTGGTCCCCTTCTATAATGTGCACATCCATCGATTATACACACTGCGAAGGCAACAAAACGATACAAATTTTGTAAAATTAAATTAAAAGAAAACAAAAAAAAAAAATATATCGAATTGATTTATTGCGGTGAACGATTCAGCGTCATTCTGCAAATAGATTAGATTGAATTCGAAAATCAAAATGAAATGAATGAAATGTATCATTCGACGAAATGTGAGTGACTATGTGTGAGGAGGGGGTCATATATTACCGCAGCATCTACTCGTTTAATAGCTATCATAAGGTCATTTTATTGTTGAATTCAATTTCTCCCTTCTGCACTCGCATTATTGTAACGTTCATAATATATATTTTCCTTTGTTTTTCTATTATTGCAAACATTTGAAATATTTTCATCTCTGATCTCAACATCTCTTATTAATATATCCTTATAATTCCGTTTATGTCATTCTTCGTGAATATTTTTATTTGTTTTCAGATATACATTTACATTTGATTTTTGTTTTCTCCAACTTTTCTTGACGACAAAAAAGAAATGGCTACTATAAAATATTTAACAAACGTGCTTGATTGACTGTGGTAACGATGCACTTAAAAAGAACTCTGATTTGTTTTTGTTTTTAAATCATTCTTCATTCATTCCATTACTGTCTGGCGTTTATTATGTGATTAAACATCGAAAAGAAATTCTAAAATCGAAAAAAATGTGATAAGGATATTTATATGTAAGTTTAAATTTTCCCTTACGAATCAACTGATTCAAGTTTTTGTTCAATAAAATTTTCGAAAAAAGTGTTTAGAAATGTTTTTTTTTTTTGTTTGTTTGTTTGTTAGATTCAAGACAGAAGATAAAATATTTGTTGTCTTATTGCTAAAAAAATAGACACATAGTCTGATGCATAACAATCAAAAGTCTTTTGAAGATTTTTTGTTTGTTTTGATTTCGCAACTTATTTGAAACTCATAATTGTTTAACTCGATATTTGTTTGTTGTTTGGAATAAGTTATAATAAATAGATAAATTCACTTTTACTTTGCTTGTTAATTCTTTTTTTCTTCAAACATCACTAAATTACTCACTTTCAGTGGAAATTCGCTTTTCTATCTCATCAACTGAAGTGGTGATTTCTCATTCCTGGCATTTTTTCCAGTAAATTCTCATTTCGTCTGTGTATATTTGTGTGTGTGTTTTTTTTTGCTTTGTTTTTGCATCATTTGGTAGATAAATTTATGAAAATTGTTTGTTTCTCAAAAGTTTCAATAAATAACAAATAAAAATTAATTGCATAACAAATAGAAATAAATACTCAATACAACAGCGTTTTTTCTCTCCCGTCCTCCAAAACTCTCTTCATAAATGTGAATTCCTAGTTTTTAGTTTAAAATTATAGGATATTTTTTTCTTGTAATATTGTCGCTATGATGATAATTAAGTCGATTGCATTTTTTATAGAGTGCTTTCTTCCATTCATACATATCACTTGAAATGTGTGTGTGTGTTTGTTTGTTTTCATGTTTAGGTTGTTTGTTGTATCGTTTACTCTCTCATATGTTTTTTTCTTCGTGTTGTCTTGTTTTTTTTTTGGTATGTGTTTCGTTATACATTGGTTTTTTTTTATATCGAATTTAGTATAAAGTTTGGACGATTGATTCACGATCAGGTAGTTGACGTACTTTCATTGAACCATCAGCACCACATGAAAACAGACGGCCTTGAGCATCAACTTGGATTTGGGTAACACCTTGACCAATATGTTTGAAGAAACTGCTCTTCGCATGCTCACCATGGAAATTGTACAATGACGTATGAACCGTTAGACCCCATACCTATTATTGAATTGAATTCATTTTTAATATAAACAAATGCATTTGTAGTATTGTGAATTTAAAATGAATAAAAGAAAAACCCACTCGAATATCACCGTCTGCCGAACCAGTAACAAAGTGCTCTTCATGCGGGTCGATGGCTAAGCATTTGATTGCACTTTCATGCGCTTGGAAACGATGACGAAGTGAACGTTGTCGCACATCAAATATGCATACATCACCCTTTTTACCAGCCGAAATCAACAATTGATGCTGTGGTGCATAAATCAAACTCGATGCACCTTGTTCATGACATGTGAACGCTAAAAATGATAGTAATACCGGGATTAATTTAAAATTGAGATAAAAGAAATCAATTTCGTAAAACTTACATGCAACCAAAGATTTCTTTTGGGGCAGTAATGTGTCCCATAAACCGACGTTCTTACTCTCTGAACTATGACCAGCTGTTGCCACTAAACTGCACGAGCCCAAAAATACGAAATCCGAGATTCCTTTATTGTGGCATTGGTAGGTCTGAAACGACAAATATCCATCAATTTTCAATGACACATTTTATTTAAAAGAAACTTTTTTCTTTTAAACACACAAAAAAAACTTATGGCTACTTACGAAGAACGATCGATTGCATTGTGATGCCAAACTGGCTTGCCATAAACTTAAATTGCCATCACCATCAGCGATGCCAAATTTATTGCCATGTTGTGAGAAACGGCATCGTGTTACTTTGGCAAATGTGCCTGGAAATATAAAATCGAATCGGTTATAAAATGTAGCGTTCTTTTTCGAAATTATAAATAAAAAAAAATAACAAATAAAATCAATTTATTCAAAAATCACAGCTCACCTGGTGGTCGCGGTGTGCAAACAACTTGTTGATGTCCCCATTCCCACATTTGAACCGAACCATCTTGGCCACCCGTTAAGTACAATGGCATCAATGGATGCGCGCACATTCGCTTTATATTGTCGACTTTGTGTTTCAATACCTTTGGAGAAAAATTAACGATTAATTCAAAAATATAATACACGAAAGCAAGCATACGATCAAGAAAATAAAGAGAAAAAAAAACATCGGCTACATTTATTGAAACAAATCAACAAATTAATTGGAAATGTATTTTAAAAGGGATGGGGTTTCAACATTATTGAAACTAATTTATGCATGTCAGTAAAAAAGGGGGAACGAAGGAGAAATAAATTGAATTATACGAGTATTCTAAAGGAGCTGAAAATAAAACGGTACATATATAAAGATGCACTTATTCATGAGAGTATAGATGTTGGCAACAATGACAAAAGTTCCTATTTGGATGCAATTCAAAAATCAATGAAAAAAAAGACAAATGTCACTTCAAAACAACAACGAAAATGGATCACGATGAATTTTGTATAAAATAATGAATCGGAAATAACCAAAGACATGCCTTATTGAGAGATAAAAGTCAGCACTGCAGTGGATATATTTGAATGAATTATGTAACTTGAAACTGTTAAAAGCTAACGGCGATATAAAAAAAGAATGAAAAGATTTTTTAAAAAAAGGAACCAAAGCTATTTTCGCCAATACAAGAAATAAAACATCAATTTAAACTGCTCCTGATAATCACTGAAAAGTTAAAAAAAAAAACACGGAAACCATATCCAAAAACATAAAAAAAACAATCAAAACATTCAAACAAGTTTGGAAAACAGAAAAAAAACAAACGAAATGTACCTTTTTGGGTTCATTAACATTGATTAAATTACCAGCGTTCTACAAAAAAAGTAAAATAAATTGAATAAAAAAACAAAATTGCAATCATAAGAAATTCGAAAATAAAACTCGAACTTGATGCTGAAAAGTGTACACGCAATACATTTTTTTACAAAAAAGAACTAGAGATCTACAAACATTTAATTGATGATGTACAAGCATTTAATTAACCGTACATAAAACGAACAGTGATCAATTCTATTGTATTCGTTTGTGGATTGGAAACATCAACGCTCAAAGTATCTCACTAGTGGTGTATTCATTTTTGAAGTGATTAACATTGACATTTACGACGACTTGCAATTGAGATTGTGCAAAGTTTCCAAAACAAATACAAAGGAATATATTCCATTTACAGATGTGCGTTCCAGCAATATTTATTTATTTATTTCAAAAATGTGTCAATAAAATATCAAACTGAAAATCTTTTTAAATATTTCGTCATAAATTTTTGAGAGAATTTTTGTTTTCCGTTAATTGGATGTTTTTCTCTGTCTGGGGTTTTTTGAGGCTTTTTCTGTTAAATTTGATAAGATGTTGACAAAATTGACAAATAAATACGAGCACACACCTGTAATGCTATTTACAAAATGTTACATTTGAGACGACAAAATCGAATCTCTTTCGGGAAATTATAAGCGGGCCGTTTTTTAGGCATAAAATATTTTGAAAATATTGCTGTGTACATAAAATTCTAAACTACATTGTGAAAAAAACAAAAAGATGGAGGCTGGCTAAGTTTGCTACAAAATGTGTCATTCTAAATGGTACATCAATCTTTCGACACGTAATTATTTCCGAAAAGTAGAATCAAAAATAAGGCAAAACATAATTGAAAAATAATGAGAGAAAACTATTTTATACATAAAACAAACAAACATACAAACAAAAAATGTGCTGTTCAGAATGTGAGATAACATAAAGATGACAAACATTGAAAAGAATATAAAATCAAATCGATCAAATGGATGATGTTCAAGTGTGAAAAGCAACCGAAAGAAGAACTACAAATTACTATATTCTTCGAAATCATTCATTTTAAAGCGATCGATTGTCAAGAGACGAAATTGAGCTCCGCAAAGTCTACGACAAAAATTTCATCAACAACTACGGCATTACAATATATGGCACTACACTATTCATCGTTGTTACAAATTCCGTTTTACAAAAAAGAAAAAACAAACAATTCAACACAAAATTAAACCGAAAAAAATATACATTTTCGACGTATTTTATCGGTATGATTGAAATACAAATGCCGATGAAATGGAAGAAAAAAAGAAATTTCAGAAAAAATAAAAAAGAAAACGATTATAGTAAAGAGATAGAAATGGAATTTGCAATCATTGGATTGGTGGTTGATGTTGTAAATAATGTTTGTTATGTACCGGTTTGAGTAAGTGCTTAGAATATTCAATGACCAGTTTACAAAAGCGTGGATCATGACTTCCCGGAAATGTGGCTCCTTTAATCTGATTTTCGTAATGCGCGAGATCGAGTGGTGATATTGATTTGAAATTGGGTTTATTTTTTGGGTTTTGAAGTTAGTTCAATGCAAAATGAGACGACATCGACAAAAAAGATGTGAGTGTAACACACAGAGAGAAGAAAATGATATTTTGTTAGTTTTAAATAAAAAATCATTTGATGGCAATTTTTTGTCACCAAAATAAACCTCTCCTACTTGTTTTTTTTTTTTTAATTAAATGAAATATAGTGTTTGTGAGTGTGATAAATGCAATTGTCTGAATAGGGATTGATTTAATAACAACGAAATTATTAAATGTTTGATATGAAAAACTGAAAGAGAAAGCACAATATGAAAAAAAAAAAGAAAAAAAAATCAAAAAATATAATTGAAAACATTAAAATACATTCGACCTGAGGAAATGTTTCCAGTTTGGTCAGATTTGGAGTGTTTCATAAGACTGGGATTGAAAAACAAAAAAATTGATGAATTTTGAACTTTCGTTTGAGGGAATATTTCAGAAGGAAGAGAATAATAGCGAATTTTTTTTATACAATTTGATGTTGGAAAATGAGATCAATTCATTTTTCGGTCTTTTATACACATCTGAATAATATAGTTTTAGTCAAGATTGACAAATACACAAAAAAGAAACGATTAAAAGTGTGCATTAGTTTGTTTTTCGTGTATTTGAGTGCTAAATATAAATTGTTGTCAAAAAATTCAATATTGCCATGAAAAAAAAACAAAGAAGCCATAAGAAAACCATAGACTTATTGCCTAAAACGATAAAAAATAAAATTCACATATAGTTGGCGCTGCATTCTATGCAAACTTGTTTTCCGTTGAAACGGACTAAGTGGAAAGTATACGCTTATTACATAGAATGTAGCGCCAACTATACGTGAATTTTATTTTTTTATCATTTTAGGCAGTAATCTTATCGCTTCTTTTTTAAACAAAAATTTCGAACCAAAAAAAATTCTAAAATTAAAAGCCAAACAAAAGCAATAAAGTTAGTGTTAGTTTGTTATCGTGTGTAATGTGTTTGTGTATCTTGTGTTTTAGTGATATTTAATGTAAGCCAATTATTAAATTAGTTGCGTGTATTGTTGTTGTTACAAAACGGTAAATGGTTATTAAATGAGGTTGGTTTGGTGACAAAATCACTTACCACTGAGGCTCCGCGACCAGACTGTGGAGCCATTGTCGATGTCGGACTTGATGGCATGCCATAATTTGTGGCAGCATGTTGTGCTTGATTTAGAATACTCCTAAAGAGATGGAGACGTTTGTTTAGTAGAATTTAAAAAAACTGTTTTCATTTTAGATGCACGTACTTATCGGAAGCGGCTTGAATAACCAGGAAATTGCTCGAGGGAATTAAATCGGAGTCTTTGTTCAAATTTAAAATATCTAATTCACATTCGTCTTCCATCCAATTGGGCGATTCGAGTAACAAAGATATATCCATTTCTTGGACTTCTCTGGGTGTTGACAATGAAATAAGTCCAGGATTAACATTGTTCAAACAGAATGCCGATATTGATTCTTGATCTTTGTGAATTATGCGAACGGGCTCGGAAACGGGAACATTACGATCGTTGTCAGCATTTACATCTGATATTTGGTGATAGAGTAAAATTTAGTTTCTAATAAAAAAAAACACAACAACTACAAATGATTGTGGCGCTTAAAACTTACAACTGCTCGAAGTTCCGTCATTGTTAACCGATGGAGCAACAGATGCATTTTCACCGGCTGCTGATGTTGTACGTTTTTTACCAAAGACGGCTCGAATGAAAATATCTTGAACGGGTTCTTGTCGCACCAGATAATGCCATAGTCGGCGAGCCGGTGCGGATGATGCCTGAATCGGACTGAATGGTGTATTATGTTTTTCCAATAGAGATCGATATTTGTGAATGGCCGGTCCCTTGACATCAGACTCAATGAAACAACCGGGAATGAAATCAATCGGCGCTGGGCCACGCATTGCCAAATCATCTTTGAGAATTTCAATCCATGAATTCAATCTTCGTAAAACACCATGTGTCAATGGACTAGCGACCGGTAATTCTGCAAATCAAAACCATTAAAAAAAAATGGTTAAAATGAACTAAAAAATTGAATTTTCAAATGATATTTACCTTGCATTTCAATGCCAGCAACGGCAATCAAATCTTGCAATTGATTTTGTGCAATCCGTAAAATGGCCGTACGCATAATAAGCCATGAATATGAGTATGGATTCGAGTGTTCGGTATTTTCACGACGATGTTTTTTCATGGCAGCTGATGCTTGACTAGCTTTCGGATCATTATTCAATGGATCGGCGAATACATCATCATCGTCGTCTTCATCAACGTCAGAGCTTATTGAATCGGCCGAATCGTATTCATCATCATCGATTTCTGTGGGATAACAATTTATTTTTCATTAATTTCCATTTAATTCAAATTTAAAAACAAATCTGTCTGTTTTTCACCTCTTATTAATGGTTTTGCCATAAAGTATGACACCATTGACATATCTGGTGGCACAAATTGTTCTCTGTACGTTGGTTTATCTTCTTTCATATTTGGTGATCCTTGTGAACCACCAAAATGTCCAAGCAATTTCATATTCAGTTTAACTCTTTGCTTGGTGATTGATGTGACTGCACCCCAAACGCCACTATCAGTATTCGTTGCTTCGCCATTTTCGATAATTGTGTCTTGTGATGTTTGTGATATTTCTTGTATTGTTGCATGTGCTCTTGAGCTGGCTTTACGCAATAGTTTTTTTACGCCACCGCCAAAGAGGCTACCCCATGATTGGTTTGTGAATTTTTGGCCAGCCAAACGATACAAAATGTGACAATCACATGTTGACAAACCGTATACTAGCAGTGACATAAATGTTGCCATAAATGCTTCACAAAGTAATACATTCAAACGTGGCGTATCTTCATCTTTTTCCTGGGCAAGTAATGCTCGTAAATTCGTAACACCTGGCCATTTTGATGGCAATGTGCTCACCGCAATCGGTTCATCCGACGAGTACTTTCGACGACGTCGGCTACCGGCAGCATTTGCCATTAGATGCGTACTTTGACAGCTGGCATTTAGGCGGGCTAGTGTTTCCATGCCAGGACTGTGGCAACCATTTGTTTCAGCATTTTGTTTTACAATAAATGTGTCCGAATCACATAACGATTGATAAATGCAAGCGGATAGAGCGACGGCCAAATCACGCAAAATAAATATTTCGGAAGCAGTTGATGTTTGCAGTCCAACTGGTGGCGATCTAAGAGCAACCATTGTTTGTAACATATCATGAGTTTGAGCCTGGAAAAAAACAACACATTTTAAATTGAGAATACGATCGCAATAGTCGTTAAAAGTGCATTTTACCTCTAGATAACGTATTGGATCAGCGATGACAGTTCGATTACCAGCTACACAAGCGCTGAGTAGTGGCAATGTGGTTGGGAAGGGAAGTGGACTAAGTAGTTGTTGTTGCGTCTTTTCTTGTTGCAATTCTTGTAACAGCAACACAAGCTCCATCCGAACAGATGACAATCCACCTCCACTAGCTCCATGCAACGAACAATAACTGAGCAATGTTCTCAGCAATGTTTCATTTGCTGCAAATTTAAAACAAAACAAAAAATTATTGGACATTCATTCATACTGCTTTTTTCTTCAATTTTTTTGGTTTTTTTTTATTTATTTACCTTTAAGCCATCGTTTTCTTCTTGCCGCTCTTTGCACTTTCGCTTCAAAGTCTTGTTTTTCTGCGATCAAAATTTCATGTAATGTGGGCCGTTCACCATATTGTCTGGCACCAGGTATTGGTGTTTCACGATCATTTGTTTCGGTTTGATTACCTTCCTCGTTTGCTACCGTTTCTGATTCGCTGCTGCTGTAATTGCACAATTGTTTGAGCGCTTCAACCTCTTTCTCGAGCCAAACATACAATTGATATCTCAATTGGCCGCCATCAACTTCGAATCCAGTGGCCAATGTTGATAGCTCTTCCATGAGAATTTTCAAGCATGCAACGAATTTCAATTGTTGTGCCATTATATCAAGCATTTCAGTGCGTTCGCCGTTGCTTTCTTGTGAATTCACTTGTATCGATGGACGATTACTGCTTTCTTCGTCTTCTTTTTTCTTATCAACGCCCATACTAAGACCGGTATCATTTTCGTCCGAATTAGTATCATCACCATCTTCCTCCCATTCAATTTTAAATTCATCATCGTTGGACTTTGTAACCGGTGCACCCCAATCCAAAGCATCTGCCGTATCCAATCCATTGCTTGTTGCGGCCGGTGCTCCCCAGTCAAAAGTGTCTGTTTTTTGTGGTTCAATTTTATTCTTTTGATCGCTGAAAATGCCCGTATCAATCAATTCGGCATGGTTTTCATCCGTCGGTGTATTAACTTGACTCGGTTCTTCCGGTTCAATGACTTTAGACGGTAATTTGCTTAATACTTCGAGTGCTAAAGCCGGACAACCAGCCTTGAAATGACCATGAGCAGTTGTGAAATATAGTTGCCGTTCCAATGGTGTGATTGAATCTTCGATTTGAATTTGCCGATCGCCCCAGATTTTCGTTGGTGCTTGTGTATTTTCGCCGCCACTATAGCTGAAACCAGACAATACCACTTGTGCTTTCTTCTTTTCTTGTGCGCTCGATGCAATGTATTGTCGTATCAAAAGTGGATGCGTTCGAAGATAAATATAGAAATTAAATACATTCGGATTGGTTGATTGATTCGAATCGGAGCGTAATAATGGATCGTCGTCCAAATGGGCTGTATGATTCAAACCAACGTTATTCAATAAAAGTGTATTTAAGCTGCCAGAATAGTCTTTGAGTAGCCAAAGTGCCATCGATCGTAAAAATGGATCCGGATGGGCACGACTGATGTCTCGATTGTTTCCGTCGCTGTCACAACCTAAAACTTCTTCGTATAATAGTTTCTTGTAGCTTGGCGGTGTTGAATCATGTTCGCCTTCATACAATCGTGCAATGACCAGTGCCAATTGTAAATCTTCCAATTTTGTTAGGCACACTTCAATGGCATCGTTCAATGAATTGGCCAATAAAAAGAATGCGACCGCATGTTCAAAACGTTGTTTGCCCAACAATGCAAATGCATTTTTCAGTGCAGCCTTTCGCCACCGATCCTCGCTGAAATTATTCGCAAAGAATTGTGTCATCTTTTCATCACGTTGTGATCGATACAATCCCCAGACCAGTGATTTTTTCTTCATTGCAATGTAATAGAGGGCTGCATCCATTGGATCTTGTTTTGCTTGATAGCTAGATCTGGCCAATTTTTCAATGCATCGTCGTAGCAATGAATTATTTCTCAACCACCAACCGACGCCAAGCTCTTTCAATTGTGACCATCTCAATTGATCTTTTGCATACGATGGAATCAATTGAAGAATTTCTTCTTCACTCTCCGAATGGAATGCCCAGACAATGTTCGACGAAACGACACCTTGCTTCTGGAATTGTGTACGTTGTGCAATTGGTAGACATCGCAATAAATATGTATAGTGTTTCATTGCAAGTAAAAATCGAAGACCACAATCGTCAAGCGATTCGGTGCTGACATTTTCCGGAATACCGGTTAAATTCTCCTTTGATATTGCCGTTTTGGCAGCATCGTTAATAAATCGTTCGGCAAAGTCGGTGTTACAGGTGGCCACAGTGTCGGCCAATGCCAATAAATGCATTTGATCGAGCGATGACAATCCCGGCAAATGTGTGTGCGTTAACAAACGTGATATTAGCTGACCTTGACGCGGTCCAAAATGCGATAAACTTTGACGTTCACTTGGCAACGATGGACGACGCGCATCGTATCTCTGCTGACGATCACCATCATCTTCTAGCAAATCATCCAGATTGTCTTCATCCAAATTTGAATCGAACAAATCGTTGTAATCCTGAGAAGAAGAAGAATTCGTAATAATTAGTCATACTCAAGAGAATCTTCTAGATATAGAATAATCAAACCTTTTTCTCTCCCTCATTTTTATTCGATTGTGCCAGTTCTTTGTCAGCAGCCAATAGTGTCCACAATGGCAACGGTGGAATTGACGTAATTTCAGCATAGTCTAGAGTTAACTCCTCAGGAAGCTGCTTGGTACATTTAAATTTATTTGCGGATGAGAACAAATGAAAATGAAATTTAATTTTCGGTTACATTCCAAATCGTTTACGTATGTTTTCTTTTTTAGTATTAGAAAAAATGATTTATCGAAAATTATCAATCAATATTATTTTCTTTTGTTTTTCTTTGTTAATATTAAATACATTTAATTTCCGAAAATGCCAATTTTGAAGCATATAAATATCTCTGTATAAAAAAAAATATTATACATTGACAGCACATAATTTTTGTATGTTTGGCTGCGATTGATTTCATTGTGTATGAAATAAATGATTGACTGTTTGATTATTGATCGTTATTGATTGATTTTATATTAACAAGTCAACAATTCTACTAAATACAGATCATGCTTTCCACTTTGGTTTTTATCTATTGAATTTAACGATAAAGTTCATGTATTACATAGCATTTGTGTACATAGTCCGGTTTTTGTTTTTGTGTATACACAAGTGCTGTACTTTTTGTAACCATATGTATATTTTTTATTAATTTGAGGGGAAAAATTAGATCAATGTTATTATTTGGGTTTAACATTAAACGAACGAAAGGAACGATTTCTACGGCATGCTTCAAGTATTACAACTACTCGCAATCAATTCGATATGAAGAAGCTACTAATGTGTTAAAACAATGATCAAAATAATTGGATTGAATTGTACATACGAAATCAATGATCAAAATAGTTTGAAATCCTTAAAAAAAAATCAAAATTTCGAAAGTCTGGCTCAGATTAAATCAACATGGAACAGAATATAAAGAAATCAAAATGGACAGTCTCAAAATCCTACTATAATAACGAAGCACTACTTCAATGAGGCACTAACGAAAGAATTTACACAAATCATAGATATATGTTCAAAGAAAATGTTATTTTTCGCTTCTTTTGTTTTGCGAATAAATTATCGAATGACATTTTCTTCGAACATTTATTTCGATTGTTGACACGTCGCAACATCACAGATAGACAATAACAAGAAGAAAGAAAAAACTTTTCATTCATATAAATAAATTTGATGGAGAGAAGACAAATGCAACGGAAATTAAATATATAAAATTAAATACATATTTTGAAAAAGTAAGAATAAAAATGAAAACAAAAACAAAATAAGGAAAAAAAAGAAACAAAAAAAAAATCATGTTCACACCTGTGTTGTAGATCCTCTTTGTTCTAAAGGACTTGCGGTGCCAGCCACGTAACTCACAGATAATGTGCGAGATCTCGACCAACCTCGCTGCAAATCAAATTAATTCATTCAAAATATTGCTAAATTATGGTATCAATTCAAAATTGTTGTTTTTTCGCCTTTTGTTTTCTTTGTAAATTTTGTGATAGAAAAAAGTGCACAAAATGTCTAACAATCTATGTTTCATGCCACACGAATTAAAATAAAATATTAATGCACTTGAGTTTCGTCTAGTGCATCATTTCTCTAAAAACATATCTTTTTTTAACATTCTTTTGGTTTTCGCATTATCGTTTAGCAATATTTTAAACTAAATCAACTTTTCCTTAATCATCTCGATCGGTGAAATAAAAATGTTCAATTTTGGTATATCAAATTTGGTTTGACGCTAAAATAAGTGTATTGGGCAAAATAATAAATAAGAATTTAAGCTATACAAAATGAATGTTTTAAACGCACTGAATGCGGGTCATATATTGCATACATTAAAGGTTGATGTTTTGATATCTTTTTTTGCTTGTCTGAAATAGTGATAGATTTAGGTAGATAGAGATATTTAGTGTAGGATATTTTGGGTGGTGTGGTTCAATGTGATTTGTGACAGTGTTAACACTTACTAAATAGGGAAGAGTTAACACAGAATAGTAATTTTTAGCAATACAGCAAATTAACAAGATTAAAACATCAGAGTTATCAATATGCGAAAGTTTACCGCCTTTGTGTTTGTAGTTTTCTTTTGATTTTAGTATTGAATAATACACAGAGAGTGATGAGACGATCTGACGAAAAACCAATTAATCTCTTGATGTTTTTAAATTAATTAATGTTTTGTTTGTTTGTGAACAAAAAACAACAACAACATTTAAACGATGTGGTAACGCTTTTTATGAAATTTAACTGAATTTGACATATGGAAAGAATGGCATGACTTTGGATTGTATATTTTAGTTTTTGGTTTTTCTCTGTTTGGTTTTGCTGCGAGAAAGAACACTTTTTGACGTCGGTATCAATTTTGGTTCCATTTAAAATGTTTATTTTTATGAAAAATACCTGATGATTTGTATTTTCTTCATCTCCGCCAGAAATTCCGTTCGATCGATTAATGTATGTTCCACTGATGCATCGAACCAAATGCGCTAATATTGCTTTAACCCATCGAATTTTGCCGCAATTAAGTAATTCCATCAATTGTTTTGGATGGTATTGTGGTAAAACGGGGCATGCAATTCGTGATGCTTCAAACAAACCAAAATCCGGCATATAATCATGAATACGACCTTGATCGATGTTATTCAGTTGATTGGTGCTTATCGCTGGGCCCAATTTTCGTTTCTTTTCATTTGTTATCATTTGTAAATTCATCGAACCATGGGCACGATTCAAATGTGTTATTGATGCGGCCGATGCCATGCGACGTTGTGTATTCTCATTGGCCATTGTTCGTAAATCTTCATCACGTAAATTTCTTGTATCTTGCATATCTTCGATGTCAATATTGTTGGTGTTTTTGTGCGGTTTCCATTGTGAATAGACGTGCATCTCCGAATCCATTCCAACGACAAGAATTCCATCGCGAACCCAAGACATTTGCATCGGTAATGGTGGTAAACCATCGGCCGTATGCAGTTCAATTTGACGTAATTTCATCCAACGAATTTCATCGTTGAAATGTGGCTGTGCCAACGAACTGGCCTTTCGCAACAGTGGCCGATTTGATGATTGTGATTCTTTCATCGCTTTTATATTTGCTTGTGCCAAATCACTAGATACTGATGTGTATAAGAGAATTTTACTACCAACAGCTACGGTTAATATATGCGAACCATCCTCTTTCGACACCCAATCCAATTGAACCAAATGCTTTTGCGTTAACGGGCATGTATTGCCATTTTCGATGATACTTTTTCGCAATGATTGTAATGTGCTAAAACTTGGAACGGCTAACAGTGTGCTCGGTTTTGGTAAACCATCCGGTGTTATTTCACCATTTCGCGGTGAACGTGATTCATCATGTGTCAAATTTTGAATGACTTGTGTTAGTTTTTGCTTTTTCTGTAACATACTTCGATCGTGTAAATAGCTCAGATCCAAATGTGGATCTAAATTAATGCGAGGCAAATGCACATTTTTCAAATGAATTGTATCTTCAAGTATCCATTCGCTGCCACCGGTACTTTCGCACTCATAAATTGCAACGCATAAATTAACATATCTTGAATCCGGGTCACCTTTGTGTGGTCGCGTAAATGATTTTCCATATTTATAGGCGCATGCAATTCGTCCCGAATACGCAGCACTAATATGCAACGGTTGACCAGGTACTTCAATCGTTGATTCGCGATCTCGACTTAACATATCCCATTCACACCATTCGTACTTCAAACTATCCTGTGTTGCAAATGGATTGTCAGCATCATTGGTGGCACCATCATCATTTTTAATTATTTTACAACGCCAAAAACGTGACGTTGAATCGGAGCATGCCGTTACAATGATGTACGGTGCAAAACAAGCAGGATAAATGGATGATGAACTTAAATGACCGGCTGCTGGGGCAGCATGTACAACATCAACACCTTCGGGCAATGGTAACTCTTGTGTGCATACTTTTGTCGTTTTAATACTAACATGCGGAGCTTCAGTGGCATTGAATACTTTTCCATCGGTATTATTTAAATTATAACCGGCAAGTGATTGTCGACGTCCAGTTGGATCCGGTTCATCTAAATCCTGAATCAAATTTCCATCAGGTACGTACATGTTACTTTCGGTTAGTTCATTCGTTTCTGGTTGTGATGCAATCACAATGCGCCACATATGAATGGTGCTACCATTCGTTGTACGTTCGATTAAAACAATGTAAAATGGTTCTTCGAACACTGAATTCTGTTGTAGATCAACAATTGCACTCATTTGATTTTCCATCAGGCCCAAATCAAAGTTCTCGGCCACCGGAATTGTTCGCACTTCATTTCGTTCGCCGGTAATTAATTGTTCTTGGAAAACATGTAAGAATTGGGTATTTTGCCAATCGTGCGTAGCATCATCAATGCCATCCAATTGAATTATGCAACCTGGACGGGCTGTCGATTGTTGTGAAACAATTTTAATTTTTGTATGCCACGGCTGTTGTGGAACAGCATTATCGGATGAACCGTCGGATGAAAGAGATACCATGGAATCCATCATACGTGTTTTTCGCTCACTACTAGATACTTCGGCGAGTAGAGTGCGTGCATCGATTACAGCCTGATAAACACGTAAACATTCACCGTCACTAGCAACAAAACATGCTGACGGTGAATTACTCAAACTGCCCAATGTTGTGCTTGGCAACAATGTTGGTATCCATGCCACATTGCTGAACGCAGATATTTCAAGTGAATTGATTCGTGCCAATTCTTCAACTCCACCCGATTGGGCAAGCGGTCCAACCGAATCAACACGCCACAAAATCAATTCGGAACAAAATCCGGATGGAACACAAACGTCTTTTCCTTTATTTGGTGTAAACAAATTTGCACTGTACGGCCCATTTGGATCGGATGGTGTATCTGGAATGTTGTGATGAGAGGTTGTTAACAACAATGGTAACACCGGATGACACGTAATGTCGTTAACACGAAAACGATGACCCGATGCACGTGATACGTGTCCAATGCTTAAAACCTTTACGAATTTATTGAATAGAAAACAAACAATTAATTGTACATAATTCCATCAAAATGAAAATGCAAATTTAAAAAAAAGATTCACTAAATCCACTGACCTGAGTAAATTTCGATTTGTCAGCAAAGGTAAGTTGCCACAAATTCAATGTTCCGTTTGCATGTTTCGTTACCATTGATATAGTTGGTGATGGTGGTGCTGTCAATATATCGGGCGGTTGTTCTTCTTCTGTTCCATCGTTGGCACCATTTTGATGTTGATTAATGGTTTTCGTTACACTTTTTCTGCCTTCATCTTGTTGTGCTTGTTCTTCCGATTCCTCTTGTACACTTGGCAACGGTGTTGTTGGATCGCCGCCATTATCTGTATTCGATGCGGCCTGACTAACCACGGAGCTGGGTACACCTTTTACCATTTCTCGAAAATGTAATAAATGGCCGCCGGTATTGTACAGATTGACTGAAGTGGACATTGACATTGCATCGCCAAGTGGAAAACCAGATGGAATTCGGGTTGAAAATGAAATTTGCGCTTGTCTAAATGCACCCGGATGATATTCATCGAGCCATTCAACCACCCAAATCAAATAGCTTCCATCGATTGGATGAATGGAAAACAATAGATCGGGACTGTGATGCCAATCACGTAGAAGACATTCGATTTTCATATCAAGTGAATCGGTTACAGGAACATTTGCCGCACCATGATCGGTGGCCAGCGAATTCAATGATGTCGTATTTGATAACGAATGATGACTATGAAGACCGACACCGCCCGATTTCGCCGAATGCCCCAAATGATCGTCACTATTACTTTCATCGTGCGAAAATGATTTTTGACTTTTGCCAAATCGTCTCTTCGGCTCTTCGGTGGTCAAGTGATTATGCGATGGATTGTTATCGTCGTGTCCGCCACCATCATGACCATCTGAATTATGTTCGCTAGTGCCGCTCGATATATTATTCATTTGCTCTTTTTCAATGACCTTTCGTGTCAGTTCCTGTAAAATGGACTCAGCCTGCATCGTAAAATGCATCTCTTTGTTATTCAGCCAATGCAAAATAAAATTTGGTTGATTTGTTGGATCATTCGATTGCATCGATGGTACGAGAGGTATATCGGTTTCAGCATTTATTGATGCGGCCAAATGGAAATGCAAACCGGGCGTCACGCCCGTTCCATGGTAACCATACGAATGAAAATCATGAACACTGTATGTCGATGGTAACGATGGTATTGGCATCGATTGTCCAAAATTTCCACTTGCCAATGTTGAACCATATACAGAACCGACGGTTTGACCAATGTGATGGCTATTACCATTATTATGTTTTGCATGACGTCTGATGTGGAAACACGTTTTCATATGCTTTAATCGTTGCATAAATCGATGTTTATGTCGATGTGTTCGAAATTTGGGGTTTTGCGTGGCCAACGGATCAAATTGATTCATATTCACTAAACCATCATCGGGTAAAACGGTTTCAATCCAAATTCGGCAAATGTTATCTAAACACGATGTGACAAGCATATTTGATACAGAACCTTTTGGCATGTATTTACTGGTTTTGCGCCACGACAAATGTGTCACAGCCCGTGGATGTGCAATGTACACGAATCCATAGTTCAATTCCAAATGGCCGGTTGATGTCATCGAACCAAAGTGCGCTTGATCCACATTTTTATTGGGAAAAAGTACTGTAAAATGCAAAGATTCCAAACGAACGTTAATTAATTAATTGATTTTGATCAATTTTTTTTCAATTTCTTAATTCTCGTTGGTGGTTTCCTTACCATTTTTGTTCTCGTACCAAATCTTCACTAGACGATCACTTTTACCGGATGTTGCAAATAGTGTGCCATCTGGACTGAATGACATATGATGTACCGGCGTTGCCGTATGGCACTTCCATACGCATTCCCATTCGGGTTCCTCTTCATTGTTTGGTGTCTTTGGATCACCACGATCACTACCACCGCCCCCTATTTCAAATGTGACAGCTAAAAATTGAATGCCGAAATAATATGTGTGTGTGATCATTCATGCTCGTGTGCGTCAGTGGTTTTAAATTGATTTAATTTAATGCATGATACTTACGTGCTGGATCCTCTTCTTTGTTTGTGATTCGTTCATGCCACAATTGAATGGTGACACCACCCGTCAACAATCGCGTACCTTCTAGATTCCATGACAACGAACTGATGTGAGAATCGGCCTGCAGTGATCCAGTTTGAACCCATCTAAAATATAAATTATCATTTAAAATTGATTGCATTGTGTCTGCAAGCGGATCGAAACTACGTTATTTACCGATATTCTAATCCATGTGATGGTGGACATTGACTATGAATCAATGGTGTTGGCTCGAAAATACACACTTTGTCCTCATAGGCGGCTGCAATTTTTCCGGTATCGGTGCTACAGTCTAGCGCTGATATTCGAATATAATTGTGAGTTGCACCCGGGATGATTTGAACACGCTCGAATGTACTCGCTAGGATTACAATGTTGCAGCCGGCTGCATATGCCTATGAAAAAAAAACAATTGAAAATCAAACAAAAATATAAAATCAATCAGCTTTAATTTATTGACTGCAAAAATATTGATGAATAAAATCAATAAATAATAATTAGAAAAATGATGAACATCAAACTTCATTGAAAATGTATACACTATAGTACACATGTCGAGACGCAAAGTAAACAAAAGTTTTGTAAATATGCTCAGTTCAGCAATTTTAATTTCTTTCACATCGCATATGTGTTTACACTGATGATATTTATATATCGCATCGTGTATTTTTTGTAATTTTCTCTCTTTCTCTTTCGTCCGCTCAATCGAATGCAGTTTGATTAAGTTTTATTTACATTTGATGAGCAAATCATGAGATGTTGTGCCGTCATTCCAAAAGAAGAAGAAAATGTTAATTTGATGTCATATTTAATAAGGAAGCATGTGACCCATTGTATGAATATCTACTGTATTTGTCGATATCTTGTGACCGGCGTCGGCATTCTGCCGGCTCATGAATTAGCATAGATGAAAATTGCCAAATTGAAATGTTGATTGTTAATCGTCTCCTTAGAGTTATTTGTCCATATTCACATCGTTTGGCGTAACGCCCACAGAGCGCTTAGCGTACACAAACAAATTTATAAATACGCTTTGGAATGTTTACATAGTTCTACTATGAAGAAAAAACCACTAAATAAAATGCAGTAAAACGGCTATGGGCAGCGGGTACAAAAACTATATATTTTTTTGCTCTCGCTCATTGACATTACACTAACGAGTATGGCAAAACTAATGAACAAATTGTGGCAATAAAAACATTACGGAATGTGAGACATCGTTCACGGAGCAAAAAAAATCGGTGCAAATCAGTTTTATCTGGCTCTCGCATGTGTATGTGCTTCAATATCAATTGAATTGTGAAAGTTTTGTCGAGCGAAAGAGAAACATAGAGAGAAAAAAATCTCAATTGCCATATACACTTTAGACTAGTGAAGGCACACTCATGAGAACCCGAAACCAATTACAGAATCCAATTAGAACTTTTAATTTTGTGGTTGAACACTCTTAACATGTTTATCGATTATGTGACGGCTATAAATCACATTTGCTGTAATCGTTGTCATATGCACACATGCACAGCGACATTTTGAAGCGAGGTCAAACTTAACTACACCTGATGTTGCATGAACTTTGTTTTAAATTTTTCATCATCATTAAATTAACACACGTAAGCACACACACACAAGTATCGAAATACAAATTTTGACACATATGATTTGTCATTTTGGTCGAATGTGTGTATATGGAAAAAGACGTTGAACAAGTCAGCTGATCAAAAGCAGTTTGCGTCAAAATGAGGAAAGAGAGAAAAAAATGTGCTATTATTCAAAGTATTATTATTATAGTCACCATATGCATGAATGACCAATACATTGAACCGTTGAATGACATATGTTTGCCCAAAAAAAAAATTGTGTTTTGAGCACGTCAAATATGCGAGAAAGAAACAAAAACCGTACATAATATTGATTAATCAATATGCCATGACACAAGTGTAAATGCTCGCATTAAAATTCAATAAAACCTAATAAAAAATAATGGTTCAACAATGATGGTGACCAATGGGGAACTACAAACAAAAATCAACAATTGAGCAGATGCACGCACACATTGACCCGATTCAAATGGAACGTGAAGAGCGGAGCTTGTTTTTTTTGCAATTTCCCGTTTTATTTTGCATTCGCATTATTGTCAATAATAAATAACGAATATCGATTGTTTTTGTGCATTTTTCTGCGAACAACATCAATTTCCTGCGACATTTGATAAACTCGCCGAGATTGACGCATTTGTGGTTCGAAATTCATTTTTCGAGTAATTTTTTTTCGTCAGTTGAAACTTGTTGTATTAATCGTATTTACATTTGGCTGTCATCGAAGCGCTTGTAATCGTTTTTTGAGTAGTGTTGCTGTTTTCTTCTCTGAATTCAAAATCATTGTTTGTACATGATAGCGAAGCATGTGATATTGGATATGTAATTAGTTGAAATATGCGTGTGTGTGTAAGTGTCAGTGCCATACTTGAATATAGATCATCAAGTTGATTCAAGTGTATTTAAACGGGCGGTACTATTGTTTTCTTTTCGTTGTTGTTGCCTTTGCTCCTCCGTTGCGTTGTCGTTTTGTTTTTAATTTTTATTTTAATTCAAATAGAAAAAAATAATGTGCGCATTGCCCATATTCAAGTGATAAACAATAAATGCAATTCATTTTAAATGGGAGCGAATGAGTGCGCGATTCTCACTGGAACCATACGATATTTACACAAATTCAAAACAGCAAATTGACTACGACATAACGATTCGATGTTCGGTTTTATTTGTTTTTTGATTACAAAGATATACTCGATTTGCATCACAAAATGAACTTGTCACATTTTGTTTTCTTTCTCAATACGACGTAATTTTCTCAGCTTTTTTTTTCTTTCTCTCCTTCTTATTCGTGTTTAAAGAAACGAGTTCGTACTTGCGCATTGCCGTCTAATAATATTATGCTGGTATTAATTAAACTGAATTTTGTTGTGCCATTTTTGATGTAATGCCATGTTTATTGCGACGATTACTTATTTGCAATTTTGTGCTGCTGAGATCGATATGAATAATTATGCTGCCTGGGGATCGTGCAATTTAATGCGATTTTAGTTAAATCAACTGGAAAAGATTGTTGTTTATATTTTCTACGCATTCCCTTCAATCATGACATTGCTATTGGTTTAAAAACCACTATACAACTGATTTCATTAGTTTGATTGCTTCATTGAGATTCTACGACAAAAAAAAAAAAAACAAATGAAATTTGTTCATCGCACGTAGTTCAGAGTCGTGCTTTCTTTTTGTTTTGTCTACGTGTCACATGAAGTTGATGATAATTCCAGAGATAATAAATCAAGTTACCTTTGTGTTGATATGTCACCACAGGCAAAAACAATAGAGACAAAATGCGAACACCTTTCTACATGTTACAATCAATTGACTTGAACAATGCCAAGTAAAATTTAATATCTTTTTTGTTCACTTGACAAAAGTCAAAAATGGTAAAATGTAATTTACTTTCGTTTGAAAATGATGAAGGGATTTATTTGCTGTCACTAAAAAATGTTGCCAATTCATTTGCATTTGCATGCTATAGAATATAGAAGTAAATTGACAAAAAGACCCAGTTTTATTGAAACGAAAAAATTTCAACTACAATTTCTATATCTATGTGAGCCTCGGCACACAATTGAAGCGAAAATCAACTGAGACAACTGCAAAATTGACGAAGAATGAACATAAAAACGTTCACAAATTAACAGCGACACAAAAAAAGAAGTAATAATAATAAGCAATAACCAAGAACAAATTGTTTTGGGATTGTTTAAAGCAATCACATTGATCCTATTCAATTTTTACGCAAACACGAGTCACCGCTTCAGAGCAGTGAACACGCTCGAATTCAAATTTACTACAGACAGATTGCGCTCTTCGTATGTATACGATAGTATAATAGAATATGTATAACATTGTTTCAGCGTCGATATAGTTTCGGCGCGGTAGCCGAGGAGAGATGTCTGACAGCCGTTTTCATTGCATGCAATTGTATTTGTAGCCGTATCTAATATACATAAGTATATATATAAATAATATTTCAATGACATATCACTTATTGCTATGTCCATTGCTCGTTGATTTCATTATACATATATCACACGTTCAAATGGATTCGTTTGTGTATAAATCAGATTTGCCAGTGAGAGAGGAGAGAACGGCACCACACTCTTCTTTACCTCTCACTCATTTTTTTTTTTATCTCTGTGTCAGTTAAATTAAATTGAACCAATTATTATTGTCTCTAGATCGTTTCTATTTATATAATGTCATACAAAATATTCATATAATATTAACGTAGTATGTCATCTCATAAAAAAAATATGAGTTATGTATGTGTTAAACATTTTATATTGCATAAAATTGTGTTGCAAAATGGATCAAAATGAATAGGAAAACGGTGTGTAAACATTGAAATGTAACTCTGATGCGAGCTAATTGAAATTTAAAAGACACTAACTGACACAAACGGATGTTTATTCAATTTCAAACACGCATCCAGTCAAAATGGTGATGGGCGTTAATGAAAAACTTCTTGGTGTCTTGAAAAAGGTCATCGCGAGAAAAAGTACAGAGAATAAAAGCAGCTTATAAAGAAAATGTATACTTACTGTGAAATTGATTCCCTCAACCGAACCAATTGCAAAGCATTTGTCGCCCACATTACAAGCGCCGCTCAATATTTGATGACAGTCCATTGTGAGCGGAGTGTATATGTGTATATGTCTCGCGCGCGCTTAGAATATGTCTTGTGAGAGTGTGTTTCGCCTATTTAAATTGAATTATTTTCTATTTATTTTTGTTGTTGACTTTTTACTGAATGGCTGAACGTTTTCGTTTCGTTTTTTTTGGGCAAAATTCTCAATTTTTTTGCACATTGACGCATATACATACACAATCACACTTGTCCTTGTTCAAATAGCACGATTCTATCGTATATGAACGTTGCCGTTGTCGCGGTCTTTCGATGATTTCGTCTATACTTTTGGTGAGAGATAATTATTTTTTTTTTCTCTTCTTTTTGTTTGTTGTAGTTGTTGGTAAATCACTCACCACAACAACACATATGATTTTCGTTCAATTAATTAACTAATTTATTTTATGCTGTTTTCGTATTTTTTTATTATGCTCAACGACTTTTAGCTGTTGAGTCCCGTTTCGTATCATCGTTTCTTTCGTAAATTTTTCTTTTTTTTTTCTTGTAAACTTTTTTCTTTGTTGCCTACATTTTTTTTAATACTATTGTATATGTACACTAGACACATCGATTTCTTCGTTTTCACATTCCATTTTGATGTCAAAGTTGATGTAGCGATGCTAAAAGAAATTAAATTAAATAAGAATATAAACACATTTTAATTTGCATCATAAAATATGTCATATTTTTATTGTTATCTCGTAACATTCGCAATTGATCCGGAAAATATTTAATTTACAAACAAACAAAACGATTCTTTTGCATTTTCCATTCGATATAAACTTTCTTTTTCACTTTTCAATCATTTTTATCTCTCTCTATTTTTTGTAAATTCAAACCTTCACACTACATGAGCACGCACAAAGATTGGAAAAAGGACACACCGCAAAAAAAAAGAATCCAATTGATTTGCTCGTCCATTTGGGACAAAGCTTGAAAAAAATGACATTACACTCGAATTAGAAATGAGGGAAAAAACCAATGCTGCACAGAGTTCTCATTTTTCTTTTCATTCGCTTGAATGGTGACCAATGAGATAAACTAACAATGAATTACACTGAAAATATGTTTTAATTATATTATTTGTTGCGTTCATATTAAAACAGTTGTGCACTTTTTCTTCTTACAAACGTCAATTTTCCTTGCGTATGCAGACATTTTCTTATCGATAGTGAAAAGATTTCAGAAAGATTTTTTCATCGAATGCGTACTAGATGGCACTTGACTATGGATGTGGTTGTTGTGTGCATGTATGTGTGTATGTGTGCGAAATACAATCCGTATCACACACCAAACCTAGCTACTATATACATAGCACATGACACAATGACAAGCACACCAATTGTATTAGTGATGACGACAACAACAACAACAATACTAGCTGGGAAAAAAAATGAAAGGCTCTGTTGTTTTTTTCTTTTATTGCACAGAAAATATGGAAAATAGATTGAAATTCACCACAGATTTATTCGAAAATCGATTTCAACACTCATTCGAATGTAATGTATGAGCTTAATTTTCACAAGTCGTAAAATGTTTTGTGCATTTTTGCTAATTAAACTCAATAAAAAAATAACGTTGGAATATTCCGACCGATTCCAGTTCACATGATTCTTACTCAACAAAACAAATAGTAATCCCAATTCAGATGTAGTTTGACTTTGAATTTTTTTTGACACGACAATGTACAGCGAAAAAAAATCAATTACACACACCAAATGGTATAGAAGAAAAAGGTTTGATTTACGGTTTTTCATTCGAGTGTCCGAACGAAAGAAATCACCACGTAACAATATAAACGAGATATTAATATTTAAAGAAGAAAAAAATATATATATAGAAGAGAAGAAGTAATACACACGAATGTTATTGTAAGTCACGAGTGCAGTCTCTGTTGCTCGACTCAAACGTTTTCGATCAATGGAAACAGTTATGGAGAGTATTCCTGTGTTGAGTGTATATATTTGATATAGTGACCGAATACTGCCATTGTGTATCGTAATGTGTGCGTACACAATCAATCGTTTTCCAGCAGATATATAGAGTGTACGCCGTGCGCAACAAACCTTTCACTGTATGTGTCAATGCGCAGCATGAACACCGTTCTTTTTTCTTCTTCTTTCTCTACCACCAAAGGGGCGATTAGGTATGATACAATACAGCTTTTTTTATTTTTTATTTTTATTCACAAACTCTGTTCGCAATGGAATAGTGGGCGAGAGTGTGCGTTATGACTGTGCATTTGTATGAGTCTGTTTTGAATGAACGCATAAATGTCAACGTCAAATACACAACTGGATTCACTTTATCAAATCATCTGTTAGCATGATACGTTGAATCGCCGCCAGAGTGCAAGCGAAATGTCATCACTGGGTGGTTCGAAAGATACTTCACCTTTGATTTGGCGCTCAAATTTTAAGATTAAATCCAAATAAAACGCCTCTTGTCGATACACCATTCAGATGAATTTATTTGAAATATGATTTAAAGTGTCACTTTTGTTGGGTTTACAGTTTATATATGGAATATATTGATGCCTCATTCAATTCCGAAATTAGCGTATTTTGTATATTAAATTGGTAAAAATGCTGTTTGCTTGTTTTTTTTTTCAAATTACAAATATCAACTTTTTTTGTTTCATAAACTTGTTCCACATATTGAAATTAGAAATTTGTTCAATGAATAAAGTAACAAAAGTACAACAACTACGTTGGGATTGGTTTTTGATTGTATTTCTTTTGTTACTTTTATCCGTGATTTATAATGTATTTCAAATAAATTTACATTAAAAAATAGTAAAGGGCACATTTTAAGGGTGTACAAATAGAATTGTAAAACATCGATTAAATTACACTATCATTAAGTTATTTTGTTTGACTAAAACTGTTAGTTTTAACTCGTGATTAAATTGGCCACGAGCGCGAACAAAGTATACCAAAACATAGACTTTTGTGAACATTAAAATCGATACATTATTTTGTTTGTTGCGCGTAGCGCGTAACATCATTTTTTCTTGCTATTTATTCTTTGGGAAGTGTGTATATTGGTTTTTGTTTAGCAGTTGTTGGTTTATTCGCTTTGGTTCTTTTGGTCTACAGCAGAATAAAATGCTTCAAATTGATTTTGAAAGTGTTTTGTTTTGCTTTACTTGCTGACTGATTGTGATCGATTCGTTACTCGACCGGGTAATGTGGCGGCTGTTTGAGTTGTGCAATTGCAGATTGCTTCGAACATTCGTACGATTACAGTTTGAGCACGTGTGACCATTCGACCTCGTTTGAAACCATTGATCAATGACAGAGCTGAAACGATATTGAAGAAGAAAAAATCGAAACAATTGAATTGAAGGCGTATTCACATATAATAATTTCTCACTCATTATAATGAAATCTAGCTGAATCAAAAAAATAATAAATCACTGAAAAAACAACAGGATGCAATCATATGTGCATTTGAAACAAAAGTTTCAACTTTGAAACCCATTCACGATATGTTTTCTTTTATTTAAAAACATGATTGTTTAAAGAGCATGTATGTGTATATGCGTTATGTACACGGCTGAGCCAAGCTTCACCTTGACACTGATAACGTCTTGCTATTGTATTTCTCATCCATTTATTAGTGGGTATACGGTGATGGAAAATATGTTACTACCCTTCGTAAAAACATCCATCAAACTTTAAATTGTTTCAATGAAATGGAATAATTAAATTTCATTCATCCCTTTCCAATAAAATTTCAATTCAAATTTAATGACGGGCATTCCATTGTATTCACTATTCAATACAAATTGCAAATCATTTTCATGCATACATTTATTTCATTCATATCGAGCTTCCGTCGTTTAATGAATGATTCGATAAAAAAAAACAATATAATTACAATGTGACATTTTTATTCACCTGCATGATTGACAGACATATCTTATCTACGTAACATGCGCTATTGTTAAATTTGTTATTATATTAATGGATCTTGTGTGACTTTAATATCAATTCATTTGCTAAATTGAACTTTGTTCACATTTATCAAATTATAAATAGATACACCTTTTTTCTATAATATTCTTGAATAAAATTGATGGCTTTTTGTGATTGCTGAATATTTGTTTATTTGTATATGGTTTTTATTGTAATAAAACTTTGATTTTTGTTTTCAGGCAAAGGTAAATTTCGATGGATTTGTACCATGAGTACATTTAACTGTATAATAAACTCGATCGCATGGGTCTTTGTACTGTTTTGCTGTAATAAAATATATGATTCATAAATAAAAGGGTGTGAATTATTTTATTTGACTCAATATGACTTACGAACTGTGCGACAACTGTCCCAACCATTCAATGCGAATTCTATGCAAAAAAAAAGAAAAGAAATTATTTTGCTCGCATCGCCAATATTTTTTGTAGACATCAAGAATGAACAGTTTTGACATACTCCAAAATAATGTGATGTCATTAAAAATATAAGGATGCAAGCTGGTAAATTAAATAGACTTACCTTGTAACTCGGGTGGTAGAATTACTCGGGCTTGCGTCTCCATTTTTGATTCAATAAACTCTTTTTTCCTGGACAACTATGAATCAGTTATTTGAAGAAAAAAAATCTGAAAATTTCACTTTCAATTTATATGCAAAGAGTGTACTTACGACACCAGTCATGTCAATAACACATAGGACATAACACTGAAAAAACCAAAAGAGAAAAAGAAATAAAATATTTTCCAATTTTGATGGATTTTTATTACCTTCAATGGTTTATCGTCATCTGGAAATGTTCCTATTTTGAGCGCATCCACAGCTTCTGAAAAGTGCAATATTTTCAAAATAAATGCCATGCTGATCAATATTTATTAGTGGGACATAATAAAGTAAAGTATTTTTTATATATAATAAGAACAACTTTACTGAAGATTTTCTACGTTATCACTTATGTACAAGGCTCATTTTACGTCACTTCATATTTTATTCAATATGACAAAATATTGATTTTAAGCAAACCTACCCACTGAAGCACCAGTTTTTGGCAAACATGCATTGCGAAACATTTGCAAAGTTTTTTCAAACTGCTTCATACTTAACTAAAATGTGTAGTTAAATAGACGTTTTTTTTTAAATTTATAATGACTATAATTGACATTGAAATACAAAAAAATATCACTTACCGCTGCTTTTGCATAATCCATTTGCAACAATAAAATAGCCACTAAAACAAGTGCAAAGTTTGATATTTGGTTTTGTTTCATTGCAGCCACAGACTAACATAAATTCTTGAATCAATTTACACCTTTTATTGTTCGTTGTCAAAACACTTGTTTTTTTTTTTAGTTTTTGCACTATTATCTGCACCAAAGAGATCTCCGTCAAAAGTTTCCGCACACCGAAAATCATTTCCTTTTATACACAATATTTTAACACCGTTTATTCGATCAGTTGGAATAGGAGACATGGCAAACGTTGTAATTAATAAATGTTTTAATCGTAGATTGTCACAAAGATTTTGTCTAGCACTTTACAGCATATTAGCATTTCACCGAACATGAAAATTACCAGCTTTCAAAAATTAAATTCTACAATTGTATTATTCTGTCTTTTCACTTCAGTCACGCAAGTAACGGATGTGATATTCTGACATTTTTCAGAATATTAGATTTCAATCATTCAATGTATGTTGTACATTGTTTCAAATTTTAAATGATGTGTTGATGATTTCAAAAGAAGTATATCAATTAGTGAAATAGATGAATTTTACAACCAAAATAAACTTGGTAATACCTAGACAGCAAGAACTGAATTATAAATTACACTTGGCGTTTCGGCTGACGACAGCCAAAAAATGTTTTCAACTCTTGAAAAATTGATGTGATGTGTTACCTTTTCCATTTTTCTTCATCTCAGTCTGCGAATAGAAGGGAAAAAACTTGTGAAATAGTTGAAAAACTATTGAATTCGTTTGGAAGAATTATTTTTTACCTTATTATTTTCTTCGAGCCGAGCATCAGCTTCGATTTGAGCTTTCTTCAGAATCTCATCGACGAATGATGTCATTTCGTCCATGTTTTGTGGGTCTTCACAAAATTCAGCGATTCGCACATTCAGTGGTATATGGTTCGGGCTAGATAAATCCAAGCTCATTGCTCGTATACGTAGGTGAGCATCCGTTTCAATTGGATTCACATCCAAGTCAAATTTTGCTCTAGTTATAACATAAAAATCGATTAAAGAAACATGATGAATAATAAATCGTGTTCTCATTTGAACTTACTTTTTTCCTGTTTTCACCTCCATTTTGAGCGTACTCTTTTCTTTTCCAGACTGATTGAACGATTCGATGGGAAAATTCGATTGAAAAGGTTCACTTTTGAAGCAACAAGCTATTTTTTTTCGCTATCTGCGTATACAAAGCTTCCGAAGTGTATGTTGTGCGTGTGGTCTGTTTGAATAGCAGCGGATTTATCGATAATTTGCTTTGTTGCTGAGCTTTAGGCTCAGTCGTATATTTTCTACCATAAATAGAACTCGACTCGTTGATAAGTGTATTGATGATGTACGTGAGCAAGAACAAAAATAAATAAATAAACACAATAAATAAAAATGGAGAAAATGTTTTGCGTTTCGTTGAATTCCGTGAGAGTATGTTCAACACCGTTTCGCAGAGTAACGCAATCGAATGGAAGTAATAAGATGATCGGGATAGAATGAAAATTGCTTGCTGGTATGTATGAATAAAACTCTTCATATTGGAATGTCAGTCGCTTGAACATGTATATGTTTGTATGAGTGTGTTTTACTGTAATGCTTGCACCTCAAAAGAATATGATTTTGGCAAAACGCATGGCAAAAATTCCATTTGCGAATCACTGTATGCGAGCGAGCTGTTTCAACAGGAGAACCTAACTCATTGCCAACAATATTGTGTGACTACAAAGAAATGTCATGCGCTGTTGATGCTGTGTATAGTAAACACTGATTTTAAAGCAATTGTTCACTCCGTACATGCAATGTTGCACAGTAAATTCTATTTTATGCAGATAATTGAATGCAACAATTCATTTTATGGAAAATAGATTTTATTTTTTTAAAAAAAGTCGTGATTTACACAAAATGTACAATATGTTGGAAGTTGTTTTATTGATTTTTTATTCTTCATGGCAACATTAACTCATTATAGTTCAAGTTTCTGAAGCAGTTCTGGATGTGCGTCTTCATCGTTGTGAACAATTGATTTCAAGAAACCGATATATTTTTCCGGCAATTTGGATTCTTCGGCTCCACGCCAAATCACATTTAAATAGGCTGAAAAATGAGGAAAAAAATGGAAATTTCAAAATGTTGTGTTTAACAGCACCAATGGCTATATAGTTTCTGTAGAGTAAAAACGTTCTATTTGTCAATATAAAGCCAAGCAATTCATTGATGTCTGTCAAATGGGCGTGAAAAAAAACTCACTTTTCGATGGTTTTCGTTCATACGGAATTTCTGGCGCACTCAAATCGATTGCATTTCTTGGTGTATTTGTCATTTGATACAAACGACATTCAAGAATTTCGCCATCGGGTGTTATTACTTCCTTTATAAGTGGCACGTACAAATCAATGTGAACTCCTTCCTGCGCGTCTAGCGATGGCAAATGGGTCAAATCAATTTCATAAACAGCGCCCCAAGTTGTATGATTTTCATCCTCAATAACTGTTGCCGACGATCCATTCCAACGTGATGGTTCATCACGCGGTTTCCAAAAGTCCAAACGATAACCCTGGGCAAAGTTCAAATTTCATTTTATCTTACGGAGTTGTTAAGCAATTTCAATTGTTTACCTTTAATTGTGCGATACCCTTGCGAACAGCAGATGAATTTTGCAAATGAATTCGTTTTGTCCATAAATTACTGCCGTACGCAAAATACAAAAACGTCGCACGTTTACTGGGAACATATGCAGCAGACATATTGAACAATAACTAATCAACAAGCACTTTTTTTTAATTTATTAAATTGCAAATTTATTGGCTCAATGACTACAATGAATGAATGTGATTATACACACATCATCAAATCAACAATGGGTTGTGAAATGTCAATGTAACAGTATCGTACTTTGTCAAACATCTGTTCGATCATATGATTTGGTGATAAGAAAAATTGATTGTGAAAATAAAAATAATAGTTTCTGCGATGGTCAATGAATAAAATTTGAATACGATTTTTGAATGAAGGTTCATTGATGGTTTTCATTTCGGGAAAATATTTTAACGAGAAGAGAAAGTTATATTCAACGATAATACTGCGATCCCTATTGGAAAAGATGTGTTATGTAATATTACGTACGACGACTGACACTGACATTTCTCGTTGACTGTCAATCGTACGGTATTAGATCCAATGGATTTTTGATTCGATAGCAGAATGAACTCGATAAGAGTACTTTTTTCGAATTTATCGCTTGGCAAGCAATTGTTGTCGACCAGAAATCAATTGCCCATCGTTAGTTTTGAACGTTCTTACAAATATCAAAAACATGATATTCCCACACCAAAACCTGGCGGCGGCAAACAGTATAGACGGTATGTTTGTTTAATTTTGTAAAGTATAGGTTATGTTAGCTTCTGGAAATCCATAAATAATTTTGATAAAAAAATTGTTTCAATCTAGATTGGTGCATTATCCCGAAGGTAAAAAATATACTGTAAAACCATTGGATGTGACTCATTTGGCTGGTCGTGATCCTGTAACTGGGCGCGTGGTATGAATTTGAAAAAAAAAATCAATGTGAAAAAAATGCAACATGTTCAACATAAATGTAATTTTATTTTTTTAGGCGGCAAAAGGTATTGGTGGTGGTGTAAAACACAAATTCCATTGGGTGAAATATGATCGTGATTGCCCCAATGATGTTTCGACTCAGGAAGAGAGAGTGATTGATGTCATGTTTGATGGACATCGATCGGCTGATGTTGCATTGGTCGGCACTGGCGATAAACTACGATACATTATTGCAACAGAGAATATGAGACCTGGTGACATTATCAAAACATCACGCACCATTCCTCGTAATCCAGTTCGGGCCAGTGAAGGAGACGCATATCCATTGGGTGCATTGCCAGCGGGAACGAAAGTGCATTGTATTGAACAAACACCGGGATTTCCATATCACAAAATAAGAGCGGCTGGTACATTGGGAACGATTCTCGTAAGTTTTGTATTTTTTTCTACATTCGTTGGGCTTTGTTTTCTTAATTATTGTTTATTTTTTTTTTTTTTTTAGCGAAAATTTGATAAATACGTTGTAGTCCAAGACACGAGAAAACATGAACTAGCTTTCCATGAGACTTGTATGGCTACAGTGGGCCGGGTGTCAAATGTTGGCCATCAAGATGTTAAACTTGGTTCGCATCAAAAAAATCGTGAGCTCGGGAATCGTCCACGTTCGGGACTGTGGCAACGAAAAGGCGGTCGATTTGGGCGAAAAATTAAGCCACAACCACCTATGCGTATTGTATCTGGAATGCCTCCAAAACCAAAGGAGGTGCTTATTTTAACAATGGATCCACACCCTGAACCAGTGCCGATTTATGGCAATGCATTTTAATTTAACACAAAATATCGGTTGATGTATTAGTCTTAGTATAAAAGAAACAAAAAAACACTAAATGCTTGCAAAACAGATCATTAAATGTTTATTTTTCAAGAACTATGGAAATACGTGAACTAAATTTAAAATACAATATTGTACACATCGGAATAGTCTTTAACAAAATGAACTTCTAAATCTTTTGTTATGAAATCGGGCAATTCAGCGTAGTCTTTACGATTATCTTCGGGCAATATAACACAATGCACACCGACCCGTTTTGATGCAATAATTTTCTCTTTTATACCACCCACCGGAAGTACTTTTCCCGTTAACGAAATTTCACCGGTCATCGCAATGTTTTGGCGAATTGCTTTGTTCATGGCCAGCGATGTGAGAGCTGTGACAATTGTAATGCCAGCCGATGGGCCGTCTTTTTTGGTGGCTCCTTCGGGTACATGTAAATGAATGTGATTTGATTCCAAGAAGTCGTTGCTTGGATCGATTTGTTGCATAAAATTTCGTGCTACGGTTAAGGCGATTTGTGATGATTCCTTCATTACGTCACCTAAATGTCCTGTTACAGTGAGTGTACCATTTTCTGATTTTTTCTCATCACTTGCCACTGTCTTCATGATTTTTCGTTTGGCCGTTTCAATGAATAGCGTTGAACCTCCTGTAAATTTTGGAAAAGTTTGAAATTAAAATCAAGTTGGACGAATAGACACAGTCGAATATATTACCCATTGCTGTCCATGCCAAACCCATCACAACACCCGGAGGTGTATCTTCATAGATTCGATCGTGTGTGAATATGGGCTTGCCAACGAAATCACTTAAATTCTCCGAACTAATGGCCAATGTATCTGCCTCTTTTTTGACAATTTTATAGGCCACTTTACGAATTATCTGCAAATGATACAACCGAAAATTATTTACTGAACTAAACAAAATCATTAAAATCAAATTCCAATTTGAAATACCTTTTCAACGTGCTTCTGCAAATTACGAACACCAGATTCTCTGCAATAGCTCTTAATCAGAGTCCACAATGCCTTCTCTTCAATTTGAATTTGTTCGTCATTCAATCCGCTTTCTTTTCGTGCATTTGGAATAAGGTATTGTTTTGCAATAGCTACCTTTTCTTGGCCAACGTAGCCGGACATTTCAATCAATTCCATTCGATCGCGGAGGGGATCTGGTATCGTATCGATGACGTTGGCCGTACAAATGAATAGGACCTTCGACAAATCGACCGGTACATCCAAAAAGTGATCAAGAAAATTGCAATTTTGTTCTGGGTCCAGAAGCTCCAGCATTGCAGATGATGGGTCACCTTGGTGTGAACGACTGCTCATTTTGTCGATTTCATCAATCAAAATCAATGGATTTTCGGTTTTTGTTTTCTTTAAACATTGAATAAGTTTACCAGGCATTGATCCGACATATGTTCGACGATGACCTTTGATTTCTGCCACATCGTACATTCCACCCACACTGAATCTGAAATATTCTCGACCTAACGCTCTCGCAATGGATTTGGCTGTAAATGAAATATAGTTTTCAATTGAAAAGTCAGTTAAATTCAATCAATGCTTAAAATTACCAATTGAAGTCTTTCCGACACCAGGTGGTCCGTGGAAACATAGGATTTTGCCTTGTGTTGATCCTTTCAATTGGCTTACAGCGATAAATTCCAAAATACGTTTCTTAATCTCTTCCATACCGTAGTGATCTTCTTCTAATATTTTTTCGGCCGATTCCAAATTTAAATTGTCTTCACTTCGAATACCCCACGGCAATTCCGTCAACCATTCCAGATAATTTCGAGTTATTCTGTACAAACACAATATTATGTTAATCAAGGGGCGGAGATGAGTGAGACTCAAACATGTGCTTCTTCTTCAAAACAATACATACACAAGCATCACATGTACAGCAGAAGTCAATAAGTATTCATCACCGAAACGAAGCTGAGTGTTTGCACTGCTGTTATGGCGTATACTTTTGATGTTTGTGAGTTAGTGTGTATGTATTGTTTTGAAGAAGAAGCACATGTTTGAGTCTCACTCGTTTATATGTAAATAACATAGGCATTTCCAGGCCATGATGTTAATTAATATGTTTACGTCCCATGTTTTATAGCAGAAAACTAGCGCTTACGTGAATTCTGAACTATTGTTCTCCAAATAGGCGAGTTTTTTTATTTCATCATCGATAACAGTTTTAACGGCTTCCGGTACAACTTTAGTTTCCAAAAGTTTTTCATATTTTTCGGCCAGCGCATCTTTATCGTCTTTTTCCAATCCCAATTCCCGTTTTATAACTTTCAGTTGTTCGCGCAACATAAACTGTTTGGATATAGTTTTCAATTAAAACGTTTTTAAATTCAATTAATGCTCAAAATTACCTGTTTATGCTGTTGTCTGACTTTATCTTCAACATCTCTGCCAATTTTCTGTTGTAAATCCAATAGTTGCTTCTCTTTAATCAATAAATTAAGTGCAGTTTTCATGCGAGTAAACACATTTTTTTCCTCCATAATCTCTTGCAGTTCCTCAACTTTCGACGAGGTTATAGATGCCGCAAGATCGGCTAAATATGATGGATTATCATTCACTCGCAAATTATTGCCCAATAATTGTTGTAGATTCTCACGAATAAGTGAATTAGATAAAATAATATCGCGAACCGTTTTCACAATTTCCATTGTAGTCGCTTTGTATTCGTCGGAATTTAAATCCGGTTGTTCTTCTGACATATTTTTTACTTGTACCATCAGAATATTCGATTCAGAATTGTTAAGCATATTTTGAATTTGACGATATTGTTTGCGATCTTGTTTGCTTGTCGGCGGATTTGCTATTCGTTCATGTTTCAATTGCTTCTCAAATTGAATGCGTCGATATGCAATGGCTACAAATTGTAAAGAATTTTCGCGACGACTGACTTCGGTGATTTTCACAAAAGTGCCAGTAGGATAGCATTCATTTAGATCTTTCACCTCGGAAACTGTGTTGCCTTCTTGGTTTTTTCGCACAAATACACCGGCATACGGTTCGCCCATTGACAATTTCCATTCAAGTAATTTTATCAATTTCGGATCGGTGATTTCGAACACTTTCATAAATTTCGGAAAAACGGGATACGTTGTTGCAATTAGAGGTACTCTTGGATAAAATTCTGGAACAGTGGTCGTTGAGGGAACACCTTTCTTATCATTTAAAAATACCTCGTCGTCATCGCTCTCATCCTCCGAAAATAGGTTGAAATTATCACTTTCGAACATATGATCGTCATCAAAACCACCAGACGACGCTGAATTATTATTTCCATCTGGTGGCGTTTGTGCCGAATAGTTACGCCATGAATTATTCCAATTGTTTGTTTGCGCAAGCAGGTTGCTTTGGAATCGATCACCAAACGAAATGATTCCGATTGCTTTTCGATTGTGAAATTCACTTTGTGGATTTGAGGTTAGGTTTTGCGATGAAAATCGCGACGAATAACACAAATTTCGATTAAATGCATTGACACGCAAATTCTTGGCCATATACTGCCGTAACATCAACGGCACCGCACAAATTCGACTCATTTTATTTGAAATCAATTAAATGACGGTTGATAAAATTGAAGAAATACGGAAAAACACGGGTCTCCGTCAATTCAATGAGGCTTCTTGAATAATCTGATGTATACAAATTGCATTTTGACATAAAATGACATGTGAGCTCAACTGTCAAGTCACTTCCAGGAGTTCGGTTGATGAACGCACTCGCGCATTGGAATGTTTTCAATTTGAACGTTTTTATTTCAAGTGTGAGTAGATCAAAGACGCAATTTTTTTTAAAGACACAAATACTATTCACATTTCAATTGTCAAAATACTAATAAATAAATACTAAATTTTTACTAATAAACAAAAGTTTTTATTTTTATTAGATTTGTGATAGCAATGAGTGCCACTAAAGATACTGGAACTTCAGGGGAGCCCAGCAAGACTCTGAATATTCGAAAAAATCAAGTAATAAAGCAAACGATACATCAGCTGTATTCGGATAGAGAGGAGACTGGCGATGTGACATTCATCGTAGAATCACAATGCATTAGAGCACATCGTTGTATCCTGGCAGCAATGAGTGCCAAGTACAAAGCCCAATTTTATGGATTAAATCCTGATATGGGTGACATTAATGTTTCCAATAAATCTGCTGCTTCGTTCAACGAATTTTTACAATTTTTCTATTTAGAAGAAATTGTTTTAACCGTTGAAAATATCGAAGATGTCTTGAACTTGGCCAAAGAATCGCTTGTCGATGGAATTTCAAATGAATGCGTTAGTTTTCTGACAGAAATCGTGACAGAGCTAAATTTGTGCTGGACCTATCGTTTGGCCATTTTGCATGATATCAAACAGCTAAAAGACGTGTGCGAGCCACGAATTACCGAAAACATCACGAAAATATTTAGATCCGATGATTTCATCAATTGTGATCACAAATTACTTATGCACATTCTGAAATTGGAATCATTGAATTGCAAAGAAACTACCGTTTTTGATGCCTGTATTTCATGGGCAAAAAACGCTTGTGAACAAAAAAATGTGGATTGCGAAAAAGTAGAAAATTTACGCGTTGAATTGGCTGATGCAGTTGGACAAATACGCTTCGCTTCCTTGAGTATTGATGAGTTTGCCGCCCTTCATAAATCGTACGAAGGATTTTTTTCGCCGGACGAATGTGCCGAAATATTTTTCATAATTGGTAAACTTAAAGATTTCAAGTCGGAACGATTCAATCAAATACCCCGGAATCCATGTGATGGAGCTCTTGCTAATCAGTGTGATCAAGCATTTCAATTATTATTCTTTTGAAATTATAAAAACTTAACATTGTCAATAAATATAAGCACAATAATTGAATCGTAATTTAATTTTAAAAAAGTGTCTCTGATTTCAACAAGATATATATTATAATATTCGCATAAATCAAACGGAACGATTACCTTTCATTCATTTTTCTGTTTTCATCTTTAAAAAATTGAAAAATTGCATTTGTTTTGCCATATAGTTTTTTATTATTTTTGTTTTTTTTTTTTTTAATTAGCACATCCAGTAAATACAATTTGATCACGAATATGTACATTAGAGTGTTTCCGTAGTCAAAAAATAAAAAAATGGTAGTCGTTAATTAAAAGTGCAAAAAATTCTAAGACAAATCATGACATTTACACAAAGCATCGAATGATATTGACACTTCCCGAAGCAAAAAATTCTTTATAGCAGAATGTGTCTAATGTCAAAATATTGAATTAGCATTATTGATGTGAACCGAGCCTTATGACATTTGACGTTCATTTCATTGGTTTTCGTAATGTCATAATCGCCGCTTCATTCATACCGAGAACACATTATTTTCGATATACGTGCATTTTGTATCGATTTGATCCGAACTTTCCACACTTGATCAATCGATTGACAAATTGTTGAATTCAAGTCACCAGTGTGAGTAAACTTAATCATTTTATTACCGTGAAAAATATTGGTTAACTCATCAATAAAAAATATTATTTTTAATGAAAAATCAAAAATTGAATTACGTGCTTACGTGCAGTTATTCCTCTTGTTCTTATTGTGAAATTGATTTTTATTTCATAGCACGTAATATAAGCCATCTATAACGTGAAATATATTTAAGTAGTCTAATAATTATTTAACTCAATGTTCAACACATATCATTTCATGAAAAAAGTAATGAATTTCACAATTATTCTGCAGTACATAATTCTGTTGCGTGAGGTGGTGAAATTCATTTCAAGCGGTGATACCCATTTTGAATTGGTTCCATTGTTCAGAGAAGAGAAACAGTTATTGTTTGGGCTCAAATTGAATCTGAATACTCAATAGTATGCGTTACATTGTTTTCTTCTCTAAATCACTGCCATTGTTATCAATCCGAAGATTTTTGTATTTTTGTGTGCTGCATCATTTTGTGTGTGTACCAAAAAAGGAGATAGATTCTTGTTCTGTTGTCGCTCGAAAAAATTGAATTTAAAACATGTGTGTGCATATTTGTGCAGGAGATTTATTCATTCGTAAATTTCTATAAAAAATCTCGATATTTTTGTGTCTCAGCCAGGTATCATTAATATGAAAAATCATTTAGTAAAAAATATCGATATTGATCAATGAAAATGTCTAAATATCGCCAATTCAATAGTATTCGTTTTTAAACTAAATCGAATGTGTGTTTTTTTAATTAATTTCAATAGAAAAATGGCAAATCGTTACAAGCCGTCTCTACCAGCTGAGGGAGAAAAGAAAGATGAAATAACGACGATCAAATGTGCACTGAAATCAATAATTCGGCCGCCATACCAGCAGGAACTGATTGGCAAAATAACTGATCTAAGTCTACAGGCTACAATGATTTGCAATTTGGGTTCGTTGCTGTTCTTATTAGAGGTGCAAAAGGCATATGAACGTAGGCATCAACAATGGTGACTTCAGCTTCTTTGCCAATAGCGGGGAAGAAAAGATCAACACATGCTTCAGCCAAGTGCTAGCAAAGCACAACCCAACAAATGTAATTATACACTAAAATCCACTATGGATAACATGGATTTTACAGTTCTATTTTAATTAATATATTGATTTCAATTCAAAATTCATTTTAATTTTCGCATCCATTCTAACTGGTTTTTTTCTCTTTTTTCATTCCATTGTAATTTACAATTGTAAATTAATTTACTACCGAAGCCGAAGCCGAAAAAAACACCAAAGCCGAAGCCAAAGCCAGAGCCAAAGCCAAAGCCGGAGCCAGAGCAACCATCAAAGACTAAACGGAAACCCCGTGGACCAGCAAAAGAAATTCCACCAATCGATCCAGAATTCAAGGCAATTGTGGAAGGTCTTGATGAGGCCCATCGCTTTGATTGGCCCAGCAACAAAGATTTCGGTAATGGCCTCAAACATCTATGCAATCAATACATAGACAACAATGTCACCAATTCGCAAACACATCCGGATAAACACATAACCCAATATCTGAAGATGAAAGTGTTTCAGATGAACACAAATGAAGCCATTGAAGAGAAATACCTGCCAAGTGACATCGACTGTGTGGTGAAACTCATTCTCAAGGAAAAGGTATGTTAAAAATGTTTATTCAAATCATGAAAAGAACTGAGTTTTCAATGGTTCATATTGTTTAAGCTTACAATGGGTTTTTTTTGACTCGTTGACATATTTTTTTAAAAATGAATTTATTCTATTTCCCTTGTTTCATTGAAAAAGGTCATCAAAGTGCCAGCTAGTGACCCAAATAAACTTTATCGGTGCGGAGTTTTGTATGACATCGTCAATAAGTTGAATGTGTTCCCGGAAATCGACCTACATGATCTCACGACCAATTCAAAAAATTGGTTCAAAGCTGTGCCGATGTATCTATCTATGCAACGCGAGATAGAAGAATTTAATTTGCTGCGAGCACATCAAGAACCACCGAGGAAACGCAAAAAGAGAAAGCGCAGAAGACCGAAGGATAAGAAACGAAAGTGGTTCATCAAACGAAAACAAATGCTCGACGATTTGAAATATCTACCGTGCATTCGCAATTTGGTGGTAGTTCCGATGTGTGATTTTCGGCGTACGCACTTCAAAATCGACTGTTCGAGTATGTATCAGATCTTGTCTTCTCAAAAATTGATTCCGAAACAGTTAACTGAAGACGGAAAACCGAGTGAAAAAAATATTTCACAAAAGGTTTTCAACGAGAATAAAGATTACATATGGAATCAGTATTTTTATATGCGTAAAATTCGGTGGTTTGTGCGCCGCAAAAAGAAATTTGACTTTTCGATAAACAGCGATGGAATTGCTGTGTCTCTGCAGTATTCCACCAAAAAGACGGAGACCAGCAACACACAATCGGGCACCAGTCGATTGGACATCATTGACATGTTGAAGGCGGGCAAATTCAAAAGATTGGGAGGTACAGATTCAGGCATGCGGAACTGGAATACCACAACAATACATGAAATTGATACTTGCAAAGAAGTATGTGTTGTATACTAAAATACAATGATGCACATTGTGTTTAAGTTCACTAATTATTTTTGTTTTTTTTTTTCGATTTATTCGCAGATCAACTTTGTTAAAAAGAGCAAGCAGTTCCATTGGGAGACACATCAAAACGTACGAAACGCAAAAGCGAAGCGATTCACGAAAAATTTCATCGAGAAAGAAAGACAAGATCGAGAGAATCGTGAGCTGTACGCAATGATGCCATCACCAAAAGGTTCACAGTGGCTGAGCTATATTAAACATCGAGTTAAGATGACCAAACATGGAATCGAAGCTTACTCGACTGCAAAGTACACTAGACTCGCCTTGGACAAATACATTGGGAGCAACAAAGTTATCGACGGATTTGTGAACAAGATCACCAATAAGGAACCGACTCTGTTATTCCATGGTGCTGATGGCGAAGTACCACCTGATTGCCCGATAAAAATAAAGAAACACGTGCGGTGTCCGGGTGTGCGCAAGCTGATGCAGGCATATAAGAAGCGACCATACATTGTTGTCGTGCCGGTGGACGAATGGGGAACATCTCAAACAGACGCAAGATGTATGTGCCGATTCCAAAACCAACCCAAATCGGCCAAATTCAAGATGTGTCGGTGCATACCCAACGCCATAACACTGCTGCCAACCAAAATTGTGTCTAAGTTTGGCAAGACAGATACATCTACATATCGACAGTTACAACGCACATTGAACGGAGCATTTGAAATAGAAGAGGAGCTAATGTCAAGAGTAAAACCTTACTACAAAAAATGGCAATTAGACCTCGAATGCACCGTGACTTGGCATCGTGACGTCGTGGCTGCTAAGAACATTCTACTGAAAGGTAAGGATATTGATACACAATGTGATTGAATGATCGCAAAAAAAGATTCATTTTTTCGATTGATCAGGACTATGGACATTGCTTGGACTTCCAATACCTGCTGCAATCAACCGATATTGGAATCAAATAAACGCCGATGCCGCCGTCTTCGACGACGATAACGACGTGGACATATCCGAGCCCGAGTTCGAATAGCAGCCAACTAATCATCACAATACCATACAATAAAATAAAATAAATCATAAGTAACATTTGTTACGTAACTGCTATCCCGAATATGTGGGTTAGTTATGCACAAAAGAAGTCATTTCCCATTTGGTTGAGATGGCTGTGCGGGAGTACAAACAGAGCGTTTTTCCATTGTAAGTATCATTAGATTTCGAAAACAGTTTTTTGCTTCGGGAAGTGCTAACATCAATCGCTTCGTTGTATAAATGCCATTAACTACCATAGAATTTTGCCTACTTTGAATTAATAAATACCATTTTTCTATTTACAGATATGGGAAACACCCTAATTGTACATCAATCTTATTTAAAATATAATTTTCATTAATAGTTTCTTTCTGTAGAGCTTTCTTTTTCATGTCTATTCATATATATAAATATACACTTATATATGAGTTTGCGCATAAATTGGCCTAATTTGATTAAATATAAATTCACAATTAAACAACTCTGTCATTTGATTTTATTCGTTAAATTAGTATTTTTAATTCGATCGAATGAAAGTAAAAAAAAAAAATACATTGATTTGGCAACTACAAAAATGCCATAGAACGTCATTTTTGTAGAATAAGTTTTATATACGTAGTAAAATTAAGAAATAGCGTGAGATAAAAACAATTCTGACTTTAAGTATCTCTTGACATTAGGAACACATAAATAAATATTCGATTATAAAATCTTAATTGAATTTTGTCTCATTGTGAGAAAATTATCGAGATACCATAATTTTTGTTTAACATAAAACAGATCAATTAGAGCAAAAACGATGGAAACAGTCTATGTATAAGTAGTTCTTTAATTAAATATTTTCTATGTTATCACACTTAAAAGCAATTCATTAAAAAAAAGAGTAATAAAAAAAAGTAATTAGTTTTAGGCGCATTTTGAAATTTATCTAATTTAATATGACAATGGTGCAGAAATGTTGAAGGCGAAAAGTGAGTTGTCCAATAACAACAACTATTAATCCCATTGAGAATCAAAGTACAATTGAGCCATAATTAAATTAAAATTAAACTTAAACTTAAATAGGTGTTTTTCATTAGAAATGGTAAATTTGACTAGAGAAAAATGGAACCATTTTGATTATGAGCTGATATAAGGTGTAAGCTTTTGCTGTTTGTCAATTTGGTTTTTTGATTTGATTGGTCTGATTTGGTAACAAGTGGATACCAGGACTTTGATAATTTCATTAAATTGCCGTCTTGAAATCGGATTTTCTTTCGAATGCTTTTAAACAAACCATCCTCTGATGTGGAAGAGAATTCTTTCGATGGTGTCGTTGTCGAAGTTAGTTTTGAGCATGCATTGTTTGCGGTGATGGTTTGTGTCATCACTTTGGCTTGATCTCCGTTGCAACTGGATTTGTTTGCAGCTGAATTTTCATATGCAGTTTGTGTTTGATTGGTATCACTGCTGCAATATGAATTGGTCGTGTCCGAACTGTCGGTGCTTAATTTTGATGCGATTGCTTGTGTTGTTGACAACTGCGATTTTGTTGTGTTTATATCCGAAAGATTCATGTCATTTTTCAAAAGTTTTTCTAAGCTTTCAATCGAATCTTTGAGCATTGTACTTGGTAACGGTTTAAATCCTTTGAGATACGTATCGGGGCTAATAACATTCTGTACTGACGATGAATTTGATTGATTATTGTTGTCTAGCAACTTGGTTTTTTCATTCACATGCACATCGTCGGGCAAATCAAGACTACCACCCATCGATTGTCCGGACGCCAAACTTTTATTCGTTAAAGATGAAAATATATTATGTTGTCGGCACAGTGATTTTCGTTTTTGCGTCAATCGGGCACTGTCCTCATTTATTTGATCATCAATTTCATCAACCTCATAATCCTCACTGTTTGCCGTTACCTTGCTACTTTGATGTGTTAAGAGTTCATCTTCGGGTGCATTTTTTCGCTGTAAAATGTATGTAATCATTGACCCTTTGCCTTTAACATTGATTTTTCCACGGCATTTCATTTTGTATCCTCGTGGTTCGAGAATATTGTACATTTCTTGGGTCACTTGAATGTGATCCAAAACACCAGTGGAATCCATTCGACTCGCTACATTCACTGAATTACCTGAATTTATTCAAAATAAATGTTTTATTATTATTTTGGGCTGTATGTTCAAGCTTTTTTTTGTCATTTTTCAATTCTATCTCAATTCCATTTTTCTATGAAATGGAGAATCTACGTACCCCAAATGTCATACTGAGGTTTTCTAGCGCCTATAACTCCTGCCACAACTGGGCCAACGTTTATTCCTTGAATGTGAGCAAAATGAAACAAACAAAACTTTTATTTCGGCCATTTTTGTCGAATCCATCATTTTTTCCCACTTACCGATTCTCATGCGGAAATTGTTAAACGAATGCTCGTTAACTTCTTCAATTTTGGTGAAAAGTTGCATTGCATAGTCAGCCATAGCGGTAACATGGCGGAAATCATTTAGATCGCACGTGCTTTCCGTTAAACCTGTTTTGTTATTTTGTTTCATTTCAATTAAAAAATAAATTTAAGTTAAAAAAGTTAAGTAAATGAAGAAAAAAAAATTACCTGACGCTGCCATATAAGTAGCGCCCGTACTTTTGATTTTTTCGATGTCGCTATATGATAAAGAGACAGAGAATGAAAAAAAGCCACACAACTCAAATTAAGTTCTCGTTAAAGTGTAAATACGAGTCGAAAAAAACTGAATTGTCGAGTACCTAAAGCGTTTTTCACTGAGCAATTCGTCAAAATCAGCAATAATTTCGTTCAGTAAGCGTAGACATTCGACTCCCTCGTTGTTTGCCTCGAGTTCAACGTAAAATTCAGAGAAGTTTGGTATCGATGCAAACATAATGCAAGCACTTTCACACTGTTCGTGGTATAAATCCTCGATTTGTCGATCACGACTCAAAAAATGTTCAGCCACATGAACTGGCAATATATTTTCAAGTAGTTTTCGATTGTATGCTTGAAGGTGTTCCATCTCTTCTTTTTCCTCTACCGTAATTGAAATGGTTCGAATAAAAAAACGAAGGCAAAAAATTGTTAGACGAAAAAAAAAAACAGATACATATATACATATACTATAAATAAAAAAAATAACTACTGATTTGCCACATCCGGTATGTGAAAGTGAATGAAATCGTGAATGAATGAGAAAATATGTACGTATATGAAGTGAGTGTGTGATTGTAAGCATTTTTCAATTTTACCTGTTGCTTGTAATTTCCATATAAAATCCAGACGATAAGTGGCTTCGGTTTGGTGACTGTGGAATATCAGCGCAAACACGAAAATCAATATGAAAATCGCATTGGTTGTATAGGCAATGACTTGCTCCTTCCAGTTATGTCTTATTTGTGTGTGTTTTTTTTATCGATAAAAGAAGAAGAGGGGAGAGACAGAAAAAGAGCGAAAATTTACCGTCAAAAACAGCAATAATTTCGACATGCAATAAATTATGTGAAAGAAACGAATAACGCGCACGTCGTTTGTCTGATGCTTTCGATAAAAAAAAACATTCCAGGCACAAAACACATTTATGATGTAAATCTTATGCAATCGAAAGAAATCGAATATATTTTTAAAAAAAAGAATGTTGTTGTGTCATTCACAAAGGCAATCATACCTCGCCTGATTGAATATATCTGAATGGATGCTTTGTACAGTTGCCACAGCGAAGAATATGGCGCACAACGAAATCACAAGGGTTATTTTTAGCAAAATTTTCAATACTTGATGGACCACACAATTCATCATCGACAACAATATAAGCAATAGAAATATCTGTGCGTTAATAAAAGAGAGTGAAAAAACTCGATAAATAAAGAATCTATTTTATTACCTTTATCGTTTATTACTTACATTCACGGCAACATCATAATCGCAATTCATATTGGACACAAAGCCATCTGTCTTCATAATCGATGTAACATTTAAATCACAATTTTTTTGTGTAATAAAAAAGAACTGTTTTGTGTGTGCATGTGTGTGGGTGTTTATCAACGTCATGATTTGACGACCAAATGAAGCGTTGAACAAGGTATGCATGAAATGAATAAAAATACACAAAAAAAGTTAGAATTAGGTTTGTGTGTGAGAAACAGTATGATACAAAATCTATATGCTGAAGCGGAAATTAGAAAAAACGACAACAAAAGCGCCACATGAAGCGACCACACAATTCGAATTTTCATTATATAGTATGAACGTCACGTTTCGATTATGTGATCAATAGACGACCGTGTAGAGTAAAAGGAAAGATAGACAAAAAAAAACCGCATAGAAGGATTTATATATTTTTTCAGAAAACACTTACGATACTTGAAACAGCCGAAAGTTTCACAGCAAAAACCACCAGAATTGCTATCGCTTGAGCATACGTTCGATTGCTTTGTAATCGAGACGAAAACATCTTCAAAGCATTCGCAAACTATGCACGCAGACAAAAAAAAACGAGAAAAAACCAGATTCACATATTGTACATATCAAAATTGAAAAGTGCACAAAATGAACATTGAATGGATTGTTCATTTTGGTTCACGACCATCGCAAAAAGGAGTGACAAATAACGAAAATGAACATGGTACTTACGTTGCGATTGAGTTTTTTGGCCACCAGAATGAAAAATGATGCAAATAAAACTATCACTAACATCGCAATTGAAATGTAATTGAAATCGTTTCTTCTGAAATTGAGCATGCGAAAGAGAAAAACAAACCCGATTGAAGTCATTTATTTGCAAAGCAAATGATCGATGTAGTAAAAAGTAGTGTTTCATTCGTACGTACAATGGATAGACTATGATTTGAATTAGCATTATTCCAACAAAAATACCCAGACTACAGTAAACGTATTTGGGAAGCATACGATCCGGTTCCAAAATGTACTACGAAAAAAACAACAACAACAACATGTGATTGAAAAAAAACATTGTGTTCAAACAAATGGTGAGCGATTTGTTTCGCATTTTATGTCTTACTTTTCGTTCGATGCTTGATTTTTTGAACGATAATGATATCGTTTTACAGTGTTCAGAGCGTAAGCGATCAATGCTACGGGCATCAATGGCACGCATCAAATAATCATTTACTTCATCTTCTGGATCTTTGCTATCGTTTGAATCCGAAAAACCTAATCGTGCTGAATTTTTCTGTGTGCTCATCGTGTGACCCATCATTCGAAGCTCTTTCGATATATTACCATTAATCGATGTAGAATGATGTGCTCGTTTATTCTATTCGATGGTTGATGATAAAGGGGCAAAAAGTTTACAAGTGTAAACAAATCAATTTGTTCGTAATCATGTTGACTTTTTTTCTCTCTATTTTGTTCATTATGCTCTTACCAAACGGTACGTATCGCCGGGCACAATTAAATATGTTTCAATTTGATGGTCCTTCAAATAGGAATTTCGTTCATAGCCTTTACCGTCTTCGACTTCATAATCACCATCCAAGCATTTTAACGTCTCTTTGGTTATATGTACACGGCTAACATTCAATTTTTATTTTGATTAGTTCAGTGAGCTTGCTAAAAGCCGCATTTAAAAAGGAAATAAGAATATATTTTACCCAGGAATGCCGCCACTTTCCATATAATTGGCCAAAGTTACATCATTCGACCAGACCTGAATGATTGAGCGAGAAAATCACATGAAAATTGTGGTTAACATGCACTTTGATGTATGTTGCACACACAAAAATTGATTAAATAAAATGAAACATGAAACCAACATCAAATTGCCATTTGATTAAACCCAACACCCCACAGTGAACGCGGCCACTATGAATTCCTACGCGCATATCAACATTCACTGCCATCACCTCACGCACCAACCTAAAATAAAGAGCAAGAGTTTGTGAAAAAAAAAATTGTTATCGTTTAGTTCTACCGTGAATTGAAATCGTTTTGCTAAAAGTTCAATAATATCCGCAAGCAATTGCCTTGATATTATTATTGTTTGTGTACACTGTACATGAATGGTGTAAATTCAATAAGCTATTGCTAGTCAATCACTTACGCGATAGCATCAATCATATCGAGAGCCATTTCGACGGCGCAATGAGCATGATCGGGCCGAGCCTCTGGCAACCCACTAACGCAGTAATAACAATCCCCCAGCAATTTGATACGTAAACAGTGATGCTCAGCAGCCAATCGATCAAATCTGAAATTAAAAAAAATATGAGCAACACCATTCAACAAGGTATTCATTTCAACTTTGCTGAACACGTTTTTTTTTCGTCTTCTTCGAATTTCCTTTTCAATCAAAATCACTTCAGGGCCAATCAATTCGCAAAAAATCAAAAGGCCGTGAATGATGTAATTAAGTTGAATAAATTGTTGCTACAAATAAGTACCTGGCAAAAAGCTCGTTCAATAATCGCACAAGTTCTTCGGCAGTACATTGATCCGATAATGTTGTGAATCCACAGATATCCGCAAATAATATACTGAAATCAGAAATTTCGGTATTATATCACCGAATGAGAAAAAGTACATCAAGTAGTCATTAATTTAATTAAGTCTTTTGTGGCCACTTCATTAATTGTTCATGTTTATTAAATTAAAATAAGCAAGAAAAAAATTGAGATTCATCATTTGAAACTTGTAGCATACCTCACATTATCGTGCTGCTGAATGTAAATCTTATGGAATTGTGCTTCTTGTGGTTTTCCAGCTATATCATCTTTCATCTCCATCGCAACATGTCTCGGTAAAACGGATAATAGCAGGCGTTCCTGTAACAAATGTACAACATTTTATAATCAGTTTGATATGCAAAAGACTACCACTGCATTATTTAACGTATAGACTGTACGGGCGTATTTAGATTTGAGTATGGCAAAGACATGAAAAGCTTTATTTGTCATATTCATACTTTTTTCCCGAAACAAAGACTTTTCATCATTGAATAACGGCGGAAGGTACTACACATAAAGAAAGAAAGAACTGCGCCAACTTGCAATTCGGTGTGGTTTTTATGGCAGATTTTGGCATGTGAAATGCTAAAATAATTAGCGCTTGTGTTTTTTCTGTAACCAAGTTGCAGACAATTGTCATAATGGGATTTTTGCGGCATTTAATACAAAGGGATGTTGAATAATGAAAATGCGAAAAGCAGACCAAACAAACAAAAGAAAGAGTGACTTCTGGGAACCAAAAGTACATATTACAATTCAAGTGAATTAAAATTCTCTGTGTTGAATTGCATTTCAATTGGCTTCCACGCCTTTTACATGTTGAATGTTTGCTTTGCTACTTTTGTAATTTCAACGAATTTTTTTATTTCTTTTCTCCTGTTCTGAGTTTATTTTATCCATTATATTTATAAAAATGTTCACAGTTGGCTTACACTGAGATTGAAGTATAACTTACACATTCTACACATTGGTTCTTACCTGTTGTTGATTTTCTCGTTGTGTACGGAGTCGAGCTTCAATACACTGACGCGTTTCGATGAATGCTTTCCGCTGAGCTTTTTCACGTGGCCAATGTGTGAATACGCCCGCCAAATTTGTGCATAGTAATGCAATCACCGTACTACCAATCTGCATTCCGTTCACATACGTCCGAGCATCAGTTAAAATTTTGAATTAAGCACAAAATATACGCAAAGAAGATCAAATTACAATTAGTCGGTATATGATAAATGTACTTAAACCGTGTGGCTATGCATGTAGTCAACCAATTTTTGGATTAATTTAAATGCGCACCGAGCACTTACATCGCACTAATTTAACACCATAAAATTCTGTGTTGGCATCATTACACAGCGATACGATATAATACGGAGAAAATGTTAAACTCAAATTACCTCAGACCAATCAACATGAATCGAACACGTTGAACTAAGATACACATGAACAATAGATAAAAGCAAACCGCCAAACAATGCTTCACGTAATCTCACCGGCAACATGGTATAGGTCATGTATACAAAAATCAATACACATCCATTGGCCGTTGTAGTAGACCTATTACAGAAAATGAATTTTACTTCTCATGTCTTTTGATCCAGTACATTTTATTTGCGTTGAAAATCATTCAAGCATCAACACAGAAAACAAAGTGCCCACCGAAACCACATCTAATCTTTCGAATTCACCGAACGAAATGAACAAAACTGACTGGATGCTTTTGAAAAATATAGTCAAAGCAACTTTTTCGTCATTTTGTATTTCAAAGGGTTTCAAAGTTTGTAAACATTGTAATTTAAATAATCCGTTTGAGCTGAATAAATGAAAACGATATTCATGAACAGTGAACACTTGGATAATCCGTTTTTTCAGTTCAGCTCATTGTCTTCCAGTGCTGTATCGGCTCAATGTGCTTTGTTGGGTACCATTTTCTCGCTTAAAATATACACATTTTGGACATACCTGTTACTAGCCGCGAAAAATATACAAATTTCTATGGCCACAAATGTTAATATAATCACATACGAAACTAACACTAGAAATATCTCATTCATTGCTGGTTTCGATAGAACCGCTAACAAAACTGAAACGATTCCAATAATGAGAAAGAGAGAGAGAGAGAGATGGGTATAGGGTGAGTTGAGTGATTGTGATTAAAATTTAAAATAAAAACGATAAGTATAAAATATGCAAAATTCATAAAAAATGTATTCGAGACGATTCATGTTCATATTTATGGCATGTTATAAATATGCCATGGACTGTGAAATTTCATTTTAATTAGTTTCGTTTGAGATATTATACAGTCATAGCTTCTGAGCAGGGGTCCAACGGTTTGGATTACCCTCCCAAGGAGGACAAATTTTGAAATTAACCCTTTAAAAAATGTGGAAAACAATCTTTCCCTTTGGTTTTTGACGAAAAAAGTGGGAACCTTTTTTAGATCATCAATTTATTTTTTGAGAGACTAAATTACCCCTTTACATTTTGATTTTTTTTTTTAAATTAACACCCTCCCTATCTTGGATCGCCACCGACTGAAGCCATACAGTTTACAAATATTGAACAAAGTGTGGACCCGAAATATAAAATATATGAATGGAAATATGCTTATTCAACCGGGTTTCATTTCATCGCATCAATTTATGCAGAGACGTACATTCATCGAGCTGGTGAATAATGTACAGTTTAAATGAGAACAAAAAAAATTGAAAGTCATGAAGAGGACGAAACAAACTCACTTTATTTTGCTGTATATTTTTGGGAATTGTTTCTGAACAGGTTATTACTTTTTTTCCATTCGGGTCAAATTCAATTCGGGAAATAAAAAAATGAGAACAATACAGAAAAAAGATTCGAAAGTGATAGAAAATAATGGAACCGAAATTGCATTTCGATTCGAATATGCATCGACAATCGATGGTTACGGTGAGCATTTCAACTCATTATATTCTGTCCGCTGTGCTTTTGAAAGTGGTTTTAGTATCAAATTGCAACAGTTGAACAATGTAAGTACTTAAAAAAAATCACACATTTTTTAGCCCATGCTGTGATTATCAAGTTCCCGCAATTTCAATCATTTTCTCTTATTCAATACATTTCAAAGCGCACTTCATTCGTAAACACACATACACACACATTGTTGTGGTTGTTGATATTGAAAAGTATTTTACTTTTGCGTGCATTTAACGTCAATGCAATAATACTTACTGCTATAAATGATTGTGCATATGCCAAACATCGATAGTAAAACTATTGTTTCAGTCTTCAATGACATCGACTTGAACATCAACATTCCGAACGGTTTTTCAGAATGGATTCCATTTGGCTGCATTGTCGTTCCATTCAATCTCATTGTACGAATATGTGAGATGTCATTTGTGCTGGTATTGTTTGCTCTAAACGGGATATTATCGTCAATGTCAATCACTTCTTTGGCTCTATCGTCTATCCATGTTACTGGTGTTGTTGTTGATGCTGCTGCTGATGCTTGTTTCTCGATATCGCGTTTCGTCAGCCTTTGTTTTGTTCCGTCGAAAAGCGCAAAAAAAACATAGAAACGACAACAAACAAAACAAATACAAGCATATAGTAGAAAATATGAGCAAAAAGAATTGAATAGAAAAAGGATAAAAAGCAACACAATTGTGAAATGGTATCAGCTAAAGCTTCTGTTTATTATGGTGAATAAATAATGTTTGATGCTCAATTTTTCTTCATTCTTTTGTTTTTGCCTCTTTCTCCGCCTTCTCTGTTCCATTGTTTCGATTTTTTCCGTGCAAAAATCCTACACAAATAATTACACCGCAGAAAAGCTTATTTTTAAATGTACAATGTACATGCATATGAGATTACAATTATTCATTGTATTGTATTCAATAGCAATACACATTACACATAAGTTATGGAAATTGAGGATACATTCAAACGTATTAAGAATAAATACGTACGTACAAAAGAAATGATCAATATGTCTTTGATTCGATGAGAATAAAATTGGGAACATACGATTTTACATTCATGTCGTTAGTAAGTTTTCGATAACAGATGGTTGGGGAGTGTCTTCGGCAAAGTTTAAGATCTTATTAAAACTTTATGTTCAGGAAATGACTTGTGACATAAGTTCGAAAGCACTGGCCAATCCCACTTTTACTCTCAACCAATCATATAAATCAATACATCTTTGATGAAAGCTGAATATGTTTTGTGTACAATGTCAATAGGCCAAATTCGTCAAATCAATGCAACAATTTAAAGCCGTAAGGAATGGATACTTTTGTCAACTAAATTGGGAAAATGTAATAAAAAGTTGTTTGGCTCTCTCATCTTTGACCTTTGGCTTGTTACTTAAATGTAAACGTTACAAAACTAACACAGTACAGCATTTCCATAGTCGAAAACAAACGCCTTGGTGCTTTCCCAACTTTGTGTTGCGATCCGAAAAATACTCCAACCAGAAATATTCACCGACTGTAAAAGACTTTCATCAAAGTCTTGTTAAAAATTTAACTAAAACTTTTTCCACTTGCTGTGTTTCACTTAACTTGTACAAATGTTTCTCTCTCTCCTTATTTTTGTTTCGTGAAAATGCTTAATGCACAGAGTGCTGGTATTCATGTGAAACAACAGGTAACAATGCTCAAATAATGCACGAGCTTTATTTCTACAAATGTGAAATGATTTATTGGCATTTCAATTCCTTTTTTGTCACTTTAGTATGAAAAGCAATAAAACGGCAACGTGGCCCATTTTCAACATTTGTTCGCTGTATTCTTCTGAAATGAATCTTTCGTAGCAACGATACAGTCATACTGCCGTGGAATGAAACAATGGTGAACATCTTGTTTTTTTTCTTCATCTCATGTATAAATCAATGGGGAAAAATCAAAAGACAAATAAAAATGTTTTGTATGAATTTTTTTGCTGTGAAGTGTACAATGTGAACATACCGAATAAATGGTTTCTGTCGATGTCGACTGTTTACATTTGGTGAAGAACGCTTTCGCTTTTTAAACATTTTCGCGTCAACGTGACGATAATGATCGTTGAACCGATGCGTTTTTGATGCTGTTGTCAACACAAAACGATGCTCATTTTCCAAATGTTTTTCATCCAATTCATATGTTCTGCGAACACGATGCACACTCTTCTTGTTGTTGTCACTCACTTGGAAATTCAAAAGACAATATTTACATTGACATTATTATTTATAGATATATGTATATAGCATATATTTTCGCCATATTGTTAGCATGCAAACTATTCCCATGCTGTGATTGCCACATGATAGTGCTCGATGGCTCATGGTGTGCTTTTTGTCCACCGTAAACGTTGAGAAGCCAATTACCTGTTTCATTGTCCGTCGAATAATTATAATTGGATCTCACGAAATTTTGCTGAGTGTTTGCATTTGGTGTATAGTTTGCAAAATTCTCGCTTCGGTTGAGCGTCGTCGATGAAATATTACTGCCATTGCTGTTTATCGTGTCATTGTATCGATGTCGTTGTAATGTTTTATGAAATTGACTTGCTGTTTCCATCGGTATGAGGATAATGTGTACAGCGGCCAATGATAAAACTAGTGCCAATAGCAAACTTAAAATATGTGTCGTATTACTTTGGTTCATTCGCAGAAAATAACGTTGATATAACATTTCCACCTACACAATTTGACAAAAATACAAATGAAAATGCACACGTGAATACATTGCTTTATATAGAGCATCTTCAATTTTCTTTTGTTGATGCAGTTGAACTTTACCTGTAAATTTTTAAATTGATGTGTACTGCATAAGCGAATAATATAACGATTCAGTCGAATCCAAAACGAAGTTTTTGAACCATTGGCAGCCATTTCACACAGTTCGGTACTCTCATCGCCAGAAACTGAGCAAAAATAAAGAGAATAGTTATAATGATTTACAATTGCAGATGGAAAAAACTCACTCACTCACACACACACACACACACACACACACACACACACACACACACACAC
>NW_022197885.1:2993754-3056188 GCF_009176525.2 Contarinia nasturtii | reverse complement strand
ACACACACACACACACACACACACACACACACACACACACACACACATACACAGACTGAAAACTGGTAAATGAATCATAAATGATTTCATGCGGAAAAAAGATGTTCGAAGGAAAGTGGTGCATCTGTGAACTGCACCAAATTAGCAACAAAATACATGTGAAGCGTCTGTGAAATATTTAAATCCGAATCAAGTGACTGAACGAACATTGATGTTGCGCTAACGTGTTCAATTTAGTAAACGCTGACAGCGAAGTGAAATCATTTCAACATAAAAATCATTCACTAACTGCATTATACACATTAGAGTAGTAGAGTACCCAAGACGAAAACAATTTGTCGCACACTGAAACTGTACCCAAGACGCATAAAATCATATTTCATTCTTGTCGACTCTTGAGACACATTTTACTACTTCTACGACTGTTGCTGCTGCTGCTGTTGCGAAAGAGAGATTTTCATTTTGCACAAAACATAGATGCTGTAATGTTGATAATAATTTTATCGTTGAATGTTCTTTGCTTGTTTTGGTTGGCAATGTCATTTTCTCTGATTGATTAACATGCACCATGTTGATGTTCGTACGAGGGCCGTTTGATTGTAACGTAGCGACGAGACTAATAAAAATCAATTTCAAAAAAATCTCATTCGTTGTGAATGTAATTTTCTTTATGATTATAAGTAGTCAATTTTTCATATTGAAAATCATTGAGTGTTCCACTTGGCCACGATAAAATGAGAAATTATTACAAAAAATGGCCTCCCGTTCTCTGTCACCAGACGACCGAAATTGAGTTTTCTTATCTTATGTTGGCGATGATCAAACAACCCTCGTATGCATATTTATATGGAAAATATTTTATCATTTGTTCACTCCGTTGAACACAGATTAGCTTTAGTTGTGAATGTATCATTGTAAAGCAGATGTGCACTGTTTGAATTTCTATGTTCAGTTATAAACATGTAAAATATAGTGAACGGTGACGCTGTAAAATCATAAACTATACTTTACCTTGATTAAAAGGTTGTTGTACGTCTCTGTTCATCATGGGGCTATTTGATGTTGACACCGAATGATTTGAACCAGACCCATCCATATTGAAACGAGTCACCCCAACCTTTATCACACAAAAATAATAAACACACAAAGGATCAATAATCAATCAACTGCACGAACATGTTATATTTCTTTTGCATATAACAGTATAATGAAGCGGTGGTTTAAAGTCCACACATCGAATAGAGTGAGATTAAATTCGAGACAAGTCGATTGTAAAACTTACCGCAATCAAGCTACTGCTGACAGAGCCACGACCCCTTTCAGCATTGTTAAAATGTTCGATAACTTCCCAGTTGGATTTTTTTGGCGTTGTTGTTGTGGCAGTGGTCAGTGAACTAATTAGAGGCGATTGCAACGATGGTACTTGTAATTCGAGTGAGATTTGTGGCGAACGAGACTGTCGTAATGAGGTTGAACGTCTTGCAATTCCCTTGCGAGAAGTGGTATCTTTCTCCTAAAAACGAGTTAAATTAACATAAAATATCAAAACAAACACTCGACGAAACAACAACAACAACATTATCCATCAACAACAAAAGAGAACTTAGTCAACTACCATTGTTAAATGTAAACGACACTAACGTTTCTAAGAAAAAAGAAATTGTTTGACGTTTGAAAATAAATGGCAAAGGATGTGAAATATTTTACACTGCTACTTCAAAAGCATAAATGGAAAATGATTGAAAAATGAAATAAAAAACCGAAGCTAAGAGTGAAAATACCTCTTTTGAACGTGGATTGCCTCTCAAGGATAACCGCTTACTCCATTCCTTTTTATGGCCTTCAGCTGAAAATGATCGCCACATTGGATGCTGAGACGACGACATGGTTGTTTTTGTGTTTGTTCAATCAACAAAAGTGGACAATCAACTTTGAAGTGAATCCACAAAGCTACTTGCTTAGCTGAAAGAAAAAAAAACAGATTGAATAAATGAATTAAATTTTTATTAAAATAATTGCAACGTAAAAAGTTTGTAATAAATTCAAACATTCATGAAAACGGATAAGTTTTACATGTATAAACAAGTTTAAAGTACAATAGCAATACTATGATTAGATTTTGTGAAATTTGATTGGAAAATATGGAAAACTCGCATGCAATTTGTTCGATGCAACGAAAAATTGACGACAGAGCTGTTATTTGTTGGAATAAATTCGCTGCATATTTTGTATGCTGAAAATCAGTTAAAAAAACTGCCATAAGCACTACAAAAAACTTACTCAAAAGTTCAGGTAATTTTTTATGTTTTGAAGCCAACGTTTCTTTATCGGGTGGATTGTGATTTATCGATCAATTGAAATGGGTTCAGTTTTGTAGTTGGTAAAAAGTTAAATGTGTATTGAACTTTTGACGTGTCAAAAATGCTGTAAAGTTTGTTATTGGTCACATATAACTCACAAATCATATGGTGAATTATACATTTTTTATATGGTCCAAGTCACGCAAACCAATGTAATTATCAGCGTTCTCAACGGCGGCCATTTTTCGATTCCGACGCCGATCCGACGCCGAGGATATTCAATCCGAGGCCGACCGATCTCCGAATATCTCGGATCGGATCGGATCGGTGGTCGGTCGTGGTCGGTGCTCGGAGTTCGGAAAAATTTAATGAAATGATTTTGACAAGAAGAAGAAATCGATTGAATACAGCGCACATCGAACAATTGTTATTTTTGAATAGAAATTTAAAATGATCTAAATTTTTAAAAACGAATGAATGAGATAAATTGACGATTAATAAAAATGGGTACAAAAGAAAAATTAATTCAATTTAAAAAAAATATTGGTTTTAATTTTGTGAGCATCCGATCAATATCCGAAAACCGAATTCCGAAAAAAAATCCGATGGAAAACTCGTTCCGACGCCGACCGAACTCCGAGTATTTTCGGTTCGGATCGGATCGGCGGTCGGTCGGCGGTCGGACCTCGGTCGGATTTGCGAACCCTGGTAATTATTATTATTATTATTCATGGCATCTGAACCGTATAATATAAAAATAAAACAAAACCTTGCTGAATAAATAATATTGTCAGAGCAAGTATTTTGTTGGTATGGCAAAAAAAATTCCATTCTTTGCCATCTTGTGGTTGGAGCGTATGTGGCTTGACTTCATGGAAAATAAACTTTTATTGGAATAAAATATACGAAGTGGGAGCAACAGAGAGTGGCAAAATTGATGTGCATTATTCGCGTCGTTATTTTTGTGTACCGTATATTGGATTATACAGGCACACAGTGAGCGCATTGTATAGTACATATAATTTTAAATGATTGTTTACGTATACTAGCGCCACAATCGATTCGACGTTCAACAAGTACAACTAAGCAGTTAGATGTGAAAACACATTCACGCACAACGTTAAATCGTAGCATACTCTGTAAGACAAGAGCAATAACTGGTGTTTAAACACCGTTTTAGAACGCCACCGTCTATTATTATCGTTCGTGGCGTTACTGTACGAAGACGTTTGTCAGTGGGCTCACCGTGTGTCTGTGTATACAGGCTACTTAGTGATAGCTGTTCACTTCTTGTTTTCTATACCGACATACACGACTATTGTTTAAACAAGGCATCATGAATTGAATTTTCTGCTATTTATCATATCTTTTTATAGGTAAATTTGATCCCGACTCGACAGCAAAAGCAAAGAAAAGAAGAAAAACGTAAACAAGTTACGGATAGAAAAAAGAAAATATGGAAAATATATTATAAAAAAGTAGAACATTAGAGAATGAAAAAAAATCAAACGAATTGGTGGTTTGCAATAAAAATGGCTCGTAAGCACGTAAATAAAAAGAATGAGATAAAAACTCATAACTATGACAACACAAGCGTCCTTCTTTTTATCGTCTTTGCAATTTTTCCATCAAAAAAAAAACTATTGGAAACACTACAACCTGTTTTTTTTTTTTCATTTCACAGCTTTAGCCGTCTTTGTATGGACTTTATTTTTCAAAATTGAATTTTCCCATTCACGGAACTAAATAATTCAATTACAGCAGAGAATTTGTTTTTAATGGAAAATAACTGATAACTTTGGGAGCCATAACTGATCTTAAGAATATTAAGATGCAAAATGGCTTGGCTATGAACTGTTACGAGGCACTCCAGCGCATTTCTGAAACGAACAACCTTAGGGTGGTTTGGATCAAATCTCATACTGGTATTCGGGGGCATGACCTGGCAGACGGGGCGGCAAAATTGGCTGCACACGATGCAATAGAGGGTCCAGAACCATACATACCAATTGAATATTCACGAGTCAAGAACCGATTAGCTACTTGGCTCAGCAACAGATCCCGCCTAAATTGGCAGGGTACGTTCTCATGTGAGCAAACGAAACACTTCGTTCAATTCACATGTTCAAAACTCACGGTGGAATTAGCCAAATTACCCAAGGAAGACCTCCGGATGGTAATTGGTTTACTTACCGGGCATGCCAGGGTCAATTCTCATATGAGAAATCTAAATCTCAGAGACGACCCGGACTGTAGGCTGTGTGGTGGAGAAGGGGAAACCACTGCCCACCTCATAGATAGATGTCCAATGTTGAATACCATACGGGCTGACTTCATGGGCTGGAGATCCTATCCTTTGATTCATGCACCGAGTGTATTCAAATTGGTAACATTTTTCAAACGGGCATGCGATGACAATCCATGCCTTAGAAACATTTTTGGATAAAAGACTATTCTAGTGTATTCAATACACACACGGGCGTCTTGCAATAAGTTATGAAACTTGAGCAACGAGTAACTATATTAAAATTTTACTGTTTAAATAGGACACTCCCCGTTTTAATCCAATAATCCAATAATCCAATGGAAAATATTGAATGAACTATGAATTTAATAAATGTTTGAAAAAAAAAAGATACAATGCATTTTTGTTTGAGTTTTTTGTTCTGATCGAATGCTTTTAAAGTGCATTTTTCAATTTGTCATTAATAGTATCATTAAAAGAGTAATTGGCTTTGATCTATTATTAATAGACTGTTACGGACGATCAATCCGTAATTACATCTCTCAACTGAACCTTGAAATCAATTAATTTAAACAAACTGCGATAGCGAATAATTTGTATAAATTTGTGAAAAATGAACATGCATTAATAAAAGAATAATATAATATTTTCATGGAGCAAAGTGCATGCATGCTAAACATGTTTGTTAAACCGAATATTTGCATTTTACGAAAATAAACTAAAGCCTTTCACATCATTCACATAAATATATATCGATGAAATCTATTTCTACAATTTATAATAGTTTTTCTCGGAATAATGAGGAAAATTCACAGAAACAGAGTCGAAGCGATTACTGCTATTATGTTGATTGGATAGAGTGAAGGGAAAAAGTAATTTTTCCGCTCGATTCAATTCGAAATTTAATTAACATCTGTTCATGTTGTAAAAGTCAATTTCAATATGTAGTTCCAAAGGAAATTAAATCCCATCCAATCACCTCCATGAAATCCATGAGCGTACTCACAGCAAACATGGTACACATAAAATGAAGAATACGATGTAAATGCGTCGGGCGGTTTGCACACTGGCATCCTGAACGATATTTTTGTATATGACAAACAAATCGATATTTCGATTTCCATTGAATTTCAATTTGGAGAATTATGCACGGTAATAACTTGGAATCCATTTTCAAATTTATCAAATAAAACAACTTTGATCGACACATGCTTCGAGGCCATAAATGATTTCTTTCGACGTTGTCTCCTTCTTCCTATATCAAACAAAAATATTACTTTTTTACTTCAATTGATATGGAATAATAAAATAGGCATAATATGTCAATTGATTGGATTCGAATTGTCTTTTGACTGATTGAATCGATCGTTGCATGCCTGAAAGATGAGTTTTTACACTTAATACATTTCCAGACGCATACACAAAATATATGATTTTCTGAAAAACACAGACACTTGACGCATTATCACAATCAGTAGCATCTGCACAACACATTGGCATATGAAATTGTGTATTCGAGGACATCTTCTTCTTTTCACCAGAGAGAATACAACAATTTTCTCCGTCACTACGTGGGAGCTTGTATGCATTTCTAAAATTCAGAGTTTGTTCAATATTTGCATTGATTTAAATTAATGTAAAATTTAGAGCAAACATTGAGTAAAATTAATTAAAATAACCAGGATATGAATATCATAACATAGTGTCAATTGTGCACATATTTAAATAGATCAATGTTGACAATGTGTATGTGATATGGGATGTCTGTATAAAATACATATAAATTAAGAATTGGTGATGTGCCATTCACCGCTTGAAAAAATGTGTGGACCGCAGAGCAACCGAAATGGATGATATACATTTGTATGTCGACCGTGATGCATGTGAATTTAATTGAATGAAATTGAACTAACTGTACTTGTTGCTATATCATCCATCATGCTTGAGCTCGAGAAACCACAAAATTCCTTTCGCTTGAAAATCTAAATCTAAAGTTTTGTCATTTTCAGTCGCATTTACATAATTGACAGATTGGCCTAATTTTGTTCCGAATTGAGTTGCACTCGACAAAATTCCGAAATCGCATGTCACATATCATCTGGAATGAATTTGTGTCAGTCGAGAAATTGGAATAGGATGATGCATGATTTATCTACAAGTTTGCAGCCACCGTTTGGCATTTGTTGGATCGAAAGCACACCTACAGTTTGTGCATTCAGTTGGCACGCATCTACGTTCAAACATTTTCATTTCTGCATTGAGCACTGAGGTAATGGGATATGTTTGCAAAACATTTCAATTGCATTGTAATGTGCTCTTAAATTATACGCATTTTTGCACGTTGATTATGAACGATGTTATTATGAGGTCAAGTGTGTAAGCCACATATTTTCATTAGAATAGATTTGCTCGTTTGATATACTTCGAAGTCACTCATCGTTTTGATCATGATATTTGATTTTAATTAGAGCAACTAAGTACTTTATTATGCGAGAATGTAATCGTAGCAAGAAAAAGTTTTGCACCGAACATTTTATACCAGAAAATGCTTGAAAATAAATTTTAAATGCATTTGCACAAGACAGCAGGAAATTGAAAACATTCGCCCAGCTCATGTAGACTTGTTGATGTGCGTGTGCTGGTGATTTGGTTTATGTTGTTTTCACCATCCGGCCATAATTTCAAGAGGGGAAAAAAGAAGAAGACATGTAGCGACAGAGATGGAAAATGATAGGATGCCATAATTGTCCGCTTAAAGTTCCAATTATGAAAACAGTTTGATTCGAGCATTTGGAGCTCGTTTTTTCGCTCATTGAGCATTAAGTGATGCTACATATTTCACTTGAATCACTGCTTTATATTCGTACTGATTAATTTGAAATGTTGAATTGAAAGTGAACGATTTAATTGCATTTTTCTTCATTGCATACGTCCACTCACAACGATGGACAGTTTAAATTGAATTTTACAATCTAGCATTTCACTTCTTTTTTGCCAGGAATAAAAACTTTTTTTTATTTTCACCATTTATACACTCCGCTCACTTGTCACAGATAAAGTACGCATCTCAATTGAAATGGGAGGGTGAAAATACACTTTGTCTGTCATATTTACATATACAATCTCAATTCATTGCCGATACAAAAGCTGTTACCGATTTTACCATTCAAATTTCTGCCTGCTTAAAATTCAAGGGATACTGTCAAAGTTTATCAAATCGTATCGTTCTATCAAAATATACTTTTATCGCAAACGTTCCAGACATCGAGAAAAGAAAAAAACCAAAAGTCTATCAAAATGTGGTTTGGTTCTTTTTATTTCGTCTCGACGATTTGGAAACGAGGGCAATCAGAAAAGTATATTTAGTTAAAATGAATGTCGATGACCGTATTTGCTATGGTCCAACATCGAATCGATTGAAAAATGTGAGCACATGATATGGATACCGATCCAAACGTCAGTTTTAAGCGATGAATATTTTTTTTTGCTTTCACTGAAGTATGAATAAAAAGTGAGCGAACCTTCGAAACATACAGGGGCGAACAAATTAATGTCTGAGCCAAAATGGAGACAAAAATTTGCATTTTCCAACAACTAAACGTCTAAATGAGAATTGCGAACTAATTTCTGTTCAAAAGTTCATAATTTGCAAGAGCAATTTATCTAGATTTTTTATATCAGAAAACCTGGAATTTTATTTGCAGAAATACCTGATAAACTAGGAATTATTGATGACTTACATATCGCTTTTCTAGGTTTTAACCCTTTTTCAAAAAATGTCCAACCCAATTTTTTCGAAAAACACTCGAGATTAAAATAGACAATGGAGACTCTTCATAGACGTAAAGGTTCGAGTACTATCTGTCAAAATATTTCCCCCTTTGCCAAGCGAAATTAATTCTGTCATTTCACAATAATACATTTTTTGGCTTGACAATATATAAGCTCTTCATTTAAAATGCATACACATACATAATTATTGAATCGTTGAAAAAAAAACATGTGGTAAAACATTTTTCTAACGTTTTTCATTAAAAAATTTATTTAAAAAAAATGTTTTATAAAAAAATTAATTTGTTTATAAATTACAATAATTTCAAAAAAAAAAAAAAAATCTTTCATCGATTAAATAAGAATACAATGTAAAGAGTAATACCAATGCGACACCTACCGTAAAAATGCAAAAAGAAACTTAGTTGGTCTCCATTGTAGCATTTTGGTCCGCCATGATAGCATCTTCGTTTTACTTGACCAATCACAAAACGAAGATGCTGTCATAGCGGACCAAAATGCTACAATCCCAAATAAGTTTCCTTTTGCATTTTTACGGTAGGTGTCGCATTGGAATTACTTTTTACATTGGATTCTTGTTCAATCTATAAAAAAAAATTGAAAATATTGTTATTTTTAAACAAATAAATTTAAAATATAGAGAATTTTTATGAAAAACGTAAGAAGAATATTTTATGATATGTTTCTTTTTTTTACTCGACCGTTCAAAAATTATGCATGTTGAATGAAGAGCTTATATATTGTCAAGCCAAAAAATGTATTATTGTGGAATGACATAGAGTGACATTTACATCAGCGCCGTATATCGGATTAATTTCGCTTAGCAAAGGGGGAAACGTCGTACTCGGTCCTTTGTATTTTCAAGGTAGAACTTGTTTTCCGAGTTATTCCATAGAAGATAGAAGGGGTATCAAGACGAGTATAGACCATAATTCCATAGACAATAGTTCCTGTCGCTATACAGAGGTATCAAATTCCGTATCAATCGCTTTTTATCAAAGTAAAATTCTTCATATGTACCGCATCAATTTTAACGTGTCTTGAATTGGATATTATTATTACCATGTTTCTGCCTAAAAGCCTTACTGAGCGAATGGCATGAATAAACCAGCTTTTGTGTTATAATCCTGAAATACATGCCTAGTCCTTTTCAGGTTAGAGAAAGTAAAATTGGTTTACATAAAAGATCAAGGAATCGAAAATAAATCGCATAAAAGAAAGAGTATCAGACTCTCAATACAGAAGTTATTAGCTTTTGATGTGAAAAAAGTCCATCATTTGTAATTGCTTCTTTTTTGTTCGCTGCAAATTGCAAATTATATACAAGTTAACAAGAAAAAATGTGATTTGAATTTATTCACATTTTGGGGAAAAAAGAAGGAAAAAATGTGAAGGCTTCTTTTATGCGGTTAGCTATTATTTATCTAAATTTCTTTCACGTGGTTCGATACTTTGGTAGCGGCTCAATAGCATTTTGATGAGGTGAGGGGTTTTCAAAAAAAATGCTCGATTAAATTTATGGATAAAGTATGAGCCTCGTGTTATTTTAAACTTTTTTTTCATTGTGCCTTTCAACGACCGCTTTTATGTATTTTATTACACAGCAGCCACCAGACAATGCTCAATATTTTATGGTGTAAATAAGTCGTGTTTATTCAGTTTATCGTACTACAATGAAGCACTTGGCCTTTGTGCGTGTATTCAAATGGATACGGTCTTCACCCTTTTCGTATTCATAATACTAAGCTCATATAACATTGGCCTTACATTAATTTTAATTGATAATTATATAATCGTAAAAAGTTTCGATATGAGAAAATGTTTGCATTTGAATGCGTAGAATTATTGACTCCACAAACAATCTCAAATATTTATTATTATTATTACCAAACAAATGCTTTCAAAAAACAAGAGCCGAAAAAGCGGTGTTTTGAAATTTAATGGAGATTCATGTGCTGCACAATGCGATGTATTAACCAAACATTTTTTAGAGAATAAATGAACATTTCTGGCATATGAGGAGCTCAATCAGAATAGAAACCACAGTTCCACAGCATACGTCATGTATGCAAACGAATTTATAATGTTTATATTATACATATGTACGCATTTGTCGGCACTGTCGAACGAAAGCTATAAACAAAATGGTTTCATAGAAATACCGCAAAGAGCTTTTATTTCACAGCAAGCTATCGCATAAATTTAACATTTCAAATATTTATGACACGGTGAATGAAACAAAGTTGTTCTACCGAAGAATTTGCAAAACGAAAAACTGAACGTAAACGTTATGAAAAACGGTAGTTTCTCTTGTTTCTACAAACTTGATGACTTTCGATAAACATTTATATTTGTACTAATTTTCATCGCGAAATTTTTAACGCAAATTTGTGCCAATTTTCCATTACGAAAACTATGTCTTTTTTTACCTTTAGCGTGTCATTATATGCGTGAACGTCATTCGCATTAAACATTTTATGTGTCAATTTTATTGAGTGGGTTTTAATGCATTTGTTTATATCGCATCATCAAAGCAAAAAAACAATTCTATTTCTCAATTTCCGTGTGCACTATTTATTCAATTTCAAAAATGAGTGAATCATTCTGCATTTTTCGTTTTTAATTCTATTTTAAATGTAAAGAAGTTTAGTTTATCCCAATGCAATATACCGTTCTCATCCAACGCTCGTCGCACAATTGAAATAAGTTGGAAAAAGTTTGAAAACAAAATGCATACCCCGTTGCGCTGATAAGCGGCATGCAAACACATTGTTGAGCAAAATATATTGTGAAATCAATTTTTTTCAAACACAAAAAACAGTGCAAAATTGCAGCAAGCAATTAAATTTTGTACTTTTGGAGTGTTCTCGTTTTTTTATGGAAATATGTGCTGCTTTTTTATATGCATTCCAATGAGATTATTACGATGATAACAATGAAAGGCACAAAAAGAGCATGCAAGAGAGTGTGAGTGTAAAGACAAAGTTTTCTGATTTGTGCGGTCGAAAATTTGTATGAACATAAAATTGTGGTTTCATATTTCAAAAACTTTCAAGAATTTATATTAAATAAGTTTGTGTTGTTTGGCAGAGTTCAGGTAACATGGTTGTTCGACGGTTTCATGCATTCAGAATAGTGTATGAGCTATTTACATCTTCTTTTTCACTCAATTCAACAGGTTTTATTCACTTCAGTTTAATCGTGCGGCTGTTGCATAATGTCTTTATAGTAAAAGTGTTCGAACGATTATAGCACAAGTATAAAATGATTTGGCAAGATTGTCGACGAGTCGTCTACGAACGCGTTCGTATAAAAACTGTTCGTTCGTAGAAACATTTTTTCGATTCGTATTCGTTCGTATTCACTAAGGAAGACGGCGTTCGTTCGCATTCGTTCGCAGAAAAATTTTCCGATTCGTTTTCGTTCGCGTTCGCTAAAGGAGATAGTTCGAGCGTTCGTTCGCATTCGTTCGTAGAAAGAATTTTCTGATTCGTGTTCGTTCGTGTTCGCTAAGGGAGACGGCGTGTTCGTTCCCATTCGTTCGTAGAAAGTTTTCCCCCATTCGTGACGAACGCGAACGAATACGAATATGAATGTTTCGTAGACATCTCTGTCGACGACACCCATACATCCACACAATGATGTCATGTAATTTGCAAATTCTCTCATAAATTTAAGTCTACAAGTCACTGTACACACGTTTGTACAAACGAAGATACCATGAATCACATGAAATGATATGGTTGATTGCATAATGTAAGTAAATCTACCTGTTGGCCCCTTTTTCTCAGAATGGATTTTATCATAGCTCATGATCTCGGAAATAAATCTATTTTTCCATCTTTATTATATACATATAAATTCCATAAAAAATGATGAGCCGCTCATTTTGGCACGTGAGTGCACGAAAATGTTTTAGTGGCAATATTTTTCGGGCGAAGAGTGGTGGATAAATGTTAAGTACGAGACAAGTGGTTACTCAATGCTGACCAATAATATCGTGTAAATCCGATAAGCCATTCGAATCCATTGTCAGAAGAAACAATGGCGAAATTGTGTATAGCAAATAAATACACGAAATAGAATGGGATAAGCTCGTCTTTGCTGTGTGAAAATAAAATGAAATACTAGTGTATATATTGAGTTTATTGTTATGAAGAAAACAAGAATCGGATAAAGAAGGTACTGGCCAAAGCCTTATCGGACGAATGAGCGGTAAACAGAGAAACATCGAGACGTTGAAAGATAAACGGAAAAACACAAGAACATGGACCAACGAACATTGAACAATTTGATGCTTTTTGTGTAACAGTTTCCATCGAGAACATGTTGCCATATTCAGCAATTTGTTGCACATTGATAAAACGATGTGCCAAATATATGTCGAGGCAAGTACATCGGATTGACGTTGGTTCATTCAACCGGATATCAACAACACCAAGAATGATTTTTTCTCTTCCGAAAAAATATTTATTTTGACAAAAAACATCTATCCAAACTCAAGTTTTGAGTCGCAAAAAGTTTTTTTCCTCAACACATTCATTCTCATTTTATTAAAAACAAAGATTATTCAAGTGTAAATTTGTCGATATTTGCTTTTGAAGCGGAACGGTTGCAATGGAAATATTCGAAATATTTTGCTCATTCCGTTGTGATGTAATTTTTAACTATCTATTTTTTTGTCGTTCGGAATCACGAGTTTAACATGGCGAAAATGTGCTGAAAATACCCTCTAGCGTACCATTTGAAGAAATTTCAAAGAAAAATAAACACACACACACATATTTAACTTCTTTACATCAATTCTATTGGGTTTAAACATCAAACTTTTGCACCCAGCAAACTGCTGAAATGAACATTTTCAACAGTTTAATTGGTAATGAAACGTTGTTTGTACAAACTGATATAGTTTGCAATCGAAAATCACAAGAGATAGTTTTCTTTGTAATTGTCTGCATAACTGTATGTTTAGTTATAGATGCACTGAAATCTGAACGATTTTATATAAACGTACCGAGTTTTCAAATTATATAAACGATCGAAATTTCAGATTTGTTGAACAATTGAAAAAGCAAAACGACTTTTCTCCGATGAATTCGTATTCGTTGTTGCATTTATGTGAACTCGTTTTCTTCCCGTTCTTGTTTCTTTAATTAAAATAAATGGGCTGAATGGTTTCATAAAATGGTTATTTAACAATTTGCATCTAAAAATAAATGGAGCTTTTATCGAACAAAAGTCTGCGAGAAAACTTAAATAAAGTCAATCGATATTTTCTTCCAACTGGGAGAGAAACTCTATAATTAAACATAAAAAAGAGCAATTGTAATTAATTTGAACAAAGATCAAAAGGTCATGTCATCAGTTTGAGCAACAGCTTGTTATTAAGTTTCAATGTTTGTGCCAAAAATGCGTTGTTGTGTTTATGGTTGCAATGAAAAGTGTAGTAATCATCCATTTCCTGCACTTTGTTTGTACTTCAGTATCGGATAACATGGTACTTGTGAGGTTTGCAATCGATCAAAGACGATTTTCGACACTGAGATTGTATTCTTCAGCTCGTTAGCTCGTATTTTATTAAATGAAGTAGCATCATTCGTTCGTCGTATGACAAACAATATCTATGATATTGATTGTTTCGATTGCATTTTGCATGTGACATGCGACAATGTTTGACATGAACTTGTTGTTATTCAATGAAATTGCCATCCATCTTGAACGAGATATGCCAGTCACATTTGCACTTTTCAACTGTTTGCATTTGTACTACGTTAAGCCTGCTAGATTTTTTTTATGTCGATCCGGTCCGGATTATCCGGACGAGTTTTCTCTAAGTCCGGGCGAAATCCGAGCGATGCAACTAAAATTGTTTACTGAAAATCCGAACGAATCCCTGAAAAATTAATTTTTTCAACCAAAACAAAAATATTGGCCTCATAAAATCTTTGAATTATATTTCGATTTTTACAAAAATGACTTGATTTTCAACGTAAGCTCAATAAATGATGTTACTATTGTTTTTGATAAAGAAGATTTGTAAATATCAAAAAGACGAAGAATTCAACACATTTGAAGAGAAAAAAATCCAAAATTATTGAAGTTATTCGTTGAAAATTTAAAAAAACCGGGTGAAATCCGGGAATTTTCCGCCATATCCGGGCCGGGCATCCGGGTCGGGCGATTTTTCCGGGCGAACCCGGGCGATCTGGCAGGCTTATACTACGTGCAAAAAAACAACGAAGAAAATCCCAGCCAAATTATCGATTGTTTATTTAAGTCTCTTGGACATTCCATTCACTGTGCTGGCGTCAATGGCAAAAATCGTTTCCAAAGCATTTCTGAGTTAATTTGAGCGAACATCAATTTTAATGAAAACTTTTCACAAACATGTGTGTTGCTTATACAATGCGAGTGAAACAAATGACAAAGGAATTTATTCATAAGTTGAATTTCATACGATTTCTGTATACAATTTTGAAATAATATAAATTCTCCCGCAAAACATGAAAGAAGGACAATGGCATACATATTCATCAATCTTGTTTTATTAGATGATTTGATTTAAATGGCTATGATGACGTTGTGCTTATGCGATTCGAATTTCAGAACATGCTTATGTACAGAGAAAATATATTTCGTTTCGTAATTGGACCAGTTTCGTATTGCTAATACAGTGAGTGTGTGTTTTGTTTATTTCAGTATGTTTTTGTAGTTGTTGTATTTTTGTGGCTTTCAATGTTGATTCAAGTTTCTCAAAGACTTTAACGTGAAGCATATCATTGTTTTTGGATCCTTATCGCATCGAATGAACAATTGTCCTTGCCAACGATGCTTTCGAGTGCGAAATTTGTTTCCGTGTTATCAAGATTTGACTTAATTGAAGGTGAATTCCGTCTAATACGAGGGTGTCACGAAATCCAATTTCATAGCATTTTGCATCGTGCTATATTGGGCTCTTTCATACGTGTGTGTGTGTGTCTATTCTTTTTTGCCTTCATTTGAAATAGGTAAATCGTTGAATTTCTAATAAACACACACCTTTTGAGATGTCTGAGCCAATCTATATATTTTGTGTAGAACCATTTTCCGTTCATATTACACTCGTCAATGTGAAGCAAAGACATGACTCCGACGGGATTCTATTTTCCATGGAGAAAGAGAGAAACAAAATGAAAATAAATAGAAAGACCGTGAAAATGAAAGAAATGACGACGATGTGAACATATAATCAACAGATAAATGGTGCGAATTTATTTGGTCGCATTTTCACTAAGTAAAAGTGCGACAAGCAACAATCGCTCTCTTCTCTTCACCTGCAAGATATACTAACACGAGACACAAAATGCTATTATCTAAAATTAGTTTAGGAATATATCAAAGAATAAACAGATTTATTTTATTGCTTTGACACATACTTAAGTCGATTCAATGCGTTCAATTTTTTTTGCTCGTTCTTACATGAGAATGAGCGACGTGTTTTGAATGAAAAAGTCATCACATGACGTACGAAATCGACATTAAACCATCCCAAAACAAAGTAGACGGAAAAAGTCTCTGTTTTATGCATTTTCTTTGGAAAAACATGATCCGAATCCAGAAAAAGAACATATGTAAACCATACTGGTTCGAACACATGCATGAAATGTAGAATGAATAGATTATTATTATTGTTATTATATTTATTTGAAGAAAATATACGCATATCAAACTAAACATGTTGACAACCCTAAAGTAAAGATATTTTCAAATATTTTTTTCCCTTTGTTTTCGATTCAATATCCGTTTGTACTGTGAAATTCAATTGTTTTGTTATTTTGAGTCACTCTCTTCAGGCAAACAAATTGAGTTTTCAAAAAATCTCTAGTAGATCAAGAAGAAAAAAATACGGATAATTTGCAAATACGAAGACATTTGAGTGTAAGAAATTGGCCGTGAGCATGTATAAAATGATCCCATTACAATCGAGTAAGTTGTTAAGTTCAACCCACATTAAACGATTCATTTTAGAGCTTTATTCGCATTGTAACGACCGGAAAATAAACGAACAAAATACATACATAGACAGAGAGAATTGTCAGACAAACAAAAATGCTATCGAAACCAACTGACTTTTTTTTATAAGAATGAATGGCCAACCGAAGAAATCAATGCATAAAAACGAAGAAAAATGCTTGAAAAGCAAGTTTTATGGCCCGGTCTTTTATGATACCATTGAGGGGAAGAAATCAGCATATTTTATGCTTGCAGCTGTCTCCATTATATAAAAGAATGCTAAATATGACCGAAGGCGTTAAAATTTATTCAAAATCGACGCTCAGTTTTCGTGCTCAAGGAAATTCAATGCAAATAATTTCGATGGAATTGGAAAACAATGGAATAAAAAAAGAAACGATAAAAATTCTTTAAATAGTTTGGCGTTTACATAAATCATTGTATTGTTAGCCCGAAAAGTAGAAATATTGTCCGGAGTAATTTGATCCTGGATCCAAAATGTTCGTCTCCCTTTTTTTCCAAGGAGTGTAATCTAAACATTTTATTGAAATTCAGCCACAAATCCTCCCTTTTTGAGTTTTTTTTGCACCAAAAGTTCTCATTCGTGTAAAAAAAACAATTAATACTTTTGTATACTGAGATAAATTAATTTGTCAATGACAGCAACGTTCTCGCAATTAAATTTTTTAACGAGTCTTACCTTCAATTTCATGATCGAAATCACTCATTCATTTGATAAAATAACATGGCGCCAATTTATTTTGCGGCACAAAAAAGGACGAATACACCACCTAAATAAACAAGGACGAAGAAAAAAAATCGAAAGAAAGTTCCGACGATTTGAACAATATCGCAATAATTTTCGGACAACATAAACATTGGTTTAAAAAATTAAACTTGGTTTCATTGTTTAGTGCCAATTGAAGACAAAAATGTCATCCATTGAAAGCACCTGCTTCGCTATTAATTATTATTTTTCGATGCCTTTTCTTTTTTGCCTAAATACACAACGCAAAAAAGAGAAGAAAACAACGACATCGATGCGTCGTGACATTCCAAGCTTTCTTTTCATCAAAACGAAATGAATAGCTTGTTGTACACAGTGTGTATTACATATTTCGTTTTCGTTTTGTTGTGTTTGTATTTTGGATAATTAGTCAGCCACACGGATAACCTCTGTTGTGTATTGTTTCAACGGTATTCTTTTCGATGAGAAAATTCAAGCACAAAAATTATTACGTCGAAATGTGAAACACTGGAAATGCCGTTGGCAGCTCACAAAAAAAATTAAGAAAAAAGAATGTAGACATATTATTATAAGCATCAAAGCTCGGTTATCTTATTCAATTATGTCGGTTGGTGTATCTTTGTATATGTGCTGGCTGTTGTTCAAATGAATGGTACTAATTTTAAGACAACCATCCAATTAGCAACAAAATGTGTAGCAAATGCAATCGATTTTGGTTTTGCAATCATTTCACAGATGTTATGTGCACTGCTGATGATTTCATTTGTCTGCCTTGTAATGCGATAAAGACATTATTAAAGCGTAAAAGCTTTGCTTGAAAAGATACAAATCATGAACGTATGTTACTGTGTCGAGTTTCGTTCAATCTTCAGATTGCTTGAAATAAATGATTATCATCACATGATTTAAAAATAGAAATACAAAAAGTTAATATTAAAATCTGCAATCATTTGCAAGATTTCTTAAAATGTTTAACCACGTGTAGCACGATTCCAAAGAAACCCCATTCCTCAAATATAATTGCCAAGATTCGTGTATATGTTGCTGTTATTGAAGTATTGAGTTCATTTTATGTGCTTGCAAATCCAATCAGTCGACTTTATAGCTTTCGAATTCGACTTTTACAGTTCATCTTTTTTCTCGTTTTCCTTTTTATATAACCGATTGCACATTGTTCAAGTCAATCCATTAATAATTCCGTTGATTCAACGAAAACGTAAGAAAAGATCAAACAAAATATACCATCTTATTTTATGCTCGAACAATACTTGAAATCTAATACAAACACACATATATATTCGTTAAACAACAACAAAAAAAAACATCATACATAATACATAATGTGGAGAACTCACTCGCCCCAAAAAAAAGACAACCATTCAATTTACGACTATTTATAACGCCTATAATTTTCGGTTGGTTCCAGTAAATTTGTTATTTAATAGCGAATAATTGTTACAAAAACAATAAAATGAGCTCGACAATCCACCCCCATTTAAAGAACCAAAATGTGTGCATTCGAACATTCGTGCGGTAACGTTTTTTTAATGTAACATCATGTACTTGCCATAAATTGAATCACAATCATCCAACAACGACGCACGACTACCGCATGTAATAATGTTAACTGTTACTCTTTAGGCCGCAACAATTGTGATTGAGTAGCTGTGGCACAGTGCGAGATAGAGTCCACTGAGTGTGTCATCGTTTGCTTTCATCACCAGCGTCCAAAACGATTTTCCCATAAATTACGTTAAACTGTCTAGTTTCGAATTTCTTCATAAAAATACAAAATTTATGAGACGACTGGTTTGGTTTCGTTCAGCGCAGTCATAAATCAACATTGCTACAAGCAATGTATGTGGTGTAATACGAGTTAAAAAAAATTGTGTGCCGCATATTCTGATTGGCCTTCATATCATATGAATAAGATAAATGGCATGGAATTCATAAGCCTTTTTTTCTATTTGCACTCGTGTATACCGACTTGTCTTGTTATTTAATTCATTTAACGAAGCGTTCGGTTGGTGCGTGACGGCATGAGATATTGAATATGAAATTCGTTTGAAATGTAATAAAATTGTTAGACATAATATAATTGAATGTATTTGAGAGAGATGAAATCAAAACAAATCAGACGAAGCCATTGTTAGTCGTCATTCATAGGGTATCCGTCATGATGCTAGAACAATAACATACACTTTAACTTGAACAATACATAAAGACGCAACAATCAAACACATTGAATGACAAAGTTTTGCAACGTTACATCAACGATGGCAAAAGTTTTGTATTATACTTGTGCTCAAAGTTAAATCAACACCATGCAACAAAAAATCAAGTGAAAAGATTTTCGTACGCTACAATTGAATGTTTTCACTAGAAAGGAAAACTTTCAATCTTCATCACGTTGTGGCTGCAACAAATTATTGATTACACTTTGCCTTTGTTTTGACCATTTTCCTCTTTCCCTCTTTGCCACCCCATTGTACCGCGTTGTATATACATACACCATTTTTAGAAAAGAAAAAAAAATCAACTTCATACATTTTTAAAAGCATTCATTGAAACTTTCATCGACTTATTCTCAAAGGTAATACGCGTAAAGCATTTCAATTTCTTTTGTGTTAACCTCGTTCTGGCATCCAATTGAATTTGCGTCATCGTGTGCCTCGAATGAAACTAGAACAATGAATGCCCAAAATTGGATATAATGAGTGAGTTTACATTTCATTAACGTTACATTGACACTCTTGATTTACGAGAGGCGAATAAAATCCAAAATTTACGTCCATCATCATTGACTGAAAAATTCACATTTCAAACAAAACAATTCATAGAAAAGCGACGAAACGGAAAAAATGTGTGCCACCCTCATTATTACTTGAAATTTTGTGTGTACTGAAGAAAAGAAGACTAGAAAAAATGAGAAATAATTTCAAAGTTTTGACAAACTCGACGGATAAAGCATTTTGAATAGAATGGATTTCACCCACATCCATGGAATGCCACCGTTCTTAATGCCAATTTCACAAAAGTTTTAACAAAATAATCAAACAGAAGTTTTTACATTATTTATTCAGCGAATTGAGTTCGCGTTGTTTATTATACGGTGTAAAATTGAACGAAAATTAATACGCATACTAAGATGTAAGATATGGCTGTCAGAAAAGATGTGAAAGTGTAATTAAAGATTTATATATGTTTTGTGTACATTGGAAATTTTTATTTTACAAACACCCCTTACGGAAGAAAATTTATTTGCATTAGAATCCATTAGTAGTTTTTTTCGCTGCTTCCAACTAATAACGATGTGCGTGGTTTAAACTTGAAACTGCACATCATTCAATTTTCCTGGTAATCTCTTTTAAGTAAGGCAATGTTGTTCGACTCCATTGGAACATTTTTGAAAAGAAACGGGCAGAGAAAGAAAACCCAGAATGGAAGTTTATTACCAATCACGTAAACATTGGTGGATGTTCATTTACCGTTACTACATTCATTCTGTATCGAATTAAGTTCAGTGGCTGAAAAGAGTTCGTGGAATTTAAATGAGCAATATTAATGCGAGTAAAAGAGACGATCATATAGACTTCATTTACTCCTCTTAGACTGAATTATAGACATCGTATTCAAGGTGAAGAGTTCAGTATTTAATGTCTGATATTGAATTATTACAGACGCGTCAGCTTTCAAAATGATAATTTGATTGTTCTACCGAACGCTTTTATTGGAATCAGATTACATTTTCAACAAAAGTCGGTCGACAATTGTGATATCAAACTTGAATTTATTCTTAAAGGGTCAATTCATCAACTACCGAGACAGCGTCTCTCTTTCAATTTCTCTAAAATTCAATGCCATTAAATCAATTAAATATTAATTTCTTATCATCAGCAATTTAAAACATTAAGCCCATTAAACCATAATCACCGTCCGTGAGCGACGTGCAAAAGAAAAATTCTGCTGAAGTTCAGTTTATAAATGATTGGCTTAATTATATAAGCAAAATCATCGTAGATACTTTCGCAGAATCAATGCGGATCATGTTTGCAATTAAATTATTATGATTATCAATTAAAAGTGACTGTATCGTTTTGCTAAAACGTGGTTATTGTTTATGGGCGCATAGTCGTTTTGGTGCCCCATTGTGTCTCGCCACTTTGTTGCGTAAGCCCTTCACTTTGTTTCACAATAATTGAATTGCTGTGTGAAATCGACGTTTTCATATGATTTTGTTCAGGAAATGTATATAAAGCACAAATAGAAGATTGGTTATTATTCACATATTATATTGAGATATTTTCAGCCAGATGAATCAGCCATCGTCAGGCACTGAAAACAAATAATAGTGATTTTTATAGTTATAAAAACACTTCCAATCACTTCTATTGTTTCCACTCCATTTCATCGCCTGACGATAGGTGCCTGGGCTGATTCATCTGACTGAAAATATCTCAATATAATGTCTGCTATTATTCCATACAGCGCATTTCCGAGATTTTCTTATCATAATAAAATATTTATTCCACCTTGGGCTATTGTTAACACATATAAGCCGAATGCTGTGAAACAGAATGACAATGTTACTCAATGTGGTTTTTTAAAGCGATGCAATTAAGTAAAATTAATTGCTCTTTTATTAAAATATTTTTTAATTTAGTTGAATCGCAATATTTCTCGCATTTTATGTGAATAAATGTAACATTCATCACATCAAAATAAATGCGCGATAATTTTATTTTTCTCATTGAAAATTTCTAGAGTTATTACCACACACTCCTTTCAGTTCTATATAAATGCATTGAATTGATTTTAATTGGAGCGCGTGACTTCAATATCCAGATACATACTCACACAACCACAGTCCACACTACACTCAACTCAATGTTCCTGAACTAAATTTGCCCATTTTCTTTTCGTCGACACTTTTAGCCAAGAAGTGAACACAATAAACTCAACGATCCATTGTTAAGGATGCCATTAAAGAATCATTACAACCAATTCAAGTTTTTCCACGAACGAACGAAAGACAGAAAACACTTGCGCTTTTCCAATCGCTGCACACCACTCTTATATTGTAACCCTCTGCTCGAAACGAGTGCTTTGTCGAGTAAATAAACTGGAGCTTATTTAAGTGAAAGAGAGACCAAAAGAATGAAAGTGAATTATTGGATTTGAATTACTTGCGTTGTTTGTGAAACTGTGTACAAGAAGTACTCGATAACATTTTGAGCAACACAAACTCAGTTTGGCCAGGTGAATAGTTTAGTGAATACATTGAAAATGAACAAAATTATGTATTAGAATTTGTAAAGGCAAAAAAAAAATCATTTTCAATTTGTTCTGGTAAAAAAATCGCATTTTACGGCACATAAGTAAACAAGTGAGAATATTTCTTCAATTTTATGCGATTTTTCTGTAATGTGCAGGATGGATTTCCTAATAGGATTTCCGTTTGAAAATGTGAGTGACGTGGAATCAACTGCACACCTTTGTATACAATTTAATCCATTTAGATGACAACAGCATGTACCTTGAAACCTTAAGATGAGATACAACATGATTGCATACGATGGCGAACCAGAACTCTCAACGAATCGCTCGTTTAATCTCAGTGAACCACAAATCTGAATTGAACCTATCCGATCTGTACGCTTCATGCGAAAATAAATATAAAAATTCATGCAAAATGTTGACAACTCTGGTTCAGGCGAAATGCTGCTGGTATCACTGCTTTGACGGTGGAGATAATGCGATAAATGAATCAAAGCATTCGCATTCAAAGTGTGGTAACCATATGTTCAACTTGAATCTATCCAAAGAAGTGAACAATAGACGTCTCGATTATATAGTAAGAAACTACAGTGAAACTCAATTATGTATCCTAGACTGCAGTCAATTCCATTAATATTGTATGGGCTTTATTCCATTCAAACAGCACTGTATTTACTGTGCATACCATGCAAATGCATCGAATCGCATGTAAATTCAATTGAATAGAATAGATTTCAGCTCAACGGTTCATCGGACAGAAGTAGCTATTCACCACTTGGAATAACATTAATTCTTATAATTGCAAAATAAATATTCACGTTAAGTAAATAGATTGCATTCCAATATAGACCATATAATGGCACCGAGATTACCTGTCTTACTGGGTGTGTGTGTGTTTGGTTGTGAAAAACCGGAAACCGCTTCAATGAGAATGAAATTTTATACTCAACGAACGTGTTCAGGTTGTGAACGACCCAGGGCTCATTCATTATCGAAACATTCCATAACGGTTCAATCTCGTTCAGTGTTTGATGTTGTCGTTCCTTTCCTTGTTGTTTCACTCTTTCTATCTCTCTCTTTCCATCGTTTCTTTCGTCGTAACATTTTCACTTCAATTCACAATTTTATCCATTGTAAGGCTTCAATCCAATTTAACCATAAAATTGAAAACTGATTCACTCTCATCTCAGTGAAGCGTTCATGGTTCGATATAATTTTCAACGCATTTTCACTGTGTAAACGTTTCTCAATGACGTTCGATGAATCAATAGGATGCCACATCGCATTTATTTATAATATCTAACATATATCTCTATATTTATAGTTAGCATAACCACAGCACAAACGGCTACGGCCATCGCTAGCAATGAAACACACGAAACTAGATACGATGCATAATTAATGTGCTCAATATCAAATGATGCGGTTCAGTGTGGTTGAAATGCGTGGAATACAAATATCGAAATGGATAGAATTTATTAAATATTTACCGAGTTTTCCAAGTGAAATTCAATTAATTGAGCGCATTTTATTTTGTGCCAATTTTTTGAGGAACATTCTGGGCCATTCAACACAAACCTTGCCAAATATTATTCTATCAATTCCATTTTATTCAATTCATTTGATACATTTTTTGTGTGCACAAAATGAAAGATTCGGTTCTTGTTCGTTTTTTTTTTTGCAAGGGCAAAAACACGTATGTTCGATGTATGAAAATTGCATCCAAGAGATGTTTGCTTCAATTTTTTTATTGCTGGATTCCCTTTTTTGATGGAATACCTTTAGCCAAATAACACCAGTTTTGCAACGATATTGCCTTTTTTATCCTGTATTCGGAGCAACTTTGTTGACAAACCTCTGTATGTATTTTTTTTATTTAGATTTCGACATCACCAATAAAAGTAGATGAAGTGAATTTTTATAAATATGGGTATACGTACATTTTTTCAAATGTATTTTCATCGCACCTGTTTCCATCAAATTGAGACGTATTGTGTGCATACAAACAATTCGTTGCATGCACATATATGAATAAAAAAATGTATGCAATAAAATGGGTTTGGTTTTATCTTTTATAAGTATTTTTCTTTTCTTTGGACATTTTAAGCATTCGACACTTCAACTGGGATCGGAGAATATGCACAACCGATAAGTGTGAAAGTAGCACACTTTGGGTACATAAGCTTTGGACGGAAGAATTGCCATACATGCTCTGTATACCAAAACAACTGATTCACATTCATGAACCAAATCGTACATATTCACTTTGGAGAATGCCAAAGGCGCGAAAAGGTTTGCATCAAAGTAGTTTCAATCTTTTTTTACAAATTTCGAAAATGTATTGTATTCAATATATGAAACAAGCTGCAGAAAAAAAAAATGGAAATCACTTTATTCGATTAGCCCTTTTTTCTATCACTCGCTCTCTCTCTCTCTCGGGACGATACACATATTCATATCAGTTTATGCTTCATAGCTGATTTCCGATGCAAAAAAAGGGAACACGTTTCATAATCAATGTGAATCAGGCAAGTGCAAAAAATGAACCAACAAAAACCATCAATGTAAAAAAAAAAATCCAGTACTTCAGTATTTGCGCTGTGTTCGCCAGTAACTGGGCTAAAAGATGAATCTGATTTTGTGACTTCCATAAAGCTTCATAATATCAATAGAGTGAACAGAAAATAAGCATATTTCTCGGTTTCTAGGATCTTTTTTATTCGGAATATTTTTGCATTTGATGGCAATGCGCGTTGCGATATAAAGCAAAGAAGTGGTGCAAATAATTGAATGCGGTCATGCAGTAGATATGGAATGGGAATATTTTGGGCGTTACGACATTTTGCTTTCATTGTCTGCGGCTATATTTTTTGGCTTCATGAACGCACAATTCAATGCAAATGATATTAAATGCGTCCTAAACGAATGAACTTCGGCACTGAGCATCCGTACTGATTATTTCAAAATTGCTGCTTTGAACAACAATCCCAATTTGATAAGGATCGCACGGTCGAATAAAAAAAACATCGAGCTCTCGAGTCGAAAGCCATAGCTTGATGATATTTTCCGTCGATAGGGTGAGTGTGTGTAAGAGAGGTACATTTGTTGGAAAATAGTTAGAGGAAGCCATTCGGTTGAAAAAGTGTTGTTGGGTGTAAATCGGTTTTTTGTTATCGTCATGTCGTCCTTCATCTCTGTTCGAAATTCACCCAATCGAAAAAGTTACGAAGAAGTCCAACAATGCTTATCATTACATTATTTTACACGAAATTATTCGCTTTTCATCTCTAATTTAAATTGAATTTATTTTGCTCGTACTTTGTTTGTGTGTGTTTTTTTTTCTTTTTCATTGTATCTACCTTCAAGTGCAAGCGCAGATATTGTGTTGAATTGTAGATACATTGTCGTTTGACCTTTGGACAAAGGCATCATTACACAACCAACGTTACTCAGTGCTCAATTGAGACGCGAAAAAAGTGCAAAATGGAAACCATAGTGTAAATTGTACGGTAATTATGTTCAACAGTGATGAGGTTGTTGATGGAAAAATATTCAGCGTTATTAGTGAGTTTCTAGAATATGCGCAAATAATAGAGCATAAATCAGAATTAAATAACTGTTTACGAAATGGCACCAACACAAAATTAAACTACCTTAATTTAAGAGTGTTCATTCTCGTCGTTGTTGAAATGGTCCCCCCACCCCAATGTAGAGAACAAAAAATACAAAAGAGTGGTAATGAGAGGGACAACAGAGTGGTGATGATGATGATGTCGTTTTAAAAACTAAAGAAAATACTGCAAACAATGACATTTGCTTCGTTGTTCAAATGGCACATACAATGGTTTGTCCCTTCAATAAATAAATGGTTCATTTAATGACATAGACAAAGCGGCAGAGTTTCTACTTGAGACCTTGACAAAAGCTCCAAAGAACGGTCATTTCTATGAATCCAGACATTAAGAAGTGGTGAGATGGTGTAATACATGAAAAGAAAGAGAGGAGAGATGTGGGGCAGGGCAGGGAGTACACACAAATGTGAGATATCAAGAAAATTATTGAGTCAAATAGATTTATTTGCACTGAAATTGAATATGGTTGCAAATGGGGTCAAATGCAATTTGAATTACTTCATTACGATGTAATTTGATGCAATGATTCCGTTTTTCTGCGTATCAGGTTGTGTGTACTTCGTATCGCTTATATTTACCCAATTTGCCAATATCATATGATATTATTCTCATGTGAATAGATTTCGTGATGTGCCGCATTTGACGTAGTTGGACGAGAAAACAATGTCGAGGCAACCAAAAGCACAAACTGAACTATGTTTCTCTGTTCATCGCATGGAATTACCTTTTTTCGCAATGCAATGTGCGTTGAAAGAAAATTGTATCGATCCCATGGGTACAGAGTCCGGCAAGTTCATATCATTGATGAACTTTAACACCGACTTTAGATCGTCTTTATGACTTCTTTTATTCCATTTGACCAGATGCGTTTTGTGCTTGGTATTTGCGCTCGTATTTTCTGTTGAACCTAGTCTCGCATCAAAGAGTATTGTATTTTAATATATTATCTTTGGTTGCCGTTTTAATACGCATTTATATTTATTGGTAGTAAAAGAAAATTGTTTTCCTCGCAACATTGTTCTCGAAATGACAGCGATGGAGATGAATGCGCCTCAGTTGTGGTTTTAAACATTTATTTTACATTTTTTACGTGAGGATTTGCTATTGTGATGTTGTACATCTTTTATTTGTTGTGCATAAGCCACATTTTTCCCCCCTGTTAAATGTAATTATTCAACCTTAACAGAGCTTTTCATGTATGTGTGTGTGTAAGAAGATGAAGTGCTTAACGGCAAACGTAACAACAATGCATGTTACAAACAAACTAAATTACTCCCCACCAGTTGAATTTCGTAAAATGGTCTTGCGTTAAACACAGTAACACACACAGGGAATACAAAATTATTATTATACATTCCCACGCGTGTAAGTGGCATTCGGTTTGTGCGCTCGAAAAGAAGATGAATAAAAAATAATATTCTATTCACTCTTTGAAATGTGTATATAGTGCGCTGTAAGGCATATTGTTGGAACAAGACCAAACAACCAAATCGTTCGATTAGCATAACAAATAGATCGAAGTATACAAGAACGAATGCGAATTGACAAAGCATAACAAAGTTTGTCCCAAACACAGAAGAATAAATACAAATGAGTGTTTTTAACGAGCCATACAGAACGGAAACAATTTAATAAATGGAAAACAAGAGCATACTAAATTTCTATACTATAAATTGCGATTGAATTCAATTCGCAATTAGACTGGTGCCTTTTTTCACTTCGAAATAAGCAAACGAAAGCAAATTTCATGCACAGAACATTTTACAATTTTCGAACGAAACAAGAAAAACCGCAAGAGTCTATTGCCATTTTGCCCTCCCCTTCCATTCTTTCGGTATTTTTCAGTTCGGTAAAAAGTTTTTTCATTTAATATCGCATCTGTTTTTCTTTCATTTCGTTTCAAAATAAATACGAGAGACAAAATGAATTAGACATGGGGCGTTGTGCAGTGTTCCAAAAATATAACTTTGAGATGTTTACATTGTTTGACGATGGAGATGACAAATCGAATCGCTTCCAAATAAACTTCAAGGTATGTGTGTGTATTTTTAGTATTTGTATTCATGTGTAAAACTTGGTCGACGTTCGTTGGAGATTAGGCAGGCGTATTGTCGTTTTTTCAATTAACCTTTAGTTCAAAGTCGATATAAATGAACTAATTTCTTTGGTATATTTCACACAGGTGCACACATCACAGTGCAGAGTACGGTGTGTCAGCAATGCTTCATTCTAGTTACATGGCCTACGCCAAATGGTGGTATAATTTTGATGCGAGTCTCGTTTTTGTCATAATTGTAGCACGCTTTCATCTTTTTCGATTTATAATTTCCTCCGAAAACCATTTATATCGCTTAATGTAAACGTCTCTCACGTACTTATGATTATGCTGCATCACGTTTTCCTTTTAGCCCTCGCATTTCACTTCCGTCTCAGTTCACTTCATCCCTAGCTTCTTTCAAAACGTTTTGATTTCTCTACGTTTTTCTTTCGGTATTATTTTCTCTCTCTTCCCTTTCCGTAAAATACAACAAAATAATCATAACATTTTTTTTTTCGTATTGTTGGTCTTTTTTCGATTTGGCACAGCTTTCATCGTTAACTGGTTACATTCTTCTTTTTCACATTAATATTAAATCATTACATAAAGGAAATGTACGTAGTAGTTAAGTTCAAGTCAAGCAATGCGATAAGTATACAACTGGCAAAAACGTACTGCCTAAGCTTAAGGCGCAACATTAAAACATTAAAGTGTGGTTCAGTTCACAAGAATACACCAGCATTTTCACATAAAATGGGTGATTGCTGTAATTACAGGACGATATTCATTACATTATGGATGAAATATAATTTGATGTCATCAAAATTCTGGATGAAAGAAAGAATGTTCATTCTATTTAACCGATACTTTGCTGTCTATTTGCTTGAATTACACACAAAAAAATGAAAAGACGAAACAAATAAAAAATGGATAAAATTTCGCGGATGGCAAAAGAAAAATCGATTGAAGTTTTGATGAATAAAATTCGTTAGAGAAAAATACAAAAATAAATTGTTTGCTGTACGCACATCGCACAAATATTGTGTTATTTTTAATCATTTGTACAATACTTCTGATATTTACACTGAAACCTAGCACCAATCAACATTAATAATGGCCGCCGAAAAAAAAGGGAAACAATTTATAAATTCAATCTGGCAAAGTATTTCGTCAACATGCTTTTGCTCGGTGGTACGAGCGTCTGTTTGTGTGTATCCCATTTCAACTGTCTGTTTAATGTTTATTTGACCTTTTTCCTATCCATTTCTCCTCTGATAAGTCTCTCATTTCGCATTGAGTTTCTTTTTCCATTACAGCAATTCATTTTTAATTGAAATATTCCCATCTGAATGCGAGCCACATTCCCCCAAATTCAGTTGGTGCTCGTTTATTTTCATAAACATTGAATGACCGCGATGAAAATGCGAATGGGAATTTTTTTGTATCGATTTATGGGATCTATACCATTTTCAACACTTCATCAACTGAAATTGAATATTAATTTATAATTTCGGAATATTACTTTTTAATTGATTTCAATGGCGATATTTTGAGAAGGTTCCCAAGTGCTGATTGCTCGATTCCGATTATATCGGTTTTTCATGCGGATTTATTTATGAGCTATTTTGAGTATATTTTTTTTTTTATTTTCTTTTCTCTCCAATTTTCTTTCTTTATTTCTGTCTGTCTCTTTCAATAATTTAATGAAATTCCGCCTATTTTTAGTTTACAATTTCAAATAGTTCTACAAAATGCATTTTCGATGATTATAATTGTGGTGATGACGATTGCGGTTCATGGTGAAGTCGGTCAAATACACATGTGTATTCAAATGATATGCAAATGCGTAATAAGTTTCAATGAAATGCAGTGCTTTGTTTTCGAATTGCATTACTTCACATTCCATTCATGCAAATTATCACACGTATTGTGCGGACTATTTATTGGGTATATGTTTTGTAAATTAATTTGAATAATTGATATGTTAAATTGACACAATACACTTTATTACATTAACTTAATACAAATTGCTTAATCAACTCAAATTGCTACTACGATTATTATATTATTGTTATGAAAATGAGAAGTAGCATGGATATACTTCGAATTTTGTGTTTAACGATTTGAAGTTCAGTCTAGTATATTCTTCCAGTTGCCGAATGAGATTACGATCATAGTTGTAGACAGCAAATGTTTTCAATTGTTGATTGTGATCAAGAAATGTGCACAAATTTTCAAATGTAAAATTCTGATGGGCTACCGTAAAATGTTCGAGATGCGGAAAAGTTTGTTCGATGCAATGTGTGTCGATGATTTTGCAGAAGAAAAACTGTAAACTGTTAAGTTTTGGAAACCATTTGTTAAATTCGGATATTGTTTGTCCCACGCAACCTTGATTGAAGTTTAAGTTGTTGACGTTTGGAAATGGTTTATTTGTTGTCATTGTTGGTTGGATGTGATTAAAAGTTATTTCGACCAAAGTGCCACTGCAGTGGGAAATAATCGCCTCATGAATTCCATTGTTGTTGAAATGTTCAAAACCATGGTTGTCTTTACGTTGGTCGTAGGTGACACGTACATTTGATATAACATCACCCAACAAATACAAAATATTTACGTAGTCAGGATGCTTTGTTTGATAAGCGGAAATGACGATTTCTTTATTTCGGTACTTTCTCAAAAACACACGCCGGCAGGCAATCAAGAACCGAATATGAACGCACACAATGTCAAACAATTGCTTTAAATTTAAATTCATGAGAATTTCTTCCAGGCAATCGTCGTTCAAAACATCGATAATACTGATGAGCGGCTGTTGTTGAATTTCCAAACGTTTCGGCGGCGAGTAAATGGCATCGGTCAAACGATATTTGAAATGCTCGTCTCGTAAAAAATCTTGACATGAGCTCTTGGATAAACAACTTATTTCCATTTTTTATCACCACTTAGCGTATATTTTGGCACACACACAACGTTAAGTCTAAGTTGACGCTTGGAATCTTCGGAACGACTGGCCGCCGGGTTATTAAACAACGTGTATTTATAGCCAATACATTGTGAAAATATTCCATTCAATTTAATTTCGTATAAAATTTATGCAAATTACCTACGTGCCATATTTCCCTTTCCAATTTGCCGACTGGAAATAAATTTAATGTTTTTTTTTTTTAAAAAAAAAACGATACTTATTAGATCATAGACGGAAACAAATATTGCGCTTTAATTTGAATTTAACAATACGATGAACAATCGCTGTAGACTGCGTATACAAAAATCTATTGCATGCAAACGCGATGATTTCATTGATTCATGGTGTGTTAAGTGGGTTATTTTAGGCTCCAGTTCAAAGTGTACCATTGCAGTTGTTCACTTTTTTGACCTTTTTTTCTTATGACTGGCAAACAATGAAGTGTTTGTACGCATTTTGATTACACTCGGTCTAAAAAAAAGAGCCTTTTATTGAAAATATCTATTTTACGATAAACATGTCTAGATGTAGATTTTGAGTAAATATTCTTAGTAATTTGCATTACGTTGCTAAGTGAAACCGTCTAAAGTAGCGCCCATTTTCAGCGATTATTTTAAAATTGGGCTATTTTTCAAGAGTTGTGTCGTTGCTACCAACTTCCAATTATCAGAATAAAAATTACCGTCGTCATTGTTGGCGATTTTTATTGATGAGGCTGTTTTACAAGCTTCATTGTTCATCAAATATTCTGTTATCTCCAAAGCGGATTTTATCGCCTTTCAGCAACACATTTCAATTTGAAGCACTCAAAAGCTCAATATGCGTTGGTATTTTGTTGACTGTTTTGCATGCTATGTTCAAATAAAAGTACGTGTCAGATTCGTAAAAATGGTAGATCAACTACACAAATCAAATAAAGGTGAGAAATGGTTAAAATGGCGACATTGAATGAAATATTTATGAATAATATTAGGTTTTTATGTTGAATATGGCGTACCGGGTAAATTTCATCAAAAAAATATACAAAAATGCAGAGAAAGAAAAATTGAAAAATGAAGCGTTAAATTAATAGGTAAATAAACCATACAAATTAGATTTTGCAGATGTTGTCACCGACAAAAAAACAACAACATAAAATTGAACCAATAGCGATATTTGGCCAAACAACATTTGCTTCTTGCCAAGCAAGCAAAGTGAAATTGAACTTTTTCGGCACGATTTTTGCCTCATTTTACGACAAACAAAACTTTTCCATGTTCAAGCACTAAATGTATTTTCGAGTTTTTCGTGTTTAATCAGTTTTTTGAAGACTGAAAATACATAATAAACGTCATGTTAGGGTCAGGTATTATCGCGTTCCAACATTTTCATCTCTGAAGACCGTTTTACTATTTAAAAGCTCGTTCGCATGTGCCATACCGAAATACTGCCGAATCTATCATACAACAGTGCCGCCACGACGGAATTCAGTGTAATATATACTAAGTCGCTGGTAAATTTTTGAATACCCTTTGGCGCTAGTTGCGCAATTGTGTTGTATTTTATATTTGGTCTCATGTGACACAGTTTCGAAGTGGGATACAAATTTTGTTATTGTAAAAAGTAAACACGAGTTTCATTTATGTGCTGTTGCATTTGCTCTTTTCCATTTTTAAGCATAAATATACAAGTGATATATTTTTTCCTCGGTAATTTTGCACACGCTTACTGTCGGCGTCAGCAACGGCAACTTAAAAAAAATGTAAATCGATGTTTGTACATTTTTCGTTTCATTTCATTTATTGACATTTAATACCAAATAAAAAATACCGTTCAACGTCAATACAATGAACGTGCTATTTATACACTCACACATCCACTCATTTGACTCAATGATTTTATTTACAGTTTGCTCGTCAGAGAAAATGTGATAGGAATATGTGGATGGGAAAATTCATTGTCAACAAAAGAAATGAAATATTCATTTTCGATTGATAAAACCTGATCAAACTTTTTGAAAAACACGTGCAATTCCGAGTACGATTTATGATTGAATAAAAATTCTGGTCACATATAATTCCGGTAGAAAATATTGCTTCAATGCATATAACGTGTATGTTTTTTTTTTTCATTTTTTTTTCTCAGTAACTCGATGTGGAAAATATTTCGAGAATACATTTTATTATGTTTAATGGACAGAATTTGATTATTTCGTTTCCCTCTTCATTCAAATTGAGTGACACTGAACAACGTAAATAAAATCGGTGCCAAGAATTTGCTTAATGGAATACGAATCGAATTGTATACGACGAAGTGACTACATGAACTAATATGATTAATTCTACTTTTTTTTTCTCTTCGACCGACTTTCGCATGGATTTTCGCGAATGATCCTCGAATATTAGAGTGTGTTGAGTAGAAGATGAATGGACTTGTGCAGTGATTAATGTTACGAAGAATTGTGATGCCTATGTGATGCAAATAGAATTTATAAGAAATGTGACGAAAGCCAATCTTGAAAATATCGTGCGTCGAATCCCAATATGCCGATGTAATTAAGTTGTTAGTTTTTGTCTAATTACGAATCGGCCGCACTGACAAAATCGTCAACCAAATCCATTAGTCTTTGGCGTAATCATCATTATCTCGGTTTGCATGCTTTTAAGATTAAATCTCAGAACGTTTTTTTCTTATTAAAATGAAATATATTTTCATCCTACATTGCGCTCATCGCGTATTTGCCAAATGTATTATACCGAATTTGGCATTTATCTTCTTTACCGCAATTTTCTTTTGCTACAGGTATTATTGATTTTGGTGCGTGCACGTCATTTACACATTATTGTAGAAAAATAATAGCTTTAGGCATAGTCGTGTCGTGTATGCCAACCAAATTTCTCGCCTCTTTTATATTGAACTTAACATTTGAGGGAAAAAAGTGTGAAAATAAATTACTTTTGACGTAGAAAGTTCACATAAAAAAAGGTATGCAAACGATATTTTTTGGGGTGCAAAAAAAGTCTAAGTGAGTTCATTTATAGTGGATTGGCATTGATGTCTCGTGTATATGCAAGTTTGCAACGAGTTTCAAACTTTACCTGCTTACCTTTTGTCTTATACTTCTTTGTTTTATTTCTTTCTTCAAAACATTTTGATAATCGTCGACTGGCAAGAATAAAAGCAATTTCAAACCCATCACAGCAAACAATCGTAAATTCAAAACATCAGCAAAGTTACTAAATGGCTGCGACATATGATATATCTCACTGTCATTCATATACATGTATGCTTACAGAAGTGAGCGTGAAAATGAATGCTTTTAAGAGTTTTCCCCCTACCTTTTTGTGCCTATCGAACCATTATATCTTTATAAGGTAAAAGGTTTTCAAACATTTAAATCCATTTCCGAAATATTCTTTTACATTTTTCTTGTTTTAGTTTGTGTGTTTTTTCTATGAAAAAGATCAAGCAATATTAAAACATACAAGAGTTGGTACATGATCATTTTAGATGACAACGTAACATATACGAATGATATAAGAATTCATAGATTTTTCGATTTGCTTACAGCGCTGGAATCTTACCTCACCTTTTTATATCTTAACGAAACTATTCATAACGATGCAATATTCTCTTGTTTTGTCTTATTAAAATAAACAAAAATATGCTCCGTTGGACGAAAAACGAATAAAAGTAGCCTGTCTGTCTTAGATGATAAAAAAACTAAAATAATGATTCTTGGGTATGGTTTAATTCAATTTTCATTTTCATTTAGCCTTTCGCATGTCGTTTATATGTGTAAAGAAGGCACCCAAAAATGTCATCCAGACGGCGAGAAAAAAAAGGACAAAAGGTGAACTTTCTACTGAAACTATCATTTCAGTGAACAGTGAATTCAAATTATGGCGAAAAGTGTTTGGTATGTCGGATGTCGAGGCTGAAAAGAAAATGTCGCATTAAATTTGCTACATTTAGTAAATCGGATAAATGTCTACTGAACATGAGACGATAGCATCGCGTCAGCTTTGAATTTTCATCAAAATCAGCACTAGTGCAAAAACTTTCACAATATAGCACAGACAAATTGTCGATGGTGTCTAACATACTCTACATCCTTTTGTGGAAATTATTTTTCTCTCGTTTTTATATAGTATATTATCGCTATTAATTTGCGTTTACACACATTAGTTTAATCAATTATTCAAGTTGCCAATTCTTGAAAATCTATTTTTGGAGCCTGAAAGGCGAGTACATTTTGGTATGCTTTTAATGTGCATGACGCACCACGCTTCATTCTTATCGCTTTTGGTAATTTCACTGTGGTGAAATTAATACTTTTTAGTAATTGCCCATGTTGCTAATTCGGTATAGCAAACGATTGAAAGGACGAATTCCCACAACGTACTTCCGCCTTTCAAGCTGTTTTTCTTAAAACGTGAATAAGGAATTTTTGATTGAAATTGAGTATTGGAATGGTTACTCTGTTTTCACATGTTTATGCTTATTACAGTTCACCGAGCCCGCAGCGGAAATACGTATTGTTCAGCGTATTTTTATAAATGAATGTTTGGCTCGGTACCATTAGAAACGGAATTTTGCGAGAACGAATAAAAAATGACACAATTCGTAATGGTGAATGGCATCAAGATGCGGGCACATAAGTGTTTGCTACGTAACGTATCGATGCAGAACATTTCAAGATTTGTTCCAAGTTCAATTTGGTAAAGTGAAATTTCATTTCGTTTAACATTAAATGTGGATCGTCTTATACATGAGTAACATATGAGTAAAAAGTCTTTGCACTAAATTCAGATGTTCGCCATTCAAACAACAAACACACAATATTAAATTCTTTTTTATTGGTATAAACCTTTATTCATAGGCTATCGAATAGCACATTCACTTTACACTGAACGGACCATTGTCTTCGATTTTTCTTAGTATGCGTCGAACCATCAAAATTATGTTCTGGACAACCGATTTGTCGATTTCTTTCAACTTTCTCTCAATCCATGCAACCAATTGTTGCTCGTTTCAAGTATTTTGGACCTTCGCCTATAACAAACATCCAAAAACAGACTAGTAATAATTAATTCTGTGTTTTTTTCTGAAGTTAAAAAGATGGTCCTTTTTTCATGGAAATGATATTTTTTAAGAAGTGAGCCATTATTGTGATTTTTTCTGATTGCAAAGCACAATTTTGTCTTTAATCAGATAGTCCACAACAAACTCTATCGTTTTCAAGAATATTTGGTTGATAATAGAGCAAGTAATTGAGGTTTAACCTTACATTTCAGCACTAAATTTTCGAATAATGGCTCAAGACACCTTCCAAAGAAAATCCTACCATACAAACACCCCTTTATCAAAGTTCAGTTTGTCGACGTCTCTAGCCTTATATGATAGTGCCCTAACATAATCAATGCAAAAGAAACCACTTGCACTTGATTCGTGGTTCGATTTGGCGATGAATGTTTCACTGTCCAAAATGTTGAATTTTTGAATGCAACATGCTATGAGGCGAAGTGAACATCCAATTTTTGACACTATTTGGAATTTTTTCATAACTTATTTTGCTGATTGCTATTGATCGTGTCTGAATCTATTGTTTTGGTTCAAATTCGGATGTGCTGTAACCATAATAATCACAAAAAATGAATGGTTGCTTGACCAACCCGGTTTTCGGTACATGATGACAATTTTGAAGGGTTTGAGCATTTAAATTGGGAATACGACTAGACTATCTGCTTTTTCTAGAATCTTTGTCTTCATATCAAGTCCATGAAACACAATACATGGTTCAAAGATAGATTGGTTCATCTTTAGACACATGCAGATTTTGTTTTGAACTTAGCTGTCCAAAAGCATTTGAGACACTTTTTCGTAAATCCGATTTGTACGTCATCACGAATGGAAATTTTTGTGCAAACTGTGTTTGACAGTAGAGTAGGAGTCCCGTTAGGTCTCCTATGTGCATTGGTTTACATTTTAGATTTTGTTTATGTGGCGCAATAAACGCCTGAATCTAGTGCAAAGACTTTTTACTCATATGTTATACAACGATAAGTATGCTATGAGTCATATGGTATTCAATCAATGGAACGCAACCAAATGGAAAATGTAACAAAGAACGCCTCAGTAACTTACTATCGATGATGCGTTTTGTAAGGACAACGACCAAGACCAATAGCTTTATTGTTTGGTTTTCGGATATTCTATTTTTTTTCTCACATGTCAAAATTAATAATATGATTGGCAAAAAGGAGTGCCCTATCTTCATCAAAATACGGTGACAATCAAACTATTCCAATTTACTTAGCAAACGAACGATTCTTCCATGAAATGGATGGAAGAGTTTCGGTTCAGTTTTATGACAATGTCATACAAATCATCAGCAGAAGCATATGGTAAAGTGTGTGGCGCAACAAAATTGCTTCAATATTTTCTCAAATATTTGCTTTCCAATGAACAATGCTCCAACATGTTCAAATAATTAGATGGTGGCAGAGAGAATTGTTGCGAGTTGCTTGTCAAAATGAACGACATTTTACATTGACATCGAGTGGATCGTTCACTCAACTCACTCTACCCCCGCTCGCTTCCGATTTGGTTTTCTTTGTTATTTTCGATTCTTTGACAAATTGAACGATCGAGAAAAAAAAGTAGAAGAAAAATGTGAAGTAGCACAAACAATCTATGTGATGGGGAGCCCACAACAGATTTTTTTTACTTTGTTTGAGCGCATAATGTCTCGACTCTTATGCTATTCACATCAAACGAGAAAAATGATTATAAGTTATCTACGTAACGTAGACTACGTTACAAGTTTTAAGCGTGTATTTTTTCATTTATTGTGGCGGAAATTATCGAATATCGTTATATTCTCGTTAATATGCTTCGAATTTGACATTGATAAATCATTTTTTACGAGTATTTATACCAAAACTAACGTCATTGACGTTGTTGTCTTTATTATTACATCTAATTTCCCTTTATTTGGATACAAGCAGTACACTTTACAATCATTTTCAAATCCAATCGAATTTATTTCATCTTCCATTTATGCACATTCTCGTTAACAATTCATTCGAATTTTTATTCCTTCAGAATTTATGAATCGTAACTTTTTTCACTTTTATTTTAGATGATATCACATTCTATTTTCGTTATTTTGCCCCCCATCCAAGTAGTGTGTAACATCATATTTTATTCATAGAATGAAGAGTGCTTCATTTTGATGAACCGTAAAGAGAGTAAACTTTTCACAAAATGGCTACGACGTGCAGTCGAATAATTCGATTCGACTCAAGTCACAAAATCAATCGAAACGAAATCAAAGTAAGCAAGAGGAAGGAAATGACAAAACTCAAATCATGACGAAACGGAAAATGGCAAAATGTTGACGTTTTCTACGTTAACCACATAGTTTTCACAGAGTTTCGAAGCTAAGAATTCTTAAGTACCCCTAATTTGGTATGAACGAAATTCCGTTTGAGTTTATCCGCAAATAAAATTTTTGTTTCTGTCATGTCATTTCAGAAATTGAGTTGAGCGGACCATTTTTCGCATAAAAACTAAAGTTATAAAAAGATGATATCAAGTGGACAAGAGACAAGTAATCAGACAGAGAGTGAGCGATGGTAAAAGAGACAGAGAGGGAGAAAGAAAAAAAGAACGACATTATGCCATCAAATCTGGCCAAAGTGGTAGTTACCAGCTACGGCTATTATCTGTACGCATGAGAATATTTTATCTTGAGAGGGAGGGGTATTAGGAAAGAAAACATTGTAATATCGGTACTTGAACATAAATAATTTACTTTTAGTTTCATTTTTTCCCTGACAGTGAACATAGTTTTTCTCTCCTATAATGACATCATGAAATGTAATCTCTTCTTCTGTCTGTGTTATGTGCCTTTTATCCTCTTTCTCGATCTGTCTGCTTCCTCGCATTTTCGTTTTTTTTCCCGTTTCAAATACGTGATATAATTTTAAGCAAAAAAAAAACACGGCAGAATAATTATTTCAGTACAAATTTGTAACAACTTTAACAGTTCTCACGTCGTCATTATTCTATTTTTCTGTCTCTCTTTCATTCACACGCTCACTCTGTCACTTACTTGCCTGTGCGCGTCTATCTCATTTTCTCTCTGTGTCTCCATTTTTCTTAAGTTTCTCATCTTGTCTGTCCTGGATGTGAAGTTTTGATGTGAAACATAGTATCGTTTCTGTATGTGTCACACTTGAATTTGCAGTTAATGAGTGACGAAACTTTTTGGATTAAATAAAATTATGGTCATCATATAAACTAGGAATAATTTTCTCTGCGCACACAACGCATACACACACATAACAATAAAGGTTTGCAACTTTTTCACTTTGTTCAACAGTTTCGCAAACTATTCAGGCCATTCAAGACGGCTAGGAGTACATTGTTTACGATCGGTTCAAAATAATTACTTCAATTTATTTTCACAGTTGCAAAGTATGGGTAAACTAAAAGGCGGTCACTATTTACTAAACACAATGTGAAACAGAGTGAATAACAGAGTGTGAATGTAGCGCATAAAAAAACTCTCAAAACAAACTCTTTGTGTTAACAAAGAGAATTCCAATAAATTTTCGTACAAGTCGGATTCAGCTCTTTTTTCCACTTGTAAAGAATATGTGTATTTTATTGCTCATTCGACTGGTATATATCAATGGGGTAATAAATCACATGGCGTCAGATGGCTCAAGAAACACAAAAAACCAATGCTCTTCTAAATGTGATTATTTTGATAAGCACATATTTTTTAAACACACGCAATATCTAATTTTACAAACTTTAATCGTCAAACATTCATGTTTGACAAATCGATTTCCGATGTAAGCAATAATTCGTGACACTTACCAGATGACCTATACGTGTTGAATGAGCAACGTCAAAGAAAATAGAAAAAAGGAAATAAACAAATAACTGCGCATTCATCAATCAAGTATTGATGAAGTTGGAAAATCGTATGTTTATTTCAATATTTAAATTGGTTATTTTCATGGAAAATAGTAGCAACCTTTGATATATACATAAAGAAAGTGTTTTTTTTCCTGCCCCATAAATAGAAAGAAGAGAAAAAAGTGAGTCAGCTTCCGAATTTTTTATACAAACAAGTGTTTGAGTTTTATTAGATGAATGGATGAGCCACTGGCTTCTGTCCTAATCAAACAGTTTTTGTGAATGTTGTGTGACGATACGAGTATACTTGATGCCGATGTCCATGTGAAATTCAATCGCTCACAAAACGTGACCTTCAAATGATTTATTAACATTGAATATGTATTTGAAACATAAAATACAATGGCAACGAAATAAAGTCTATTTATCAATAGAGCAATCTCTTAACTTTTTGGTCTCGACAGACACACACACACATATAAAAAATCTATACAGAATAGACGTGAAAAGCGAATCATAAAGCACAATAAAAGTGAGTGTATGACATCAGCGGCCAAACTTTACGAATTTTCTTATCACCCTTGAAACACGAGAATGGAATATAGACGCATAGACTCAAAGAAAGAAGAGCTAAACAAGAATGGCACATTTTTCAAATGGTTGGGTTGAAGCGCGTCACTTCATATCAAATAAAATCTTGATAAAATGGATTTATTTACAGAATATTTTATTGGAGCGCATTTGATGCTTGAACATTCTATTCAGTGTGTGTGTGTGCGTGTGTGGGTTTGACTGCCTGTGCACATGCACAGCATGCAAAAACATCAGACAAGCATATTCAGCAAGAGTTCACATTATTTATACAACACCTCTGCACTCTATGCATGTAATTGTAAGAGATGTTTATAAATAAGGAACTTTTGTACACAACATGAAAATAAAATGAAAGCAAGTGCCAGCTTTAAACTCGTATCACTGAGAATTCAGCAACAATGAATTTGACAACAAAGAATTTGACAACGACGATTATTTTGCATGACACAAAATGCGAATTTTCGCGCCATATTATATAAGTATAAATCGGTGATTCAAGTGCTACATAGAATGAGTGTTTACATCTGAATAGTTGATTTGTTGAAGTGTGAACTCAAGATGTTATGCTCTGCATTTTCGAAACGGTATTTTGTACTGTGTGAAAGCGATTACAGATATTTTCAGATAATCTGAAAGCGCAATTTTAGCATCATAAACATCATTTACATAATAGAAGAAAAAGAATTCAATTATCTGCTCTTCGTGAATGTGCACAGAAATGGGCAACAACTTGGGCAATACAGAAATATCTTCAAAAGCAGTACAATGGGAGTATGTTCTATGAAATGTCAAATAAATGAAAATATCTTGTAACTGTAATGAAATATTTAGCTTGAATGCTAGGCAATGCGGATCTCGAATGAAATTGCTCAATTTGACATTCGTAAAATATTTTTTCGTCGAGTTCCAACCGCTGATTCGCTGGAATATGTGGCAAGGATTTCGGCTGTGTACTCATAATTTTGCTAGAAATTCTATGCTTCTTCCCTATGTTTCATAAGCACACAAATATTCTCGCATTTTTTTATGGTTATTGTTATGTTTAATAGATTATAAGATTTTATTGCCTTTACTCAACGATATAAATAAATTTGATTCAAAAATGCGTAAAAAATTTCCCGTTTGGAGTGGATTTTTTATGTAGTGCGGTTATGGGGTTGTTATTATCTCGTTATCATAAAGCAAAAAAAAAATGGGAAAATGCAACAAACACCAACTATTTAGATTTAATATTAATAAAGTGAGTGCCAGAATTCAGTTTGAAGCTATAAAAAACACTTAAAATGACTCCATTTTACGCCACTGAAAATTGTTAGTATTTTGACAATATTTAATTGGTTTTGTAACAATGGAGAGAGAAAACACGAGGCACGAATTAACAAACGTAATGAAAAGATGTATTGTAAAAGTGTGGGGTTGATAAATTGGTGAAAGCAAATATAAACATCACCTGGATAAGTAGAAAAACACCGGATTTCAGAATTGGGTCAGTTTGTGGATGTGGTTTTTTGTTGATGATTTTATTTGTATTTATTTTGATGCAACGGCTAGCATTCATTTCACTGCAACTTTTGCGGTTTTTCTGGATTTTATGTTTTTTTTTTTTTAATTATCAATTCTGTATTCAGCAAAGTTTTTCAGTAGTTTTAACATAATATTTTCATTTGATCCCATTTTTAAATAGATTTGCACCGCAAATACGAATATTTTTCTTTTTCGATGTATTTGCAAACTATGGATGGTCAATGTAGTATCTGAATAAATTATTATGAGAAAAAAAAAAACCGGGAACTTTTAAATTTAAAAAGGAAAATAAAGTATACGCAAACGCAAATTATGGAACAAGTTTACCATGGTTTAGATATGATACGAAAGTCAAGTTTTCATGTTTGTTATGATGTAATGACTAAAATGTGCTAAAAAATTCTCACATTTATTATAATTTCAAATAAGTTTTGTATGAATCATTAGTAATTAAAACAAGTGAAAACTAATTTTTGCCATCGTTTCCTCTACTATCTTCGTGTGTCATCATACATTTTATCAAATGTGTGAACCGAGAGTGTCATCACTTCCATTTGAGTAGGAAAAAAACGATGAACATTTCGATGTGTTGACATCATCATCCGTAGGACACATTATCTGGTATTCAGGACATTCCGGTTTTTTCGGTTGAAAGCCCATCACCAACGTTGTTGTTACAATGTAACAACAAATTCTGCGAGAGACGAACACACCTGCATCGCAATTCGTACAATTTTCCCAGTTTTGTTGGCATTCGTGTTTGGTTTCATTTCATATGGAGAATAAATTGTGATGAACTTGTATTCCACCGCAAAACACAATTCTGTAAAATTTACACAATTTATCATTTGTTCATAGGCACAATCATTATGCTAGAGAAAAGTTTCGAGTGAAAAATCTAATTCGTTGTGCATGTAAAGCAATTCAAAATTGTGCTACATACTCATATGCACAATAAACCTGGGGGAATTATTAAAACGGATAAATAATTTTGAAAATTTCATTGTAACACTGGAAAAATTTGAATTTTGAACACAATTCTAATTGGGATTTATGTATTCAGCTCGTTTTACATTTTGTTAATTAGTTTGTACAACAACATGAATGTGAATTACCAATTTTTCGCTCCAAGAGCGTGCTTCAAAAAAAATTGCCATTGGCATAATCCACACTGTTACAAACAGCTATACAATACAACTAGCTATCTCTAACTAAATCTTTTTTATTACAAATATCACATCACTGTTAGTTTTGTGTTGCTAACGGCTATGAAGTTGAGCAGTAAATCCCTTTTTTTCATTTCGCACTAGTGTTTCGAAACCAATAACAAAAAAGAACATTTGTAATACTCCATGCTGATTTGAGTACTTTAAAACAATCTATTTTCAGATTTCAGCTTTCTTCCACTTTATTCATTTTGATAGCGAAAATTGATTTTTAAATCGTCTGAAAATCAAATTGAAACTTTATAAATTGGCATGACTTCTTTAGTTCTTTTGCTGCAATTCGATTATATTTTTCTTCAATATATTGGCACGTTGCACATTACCGTCATAAGAGTCAATTTTATAAAAAAAAAAAAATGACGTGAGAGGTCACGGTTGAGCAATTCCAATCTCCAATTATAGAAGCATCTGTCAGCTGGTTAATAATATAAATGTCGTATTGCTTTAAATTTATTCATTATTATGATGACACACTGAAACCGATGTGATTGAACCCAATTTGAAGTATTTATGACTCAAGAGACTCATGTGCGTCATTTTCATTTGATCTTAATGGATCTCATTCATAATGCACCTTTAGATAGACGATACGGTACTCAATCGAAAAAAAGATTTCATTAACACTGTCAGTCTGTCTGCATGAATGGATTTTTTTTACTTGATGTAAAAATAAACAGAGCGCACATTTCTGGAGCAACTTTCTTACATCAAGTGCACCACATTGCTTTATTATTCTTCTGCGTCACATATATTTTCCAATAATAAATAAATGGACCAAAAAAAAAGATTGCCGCAACGAAAATAGAATCATGTCGCGTGAGCTGATCAACGGTGCAGAAATGATTGATAATATATTTATTTTGATGCAGAGGTGAAAATAGGACAACGCGTGTACATCAATTTGAAACCTATATATCAAAACGTGAAAACTTTTGCAATATTTATTTTTGTGAATTTGCGCCAGACGCCAAACGTTTTATATAACGAGCATATATGTGTATAATCGCGATTCTAACCTTATAACACATATTTTGTGTTGTCGAATGCCTTTAATCTACTCGCAAACAGACTAAGTTTTGTTTGGTCTATGCTATTTGATACCCTTAATCGGTGCTGTTGTTCAAATAACGCCAACATTTCCCATAGTATTGAAAGTCACAAGGTGCACAGTCACTGAGGTTATGGCCAAAAAAATATATATCCGTCCGTTTTCATAATAAATAAATAATCATTATCATTATCATTATCCAAACGAAACTAATTTAATTCAATCTCAATAAATGAGGCTGGGATTCAATAAATTAGCTGCGTGATTCTTCTTTTATCTAGTTGTTTTCGCAAATCAGTCAAAAAATTTCACCTGCAAAATAACTAATCTCATTTTCTTTGTCTGGATGCCAGACACGTTGGCATCGAAACCAAATTCAATTAACGAATTTTTCTGATTTATATCAAGGTCGGGGCTTGAAAGCATTTTTTTTGCAATAACACATTATTCATTTTATTGAACACTAATTGACTTGGGAAATAAAAAAAAATAACGAAATTGCGCTTCAAATTTATAATTTACATATTTCATCAGTTGACTTTTCAAACGTACCGAAATTATGCTCAAAGTGTCACACAGCTAGCGCCACGACGGAATTCAATGTAATCTATACTAAGTTGCCGCCAACTAGTGAAAAGACTTTTGCTCAGTTACAAACAACTGACTAGAACTCCATAGTTGTCCGTAGTGGCGCTAGCTGTGCTATAGTTTTGCATTTTATACAGTCTCTTATGGAACATAATTGCAGTGTGTTTTCAAAAAAAAAAAGATTAAATTGAATTCATTTAATGGTCTCGCCAAGCTTTCCAGCTAATCCATACTTTACAACGCTCTTCAACCCACTGCCTTTTTATCGCATCATTTTTTATGCTTGCTTTTTCAACGCATTTCAATATTTACTGACCAAATGGAAAATCGCGTATAAAATTCATGAATTGTTGATGATAATTTCGAGTTGAAAGAAAAATAAAGCAATTTCTGTTTTCACAAAAACGTGACTAAAAATGCGAATGCACTTCATAAGCTGTTTAATGACACACACACTCAATATTTTGTATTTATTTTTTCTCTCTACTTAGTTCATTCGCCGGAATACATGTCTCGCAAACAAAAATGTTGTTAAATTCAATGTTAAACAATTTTAATGTGCACGAAAAACCCAAACATTTCGCTGCATACCGTTTTTATCATGTTCGAATTTATTATTATCTGCAGTGTTAACAGTTTCAAAAAACATAAAAGCCAAACCAGTGTTGTTGTCTGCAGTCATTTTGTATTATTTGTGGTTTTAGGTAATGCTATGTTATGTAGCAGTTTTTGTGAGTTTGTGTAAATATGACAAAATAGATTTTCTTCATTACAGCTACAAACTTTTAACGTCACCAGAATGTAATGGTTCTTGTGATACGAATTTGAAATGGATGCTATATGGTGGTGAAAACAAAAAAAAAATACAAAATATTACACCTGAAAATAAAATGAAATGGCGTCTGTCTAAAACTATACAAAGTTTATGCGAAACTTATGAAATCCATCTGAAAAGTTTGCTGAAAGGTTATTTGCAGCCTTTTGCAAAATTTTCAAAGTAATGTATAAATTATATAACATTGATGTCTACAACGATAGCTTGCAGCACTTTTCAACAATCGCCGCGGCAAAATGTCTCAACAGTTTTTTTCTGGCAAACACATCCATATCAATTCGAAAACCATAGATTAAAACTTAGTATATTTATGAAACGATTTATATTAGTTCAACCAAAGAAGATAATGAGACGTTCTAATCGCATTGTCAAGTAGACAACAGATTTGATTCACATCAAAATGCCATGAATATTAGATTGTTTGTGTGCGTGGAAAATGTCCACACAAGAAATGTTTAGAATTTTTTTTGGAAAATATCAAAATCTTCTCTTTATTGAGGATGAATGGATGTGTATGCTGTTCCCAGACGAATTGTGAAAACCTACCAAATTTTACAATAGAATATACTATGCATTAGCGTTGCGGCTAAATTTGTACAGCTATCAAAGAAGAAGACAAAAAACCACATGAAAGAAGATAGAAAGCTCTGCAGCAATGATTTAAGTGTGTCTCGGTTTTTAATGGCATCCATCAACAAAGGCGGTTGGTATCAACGAGTACATATCTCAAAGACAACAACAACATACAAAACCAACAAATAATGCATTTATATATAAATTTTGCATAAAATTCACCAGACCTGTTTGTGCATCAGCATGTCAATGGATGGAAAGTATATATCATTAAAATCGTTTCAAGCCATTTGAATGCCTCATTTTTGTGGCTTATTTGAGATTCAGTTGGTGGCATTACTTATTCCATTTTCTAATATGCATATACCTTCACATTGCTACGAGTCAAGTATTGTTTATTTTAAGTTTGTACAATATACACACACATACAATTCGAACTTCACCGACTTTTCCAATTTTTATTCATTGTTGAACTTTTTATCCAATACGAATGAAAATGAAAACAAATTTCGTATTTATATATATTTCGTTGTGAGCGATGCGTGCTTGCTGCCATTCATGCATTGGCGCCATTTCAACAACCTCTTCCTTTTTCTCTTTCGTCTTCTATTCACCGTATGCCGTTGTTCACAATGTTGACTTCAAATTGAAGAAACCAAACGAAAAATTGCTTCAAGTTAAGACGAATAATACTCTTTGTGTATACATTTTACTAACTTTTGTTTTGCCATAATACTACTATGCTATACTGTGCGAATGAAAATTTGTAATTAAACTCGGTATTAGCATTTTCTTGAATGCTCTCGCTCTCTTCCTTGTCGTGGATGTTTTTCAATGTTGGCACATATTTTTCAAGAAAAGTTATTTTACTTCACAAAATGATTGAAGAACAGTGAAAATGGAATATTTATTTACACAGTTTTTCTGCATGCCATTCTTATTTTTCTCCGATCGACACACGAGCGCGCACACACACACAAAGAAAAGCAACAATTTCAAATGAGAAGATTACACATTCAACTGCTGTGTTTTACATCTTGATGAAAGTAGAAAAGCAAACGTTTTGCAAGCAATGCACACACAAAAACCGTGTTCACTGTACAGTAATTGTGATTAATTTATAGAACTTACAACACAACGTACATTTTGTGTGTTGTACACCATTGAATAACATCTTATGGTATTACTAGTTAAGGATTCCAGAGTTCTTTGCCATTTATTGTGCATGCTATGGAATATTCAACGAAAAAGCAAGTCGACTGCAGAGTGTACAAAACATACATAGATGCCGTGGTACGATATCTCTTTGAAATTATACTTTCGACATGATTTTTTCTTCTTCTTATTCTTTTGTATTTATGTCCGTTTCTATTACAGTGAGTGTAATCTTATAACACGCTTCAAATGAGAGAGAAAAAAGGCACAAAATAAATAACACGCGCTTTCATAACATGCACTACGATATCCAAAATTGTGAGGGTGTTAAATGCCATCGAAGACAAAGCTTTTCTTGTGCTTCGGATGAAATTAAAAGCATTCCATGTAAGACTATTTTGAAAATGTTGTAAATGTTCATCTTCAGCTCATTCGTTGCATGTATTAACATTTGGCTTAACATTCTGTTGATGGTATAAATTGAGAAATGGAATGCAAAATGAATGCGCAAATCATCCGACAAACGAGTGACAACGAGCAATTTCAACGTAGAATTTATAGTGTTTCACAATGAAATGGAAACATATGGGGAAGCAAATCACATTTTAATGTTTGATAATGATCACAAATAGGCGTCGAACAACATAACGATAAAACTTTTTTTTTGCTATTTTAGACAATTTGACATTAATTCCCATTCACATTTTATGGTCTACAAAAGAGGAAAAAAAACCACCACCATTGTGGCATTTTGGCTCGAAAGTATGTTGTTGAGCGCCATAAATGAAATCATTTTTGAAATAAATCAAATAATTTAATGGTTAAATTTGCCACATGCTACCGTTACATTTTTTTTTGTCTGGGTAATTTTTTGCCCACAAGAAATCCACCGAAAATCGTCAAACCTTTTGAGAATACCAACAATGAATGAAGGCACATAAAAAATAATACATTGAGAATGTGAAATGAAAATAGCCAAACACCGAGGAAATATTGATAAAGAAATCGCATTAAACAGAATATACAAGAGAAGTAGACTGAATAATGAGATTACATGGAACGAACTGAGTTTCGACCGTTTTGATTGGATTATTTATTAGCCAGCGGCTAGCTTGAATGCGTATATGTTCGAAAAGATTTGAGCGTTGTTCATTCGTTTTGGGATATTTACTTGATTGGTTACCATGCCACCTTAGCTCGATATTTTGTGTGACCTATGCAACGGAGCAAATATTGTGCCGGGACATTGTTTTGTTTTGTTTTTCAATTTAATTTAAACACCACCATAACCGCTCAACATCTTATTCCGTTTTGCTCCTGAGGAGTTGAATGTAAGCGGTTATGTGGTTTCTTTCAAGAATGATAGATGTAAAGTGGTCACGAGAATATCGAGTGGCCATTGTGGAATGATTAAAACCGAATATATTTCGACCATAGAATGGTGTTCGCCCGCATTAAATGCCATTTTTAGTTTGTATCTATTTTGATTAACACCAAACCAACATGGGGGCATATGTCATGGCATGAACAAATCAAGTTAAAGTGGGATCACCAATCCACAAAAATGACCCCAATAAAGATGTTCAAATGAACAAAATTGTCTGCAACAATAGAAAAACGTATGAGGACACAAAAATCGATACAAACAGCACCATTTAAATCACTGTAACAAAACTGCTACTAAAAAGAATATATGATATACAGCAAGACAGGTAGTAGAATATACATGCATTCACGCTGATGAACCTTTGCCATGCACGACCATTCGATTTCAATTCGAAATCAAACGATTTCGATATTGTTTTTCTTTAATCGCATGCTTTATCCATAAACTACAGCAATATCATACGCTTAAAATTTAAATAACAAAACATCGAGCAAAATAACCGATTTTTGTGTTGTAATATTATTTCGGATTCTAGGGCAAACGTGTACAAATGCAGATAAATAAGGATATTCGAATTTTGCCATGGAAACAATTAAAATTCTGGCATGTCTTTGTATGCATAAAAGGTAAAGCATACAATTGGCACAAATTCCATACACTTTAATATCGATCGCAACCATATATTTTGGATGTTAAGTTCCAGTTCAATAGATATTGCGTCAAATCTAAGATTTCGTATACGTTCATTTGCACATACACACGCACACATTATCAGGTAAGTGTCAAATGGCCGAGGTGGTCAAATTGAATTTCATTAATCACCATCACCAAAATACCTACACATACCACAATGGGATGAGCTCTGATAATTTGTGCTTGTGGTATTAATTTAGGGCGAAAATGAAGTGCCTTTTTTACTTCATGCCCACACACTTGGTGTCGGTAGTGATAACTTTTTGGGAATCTTCATTTGTGGCAACAGAATCACGACCACTCCATTATCGTGGCATTGTTTTACGATTAATGAAAATCCAAGTCAAGTGAAATACGCACTGTAATTCCAAGGAGCTCTCCCAACCACCATCACCATTTATATATAAGATATCAAATGACAAAGTTTGCAAAAGTTTTTCAATTGAATGAAAAAGAAATGCCATTCCCCATACTAAATGTACCGTTTTTTCTCCATTAGTGTGTTTTGATTGTTGTTTTGTGTGAAGGGTGGTTGGGTGGCTTATTGACGCGTTTCTTTCTCTTTCTGTAAAACATCAGCGGTTCACAAATAGATTATAGATCCTCGTTGAATGAATAAACAAAAATGTATGCTTGGATCAACAATACAACATCTTGCAAAATCGGAAATTATTATTATTGTGTAAATATGCGGTGCGGTTTCTTTGGTGATTGAACAAATAGCAAAACCACACAAAACAATCTACAAATTGATTTCTTTTCTCCTTTGAAAGGAAATTATTACTGAAGCATGATACGAAGAAAATGTATAATAACATTTCACTAGAACAATAATGGAATGGAAATCCAATTTCATTAATTTGAAAACGAAAACTGTTCAGATTCGATGTTCAGTACTCAAATTTCAGATGTATTTCTCTCGCATCCCCTCTTGAAGCATGTAACAAATTTAATTTTATCCATTCCTGAACAAATTAAGCAGAAATAACAACACGAAAATTAATGTCACTTGACAAATTGAGTTGTTATGCTCGACTGCATTTTATCTGGTCGAGTTTTGATAATTGATTTTCGGTTGAATAAACATTTGAGATTTATATATAACACACTTACCACTATTTATTCACCTCTGAGCTATCGATGATATCACATTTGTCGAGTATTCTGTCTGTGTGTTTTTTCTGCTCTTTTATAAAATTTTAGGTAAATAATTCAATTTACATGATACACACGCTCAGCGACACGATACTCATATCGCACAAATTAACACGTATTTAGCAAGTCAACAAGTTGGATTCGGAATTATTTTTGCCCACACATGCGTGCATTTTATCGAATCATCCGCCGTAATTAACTGTTAATCAATTGTTCAAATTGTGGTTCAAATTGCTGTGATTTTTCCGATTTGTTACAATAGATATACACACAGAAGAGCTGATTTAAATTGGTTTCCTGCAGTAAATACATTTTGGCTACACATGCACGAGCATTCAACACACTTTAAGCGTAAAACTCTTCATTTTTATTAGATTGCTCAGATGTGGTGTGAAATTCACTTCGTTTGTCGCAATTGCAAAAATTTTCGATTTATTCTATCATGTGAAATTGTTTTCCATGCAAACACACTGTGCAATCGAATTACATGCTCCAATAAAGAATTTTCAATTTATTGAACGTTATCAGCAAAGCCTCTTCTATTTTGTGTATCAATGCAAATGAATAATCAAACAAATATCAGCGATAAGCGTTTATTCATTTTATTTTGCGTTTTCACTTAGTTCCGTATTCGAATAAATTGGCGGCTGCATACATTCATTTTTGTTTGAACAATGGATTTAGTCTAAGGGCTCTTGTTTGTTTTTATTTTGTGTGCCAGCGCGTTTCAATTTCGAAAATTTACACGAAAATGCGTAATGAAACCAGCAATATAGCAGAAAAAACACTGTGCCAATGGAAATTCAACCACTTGAGAGATAATAAAGAGAGAGGAAAAACACACACCGTTTTTTTATATAATATTTTGAATCACGAAGCAATTTAAACAAATTGTTATTTTATTTTCAAAGCTCCAAAGATCACCGGGTAAAAAGTATTAAAAGCAAATTATTAGACAATAATTTTCCCACTCTATTGATCTCTCACACTCTCTACTTTTCGAAAATTAAATATTTTCTTATAATTGTGTTCAATCTCGGTTCTTCAACGACGCACATTCATTGTTCGTTTTTTTTTGGTTTAATTTTTAATGGGATAATAACACACGAAATATATGGAAGTTCAAGTACCACAGCAAAATTATCGGCAGCGCCTTCGCTTAGCATGACGATGTTTCGAAGACTGAATGTTTTCGATCGGAATCACTAAAATTTATCGTGTGATTTTCCTGCTCAAGAGAATCGGCTCTTCGATTGTACGCTCTCATGCGCTCTCTTTCTCGTTCAGACCGTCTTTCCAGTTTGGAATGTCTGTTATCATTGTGATGTGAACACGAGTGACGGTATTTTCAGGCGATACATGCAGTCTGCGATATTTGCAATACACTGAGACCACGTGTTCCGCGCTGTTGCGAATTATCCGTGCGGCACCGCTTCTATTTGGACGATGGCGCATACAGTCACCACACATAGTAGCCCCAAACGCAATGTGTTTTGTTTTACAAGCATTTTAAATATTGGAATATGTTCATGAATTGCTGTGCCGTGGCGCCGTTTTCCAGTCACTGTGCCGGATATCATGAGAAGAAGCAAACACTTGATTTTGAACAATTGTCTAGATTTTATGATAATTCATCGTTACACTTTGCAAAACCGTTGCATAGCAATAACAGTCGTACATTCCCATATCACACAAAACATATGCTCACATTTTTTAGCTATTTTTATATTTATAAAAACACGCATGCAAAACTGAGTATATGTGCGGTTTTCGGTTGGAATTTAAGTTTTGCGTTTGCTACGTTCTGTTTGGCAGAGATTAACTTTACCCTTTACCAAAAATTCAAAAGGATTTCCACTGCTGCACACATTAAAAATTGATTTTATGAACACGACACAACACTACCAATATGATCATCGGTGTTTACATTTTCCGTGTTTCACCAAAGAGAATCGTCGTCTGCAGAGCGTTTTATTACCTAAATGGCACGATTTTAAACAGACATTCATTCAATCATCCATATCTGATGAAATGCAATGCATAGTTGAAATCATGGTTATAAGTAACAAACAGATTACGCATTTGCTCGACATATTTGATGTTAGCACCAACTAATGATGGCTGCTAGTCAAACCTATCACCAAAACAGCGTACGTATCTTTTGTGGTTGAACGTGATTCATGCCATAACCATTAGCGCTTACTTATCTCTTGTGATCCGATGTTGCATGCAAATGCTTTCCAAAACCATACGAACATACGAGAATCTACGCATTGTTAATGTAAAGCAGGTATTTCATGCTTGTTTTTAAAAATTGATGTTGTTTGAAATTTGATGGAATGATAAAATGAATAATTGGTATGGGTATCGCTTGACAGTAGTGAAATCTTCGGGCGGCTTCTTTATATCTACAGTGTGGCAACCGACAATGATGAAAGCAAAGCACTTAAAATATGAGCACATTTTGTGGCCTGGATTTAATCAATGATTCAAGCCCACCGTGAATGAGCAAATATGTGTAAAAGTGTGAATTTTCACTTAAATTAAATAGTTCAGATTATCTCGGAACATGAAATTCCGTGCAACAAAACCATATAATCTAAACTCGTATAAATTAAGGCTAATACATATCATGTTTAACATTTGTTACTAGCTAAGCTTTACTTTGAATTTTTCAACAAACTATGAATCACCAAAACTTTTCATTCGAAAATTTGCATACGCATTTTCATCGATTGAAAACCATCAGCACGAATTTAAAAGCAGGAAATGAAATAAATTTAACATGATTGTATCGATGAATAGAGCTTTGCTATTCGATAGCACGTGAGCAAAATTTAATGTAAAGCATTAAAATGTAATGCCATTCGGAAACATCAATTTGAATTTTCATCGAGAAATGCTGATTTTGCATGTCCATGCGCCGATTCTATGCAAATAGTTTGGCATGAAAACAAAACCGTACACATGACGACCGTTCATCGTGCATGCATGCCGCGAATGAAATAAGACTAAAAACCGCATTAGCTTTCAAATAATCCAACCGACGGATTGCACATTCTCATTCATTGTTGATGATGTTGTCTCGGTGTTGACAGCGCGAATGGAATAAATACATTCTACATTGTTGCGTATGAATGTCCTTCATTGGTATCGCAGTGATCTGTACCATAAGAGTAACAATAACAGCAGAAAATGTTCTAAATATATAATATTGTTAAAATGATGAAGCGCACAAAAAATGCTGAGAGACAGACGTACTGCTCTAGAGAAATGTAGCATTTGTATCAATTTACGAGAGAATGATAAAGGGGAAGAGATGTTTGAATAAATGTGTATTTTACACGGAATGAAAATCCGAAAGAATGAGATTACCGCGTGTACATAAATGCAAGCGAATGAACAAGTTTGCGCGATGTGCATAAATATAAAATGTAGAACGGATAAATGATAGCAACAGCGTGAAATGTTCGGAGATTGTGTAGAGAACGAAAACACATTGGCAAGAAAAAAATAATAAAAAATATATATAAATAAACGTAAACATTGAACATGACAAAATCATTTTATTTCAAAAGAATATTAATATTCTCCGCTATATAAAAATGCAAGGACATTTGGTTCGTGTGATACAGAGGTAGACAGACCATGGCATGAATTGTTATTGTTATTATTATTGGTGCTGCGTTTTCCATTCAATAAATATATATACTGCCACTGCATTGTATTGTAAATCATATGAAAAATAGATTGCTAAAGGAAAAAAAAGCTCTCACGTCAAACGCTTGTATTGTTATGTTGCCCATGCTCATCAATAGCAATGAAACGCGCATTGTTCTTTTGTTGAACTGTGAAAGGTTTCTGATAGAAAATCGTACACGCTTCAAAATCGCATGAAAAAAAAAACGTAATAAAACGCACAGCGTGATTGATTATTGAGTTGCATGCGTGTTTTTTTCTACTGAATCGAAAAAAGATCGCTTCTAGAATATACATATATTAACCGCGCATGTATTTTAATACTGAACTTTCATCAACAACTGGTGCAACAAGTAACATCACACAAGCACCACCTCAAACATGATTCCGACTTGGAAACGTGTACGAATCGAGAAGAAAGTAAAAATCTTGACGATTTATTTCAGTTGAAATTTGTACATTTTCGTTGGCTTTATCGCCATTGTTAACGCATTGAAAATACAAACGTTCAAACATAAATCTCCAATCGACCCAAACTAGAATTGAGCACTTTGCACACACCATATAATATCCGTCATTCATTGACAATAACAAATACATAATGTACGTGTACTATACACCTTCGTGGCGGCGATCGTGATTCATGGTTTCTTTATTTCATCGTAATCACTTCAATTACATCTGAGCTCACGTTAGAATGTTAAAGAAAATGGTGGTAAAATTTATTATTATATGCTTTGTTCTGATAATTTCAACGTTCTATCGGTATGGCTTAGGAGTCACATGCGGTCGCACTCACAACCTATTATCATTTCGAAGGCGAGAAATAGCTTCAAATGGGCAAATCGACCATAATGAAAATGTAAATGAATACACACAAAATGTAATACGAACCATTTCATCAGGACGAATGCGTATTAAGAGCATTTCGTTTGAATTCAAGCATGCCCTAAATACTATAAAATTGCCACTTTTGTGTAACAGCATTTGAAACATCTTTATGAAGATAAAATCGGCTATGAACTGATTTTCCATTGAAAACCAACATATACACCATTTTGTGCGTGTGTGTATTGAATTTTACTCAAGTTCTGCATAAATCTGTTCAGCCCGTCGTTTGTAAGACTCACATAAAATTTATTTGAAATAAATGGTGTATACACGAGGGACTTTCTTCTTTTCTCTTTCTCTAGATAAAACACATTTCAATCGCGTCGAATGCAAATGATATGGATTAAGTGAAATATAACACAAATCCATATGTACAAGTGAATATTTTTTTTATCAACATGTCATCACATAGGAATTGTTTCTGTCTCGACTTTGCGGGGAGAATCTTCTTCTTTGTGGAATTTATAGATTTGAAAATTATGAACACCTGAACAAAATATGATGTTCTTATTTACGCTCCAGAGATTTAATAGCAAATTATTTATGTGAAACAAAAACCGAAAAATGTTCAACGATTTGTGATAACAAGGATGAAAAAATATGAAATAAACAAAAATATATTGTATAGATTATCCGCCAATAAGCACTTAGATAATCCTTTCAGTAAATACATTTCAATTTTTTGACAGTTTTTCTCAAATATAAACAAATCCACAAAGTCGCATTGGAGTCTATTTGCTCTCTTATCATTTATCTCTCTTTATCATTGCAATGAAATGTAGAATGAAATATGGCATGATAAAATCAATGCTATTGCGAATGAATCTTTCTGAGAAAAAATGTTGTTTCATTCATTCGTTCATGTTTTACATTTTCGCTGCTTTTTTGAAGTGAATTTCGATGTTTTGGCTGATTCCCAATATAATCTTTAACCGAATGCCATACTACTTGAACTACCGCGTAAAACGTTTAGAAACGTTGTGGAATTGCGACCGCATCAAACAAGAAAATCTATTTATTTTTAGTATCAAATTTCTTTGAAATTTTTTTTATGTGTAATTGCTGTTTCCCGCAATTTTCTTTCTTTCTGTTTTCTGTCCGTAATTTATGCGGAGTATAGTGTGTCGACGAAAATAACACGACGGACTTTTGCTCGGATAGCCAAAACGTAGCTATATACATAAACGCTCAATGTGTGTATGTCTTTTGGCAATAACAACTAAAACAGTGGATACTATTTTTGTGCTGCTCTGGTTAGTACACATACACATAGATGTGCGTACTACAAAGAGAGATTTAAACCGTTCACATTTGTTTCATAAACTATTTATGTGTCTTTCAAGCCGGTACATTGAATTGATATATTCTTCGTTCATGGGGACTATTCATGTTACAGAAATTAATGTGAAAAAGCAAAATCACGAAAATTTTGTTTGATTTTGTTCTCATTGGGGTTATCTTTGACAATTTAAATCATAGAAAACCGACAAAAAATTGATAAAACCAGAAAGATCAAAAGATATTTAATTAATAATTTAACAAAAAAATACCATTCAAATCTCATCCCCTTGAACGCCGCACAGGCAATTGAAAGTGAAGGCATTACTTAACCGTTGTATGCGAATTTGTTTTTTTTTTGTCTCTGACGTGTGCGTAATATTCTTTGTTCGCCGCCAAAAAAACCTTTGGTGAATATTTGCGTTTAGTTGTATGTTGAACGTAAGCTTGTGAGAACACGTTTCCCCAAAACAGTTGCCGAATCAAAGAGAAAAGAAGTCAAAATGGATAAAGATTACGCGGAAATTTGTAGTGAAAAAACGATTTTTGCGGAGCAACAGGGATTTTTTGGTGAAATGTTTGATATTGTTAAGAATTGTTGTACGGAAAAATGGTTAAAAACCAAATTTGAAGTATTGACGACCGATGCGGATAAATTGAGATTGATTTTTGATGAGCCGAATGTGAGCGATATGTTGCTTGGAACATTGGAGCACGTAATACCAGTTTATCGGAAAAAAGATTGTTCCTTTTCCTATCAAAGACGTATACAAGGTGAAAGTTTACATCAGCAAAACGACTTGGATAATGCATTAATTCTATTGACACAAGCCGTGCTTCGTGCACCCTCTAAGGGTAAGGTAAACGCGTACAGTTTTCTTTTTATGTGAGAAAACATTGAGCGAAGAGAAATAATTAGAAATTAAAATCAATGCGATTAGAATGTCAAAAGGAAAGCAAAAAAAAAACGCATCTATCGAATAAACTCAAAATGAAATTTTCACATTTCAAAGGCATGGATATACGACACGATGCTGGATTAACACTTGCATTGGCATTATGGTCGCGATCTGCTGTTTTACTTGACCTAAATCGAGGAAGTGATGCATTAGTCGACATACAAAGTGCTATCGATAATGGTTTGGATGATTTGAAAAAGCAGCTCGAATACTATGTTCGTTTGGCTAAAGCGAACGCAAGTAAGTGCAGATTGTACGTTTAATGTATTTTATGTGAGTGTGCATTTTGATTTTACATCTGTGTGGCAAATAAGAAAGATTCTCGATTTCTCGGAGATCCAAATTTTGCGGTGCTTTATCGAAATCATTGACATATTTTGGCATTGAATGACGAACAAACACACTCGCTTTAAATTCCGATTGAAAAAGTTTTTCGTTCACACGATTTCAATTGATTTGTATTTTTAGTGATGGGAAATGAGAGTAAAACAAAAATTTGTTTGAATCTTGTAAAAAGTTTCTGTGGTGCTGGCGCTCAATACGATGACATCGTAAGTGAAATCAAGCAAATCAAACCGCACCCGACAATCGTAAAGATCGATGGTATAACATATTCATTGAATTCAATTTAATCTTTTCAAGTTTCATGTATATTTAATGCATTTTGATTTTAATTAAATTTAGTGCCAGACCTTAGCGATTGTGAACATGAAACGTTGAAACATACAACGAGAAAACTTGAAATTCAATCGACACCAGAATGTGGAAATTTTGCTGTTGCAAGCGAACCGATACACACCGGTGAAACGATTGTTGTTGAAAAGCCGATTGCTGCGTGTTTGCTGCCAAAATTCTTTGGATCACACTGTTTACATTGTTTGAGACGGTATGCATTTAATTATCATTATGAATGCTTTGCAATTCAACAAAATTTTTGAATTATTTCAATCGACCGATGTTGAATGATTTCCAATAGAATTGAAGTGGCGTACGCTTGTTCCGATTGTTCCGGAGTTGCATTCTGTTCCATTGATTGTCAAAAGGAAGCGTGCTCAACGTATCATGCATATGAATGTAAATTCATGCACATGATGATTGGCAGTGGCATGTCAATTCTATGCTTCATCGCATTGCGAATCATAACGCAACAGTCATCAGTTGAAATGGCCATTGAAAAAGGTCGGCAAATTGTTCGTGAACTGTGCACCCATTCCAGCCAGCGAAAATCTACTGACTACTTACAACGTGCGGTTGCATCAGCATTTCTTCTGCGCATTTTGCAAAAGAGTAACTTCTTTGGACGTCGTACATCAGAATCGGGTAACTTTTTATATTGTGCAGTAATTTTAACCACGGTTATTAAATAAATTTGATTTTATTGACTCGATCTGAAGCTTATCCAAACAGCGAACATGAGTTTGAAATTGGTGGAATTCTGATTGGTTTACTGCAGGCGCTTCAATTTAATGCACACGAAATATATGAGACGAAAGCGTTTGAAAGTCAACAAAATGTTGGCGGCAAGAAAATGATCTATGTTGGTGCTGCCATTTATAATTCGGCCGTTTATTTTAACCATAGTTGTTCGTCGGATGTCATTCGACACTTTGTGGGCACATCCATTGTACTCACTGCATCCCATCCATTACAGCCGGGCGATACAATTTCCGAAAATTATGGACCGATTTTCACAAAACAAACGCTTGCCGTGCGACAGAGAAACTTACGTTCACGATATTGGTTCGAGTGTAAATGTATTGCGTGCAAAGAAAATTGGCCAACTTTTGATAAACTTACAAATAAAGCCAGATTGAGGTTAGTGACAAGTTTTAAAGTTAAAACGAAGATGGAAAACTTTGGAAAAGTTATTCATTATCTAATTTACAGGTGCTCAAACGCAAAGTGTACACATCTATTTAATTATCCCGAAAAGGCAAGGAAAATTGTCAAGTGTCCGAAGTGCAAAGAAATGACTAATTTGGAAGTTCAAATTGCCACACTCACCACTGCTGAAAACTTCTATCGAACCGGCGCTGAGCAAATGGATGGCAATCAACTCAGAGATGCAGCAAAATCATTCATTGATGGCATTAATTTATTTTATTCGGTGGCCACACAACCACATCGTGACACATATACTGCACAGGAATCATTGCGGGTTTGTCTATCGAATATTGGACACATTTAACCATTGCAAATGACACAATAGAATATGAAGTTGTAGTTTTAAAAAAATTGAGTGAAAAATAAAATAACCGGGACAACGCATTTGTTTAAATGAAATATTGTATCAATTTAATTGCAGTGCATGGTTATGGTCTGGGGTTTTGTTTCGAAAGCAAAAATATCGTTAGATGAGAATGTACAATGTCAATGTGTTCAATTCAAAATTAATAGAATTAAATCAAATAATTGTTATTTGATGTTGGTTAATTTACCGAAAATAAAGCAAAAGATTTATTATGGATGAGCTGTTCAGGCATTTGGTTATATTTTCCAATCGAAATATATGTATATATAAAATGACAGTGTAATTATTCAGTTTGAAATTTCATTCATTCAATGTGGAGTGCCACAAGAGATAGATTCGGTGAAAAAAAAGTTCTTTTCAATGACAATCTGGTAGTTAACCGCAAATTACCGGTTGGATAGACATTTAATTAAAAATAATTCATATTATTGAAGCTCGGCGGTCCAATGAACAAAAAACAAGCCATACAATTACTGTTTTTATTGCTTGTTTAAGCAACGCTCACTGCGTTGATAGAATAATTAAAAAATTTCCATATAAAAGGTAACTGTTCAACTCCTCGGGGTTAGTTTGTTTCTTTTTCTGTATGTTAAGAGTAAGATTTGATCTTGTTAAATTTTTTGAAATTACGAAGATTCACAATATTTGAAAAATGAAGTCAATTGATTTTATAAAATTGCCACTGTTGACAATTGCCGTAAAGGGTTTGGCAATGACATATAGTTTGAATGGTGAAAAAGCTTATCATATTGTCGCAAACTGGCTGTTGCCATTGGGATTTGTAAATACAATGTTGAATGGTTACGGCCAATATACAGTGATGATGGAAACGATTAATGAAGGTTTATCGGTTTATGGTAGACATTTGTATCCGTTATTTTACATAACATCATTAGTGCCGAAAATTTTTACGCTCCTACTCAAACGACATAAGCTCAATCGATTATTACTCATGCTTGACGATAATATGCCATGCAGTGAGCAGCAACGGCAAGAATATCGCATTGATGAGTATTACAAAAGGATAAATCGCTTAACTCGCATTTGTGTCATTATTTCTGTGTTTGCAATCAACTATGCAAGTTTCAGTCCAACCGTTGTCGCATATTATAAATCGAAAACCAATGATGAACATTTTGAGATGCAGTATCCGTATGAACCGTATCGAATCTATCCGAAGCAACGTATTTTCTTTCCAATTTTCTTCTTTTCACAATGCTATGAGGCTGCTATCAACATTGGCACAATTAATGCCATCAATTTTATGATGTATGGCATTATATTTTTGATTGATATGCATTATAAGCATTTGGCCAAGAAAATGACCACATATGATGGATCCATTCAAGATGACCGCAATGATTATCAGCACTTAATTTGGTGCATTAAAAAACATAATCAATTGAATGGGTAAGTAAATTGAACACTCTTTGATTTTTATCGTTCATATTTGCGTCTATTTGAATTTATGAGTGCTTTGAAAATTCCATTTCCAAAAAGGTTTATTCATCAGCTTAACGATATTTTTTCAATCGCATCGCTTGTTAATCTATGCTGTAGCACGTCCATTTTGGTTTTATTCTGTTTCATGGGCACAAATGTGACTTCGTTAAATGATTTGATTCAATATTTGATGAATGCATTTTCATCCATAGTGGAATTGTTTGTGATGTGCTGGTTTTCACAGAAAATCCGAAATAGTGTATGCAATCAAACTGTTTTCAATTTGGCACTTTTTAATTAAAAAAACTTTGTATGATTTTTCAGAGCTCAGAAATACCACAAAGTGCTTACGATAGCATTTGGTATACAAAAAATACACGTTTTCAAAATGGAATCACTTTGATTATTCAGAATAATCAGCGACTTCTTAGTTTGGAAGCTTTTAAATTTGCCGATCTTTCGATGGAACGATTTTTAAGCGTAAGATAATTAGATGCTTGAAATATGATCATCGACTTTTATTTGCATTTCTTTCAGGTCATGCAATTATCTTATCGATTGTTGGCCTTGTTGAACAACATGAATGAATAACACCAAAAAAAATTAAGAAGAATTTGTGCTCGAGACTCACTTTTAATTGCACGTATAATATTATTATAATCATAGCATTTATGTTGTATTTTATGAAATTCTAATATTTTGGTATGAATTAACCAAAAAAAAAAATCGAAATAACTATTTGAATTTAATCATTAAAACAAATCATTAAATATGCAAAAAATAATAGAAAAACAATATTCATGTCGAACAAAATACGGCATGTTCCAATAAAAATTAACAAAATTCATAAAATAAACATTTTACGTCATATTTGGGTTCTTTATAAATCGAATATGTGTAATTGGTACAAAAGCGGCGAAAAGTTTTGAAAATTAATTGGTAATTAACCAAATTCAATGCATTTATTTCCTCAATTTGATCGAAAATGTAATTTATGAAATAAGGTCCACTTGGCTGGATACATCGAAATATATTTAAAAAGGCGATGCTTTATTCGTACAATCTTTTCATCCATCACGTGCAGGAACACATAAGCTACTCGCAGACAGTGACATTCAAATAAACCATAATTGTCACTTGTGGAATTACTATAATCACCGTTTATGCGCGTGTCTACATGGCCCCCCCTATCCAGCCTGGCAAATTTTTGCGATTGCCTTGAAACCTTTT
>NW_022197885.1:2864670-2983754 GCF_009176525.2 Contarinia nasturtii | reverse complement strand
AACAGAATATAAATAGTTACTTATCAGAGCGAAACAAACCGTATTTTCCTACATATATTTGATGTTTTATTTTGTATGAATTACAGCAATTAATCTGTATTTAAAAACATCTTCCTTCGCTTTGATATGCAACTATTTAATATGGTTTTATTCTAAAGAATTCAATTGAAGGAATTTATAACTGCTGAAAATATTCAAATGTATTCTTTTTGATTGTTAGAAACTTACAGATGAAAACTTTTATTTTTTGTAATTTAAATATTTTAATAGTTTTTTTGTGTTTATAAATAGTGCCATTTAACTTCACTAAAATTTTAAAACCAATAACTTTTCAATTTTAAATTTTAATCGACAAAATGTTCTTCAACACGTTGCCTCACAAACGGGAATTTTCTATGAAAATGTGAAGTCGAGTTGCTTTCCGTAGCTTTATGATTTGTGTGAATTTAAATAGCGAAAATAACTATATTAAAACCGTTTTAATCGTAATATTTTTGATAAAAAAAAGCAAAAAAAAATTCATCGGTATAATTTTGATTTCAAAATTTCTCATATATCGATGTGCAATTTATTTTATGAAAATCTTAAACGGATTCATTTTTGCTGTGTAAAGGGTTTTGTTGAATTCATTGTCATATCTTAAAATATATCCAATCATAAAATTATGCAATATTTATTCATTTTGATTTTTCATGCAAAATCGATTTCAATTTTTTTTTTCTCGAAAATTCAAAATGAATATAAATTGCATAGTTTTAAAAATGGATATATTTTAAAATATGAGAATGAATACAACAAAATTATTAACACAGTAAAAATGTACTTAATTATACCACAATTTATTCTTAAAAATGAATCTGTTAAAAGTTTTGATATTATAGCGATTCAAACGGTTTTGTTATTTCTATTTTCACTATTTAAATTAACTCAAATCACAAAACTATGGAAAGCAATTCAACTACACATTTTCATAAAAAAATTCTCCTTCGATGGCACCATATTGATGAAAATTTGTTCAATTAAAATTTAAAATTAAATAGTCGTTAATAGTTTTATAATTTGAGTGAATTTAAAGGTTTCTGAATTCAATGTGTCTCATTTTTCGTATCAAATTTTTATGATATTTTGAAATATGTTGGAAGTGTTTAAAGTTTGCATTTGGTTGCCACTTTTATTGATATTTTGGGAAAAAAAATCTAATGAGGTTTTAAGGCTTTGAATTTTTTTAAATTTTCCCAAGGGCCAACAACCATCTTTTGAAGTTTACAGTTTTGAACAGTTAAAATGAACGTGAACCGAACGTAAACCGAACGTGAACGAATATGATTGCAATATTTTTTTTTGCGATCAACTTGAACCGAACCCGAACGAACACGAACATGAAAATATAATATTTCTCGAACATAAACTGTTCAGTTCGGTTCAGTGGGCACCTCTAATTTCAATATTGATGTATGGTGCTCATGTGTAAAACATAAAGAAAAAAATAATAATTTGAATCTGCATCGGCGGATCTAACTCATGGAAGTTCAGCACCCTGAAAAGTTTTAATCTCAGAAATAGAAAATATTACGATTTGAAAATAAAATGTAATTTTTACCTCTGGTTGAGTTTTGAAATAACAGTCAATGGTTTGAAAGGCTGTTTCGCATTTGTTTTCGCCATCTAAAATTATTTTGATCCATGAATTTCCATTTGCGAAAATATTACTTTCTAGTTCTTACGTTTTGTCTCACATTCGGCGACGACAATTTTTACTGTTTCCTGCATGCTTGGTGTCAAAAAGTGCCATACATCTCTCCAATGAACTGATCCATCTTCATCTATCATACCAGCATGGTCCAAAAGACAGTTGAGAAAACAGCCCATCTCGGGCACATTTTCTAGATGCCCATTTTTGCTTGCGTCGATATGTTTCTCATCGATTCCTGTTTCAGCCACACATGCTTTTCGCAAAACTTTTGTCGGTGCTCGCAAGTGATCTGGAATTTCTAAAGCCTGTGTAAAAATGAAATTATTTTATGCAAAATTGAATACATTTAAGATGTTTCACATAAAAGAGTAGCATAGTAACTAATGAAGTTAATGAAAAAGTGAGTCTTCTATCAAACTTTAATGCGAGTATCTCACCATAGGACGTTTTCAATAGGACTTTCGCTTTTGCTGAAATTACTTACCGCAAAGCTTACGCCCAACACACTTAATAAAACTAATGTCACTCTCATCTTTTTCTTTAATTTTTTTTTGCTTTGAATCAAATCAACTATTGAAAACTGAACTTCATTATCACTGAGCATTCATTTTATAGCAATGCGATTCAAATGACATTCACCAAAGTCAGAGAAGACACATTCCAATTGTAATAATCAAAAAATATATATATAATAAAATATATTTATATTATTTAAATGTATTTCCCTGTCACAAATGCGATTCATTCAGAAATACTAATGAATAAGAATGATGTATATTGAATAATATGAATTATTATTATATTTTCAACAGTGAACTAATGCCAGCTCTCCGATACACATTGGAGTGGATCTATCAGTTTGTTATTTTCCAAGATGAAACACATTTTATATTTCGGCAATGTGCATCGGCTTTAATAGCATTGCTTGCAACTAGCAATTCAATTCACAGTTTATCGGACAAACTGGGTCTTTGCTTTTCAAAGTGGTTTTCAATGGCAACACAGTATGGAAATCTGGAGGTAGGCGAAAATTATAAAACAATATATAATCATCAACACAAAATAAGTACATTGCATAGGGCAAAGTGATACGCTTTGGCCATAGCTTCTGGAATACAATTTGGTTGAGTACATGGTTCAGGGATGGGGTTCAAATTCCAAAAATTTTCAAAAAGATCATTGATATTTCTTGAAAAAAAAAAATGAAAACCTTCACTGTAACGAAGTATTTTTGTAGGTGTATTCATTAAATTGCACATTAGTAGTTTATAATTATGTACATTTTTATTCCAATGAAATATATATTTCGTCTCTTAAATCATTCTATTTATTTTTCCAGCTATCACAAGTTGTATTGCTCGCCACGTGCCTCAATGCAATCAAAATTCCGGATGCATTTCGTGATTTCCTCACTCCATACTTGTCAAATTTTTTAGCATCGTCATCATATCAAAATATGTGCATATCATTGTCGTAAGTTGAAATTTATTTAATTTACATTTGTCTAAGTAAGCAATATGATGATGTCTGTTGATGTCACCACATACAGGTAAATTCTAATAAGAGTCATATTCTTTTTTAACAGAAAAACGTCGGGACTATTTTCATCATATCGATTTCGTCAGCAAGATCACAAGCCACTGCCACATTTGAATTCGATAGTATACAACACACAAAATACGCCAGTTTTCATTGTGTCGGATCGACCAACCATTTATTTTATCAGTAGTTTAGTTCGATTTTATAATAACACCAAATGGCCTGATAAGGGTTCATGGTTAAACGATGGCATTCTCAAGTATATCGAACAATTTTCGCATAACACTGAATTCAAACTTTCATTTAATTGGTTCTTGAGACATGAAATTTTATTCGTTTTGGACTTGCTGAAATCGACATTGATGCAACAAAAACTTGACAAATCAATTCAACTTCAAATTGCATACAAGGTACTCATTTGTTTAACTGAGTTACAGATCAACGAGGTTCTGCATATTTTTAGTCAATTCATTTTCAACATTGACATGTATGCGCAAAACATGAATTTGACGGTCGAAACAATGGATAAGCTCAAGTCAACGTACGGTAAACTCTGCGTGGAATGTTATCTCAATAATGCCAATTCCCAGGTTAGATATACGCGATTAGCTCGTCCATTGATCGTCGAATTATATAGAAATTGCTTTTTACGTCTAGGTAAAAATTGAGAACTTCGATCGAATTCCGCTATTGTCAAGTGATTGGCCCGGTATGTTACTGCTGAAACTATACCAAACACCCGATGACGGTGAGTTCAAAATAAATCAGATAAATAGAATGAAATTAATTAATTTAAATGTAACTATTTTTTTTTTGCAGGAGAAGATTGGCTATATTTACCGGAAAAAGAGACTATTTGGACGACGATCACATTTTTATCACTTTTAAATTCCAACAATATCAAAGTGCTTAGCCCGACCGAACAATTTGTGTATACCATGATTGCATTTTTGGGAAAGGAAAATGTTTTCCTGGAGTCCGATATGAAAACACTGCTTGCCAACTTTGTCCAGTTAACATTCAAGTCACAGCAGCCATTGAACTTTAATTCAAAATTCAGTGGTTAGATTTTTGAAATTGATTGTGATTGAACATGAAAAATATGTCATTTTTAATTTACATTTTTTGTTTCAGGGAAATTTAACTTTGAGAACCTTTACATATCATTTTTGGACCAGTTTCAAGGATCCAGTTATGGAGATAACACATTTTCTCGTTTGGTCATGGCCCCATTGGCACAAAAACATAACATTAAATGGAGACAAATGATTTGGTCGGAACATGTGCATGTTTTGCGTTTTGTAACCTGCACCGAAGATGAGGTACCATCAAACTAGTAATTGTTTTAAAGATTTTTTATCTGAAATTTTATTTTGCAGTTAATTGGTGAGCTGAATGATTATCTGGAACCACCCGAAACTGATGTTTTGTTGATCAAAAGCTATTTCCAAGCAATAAATTCAAATTGTTTGCTACCAAATTCGGCTCCATTTAGAATTGCTCAACATCATTATAACATGTATAAAGCAAAGACATCTCAAGATACACCAAATGCAATGGAAACATAAAACGACAGCAAATTGTTTTTTTTTTTTTTTGCAATGACAGTCTTATTAATTTCGTGTTAACCCAAAATGTAATAAAATAAAACTATTTGATGCGTTACTCGTTTAAAGCCAATACGACTTTAACTACCCGTATTAGAAGAATTCACGCTTCGTGTACACTCGGCACATCTTCGGTACTTAGGCGAATATCAGCAGTAGAATTCACTGCGACATGGTCAAAAACATCAAGTAGTCATATGTAAATGGTTCCTTCTCTTTTGTGCGAACTTTCTTTGACTGTGTATAGCTGTGATACAAACACATGCATTAGATGCACGACAGTTCGCACTGAACTCAACGGCTGATATTCCGTAAAGCAGCGATGATGTGCCGAGTATACACGAAGCGTGAATTGTTCTAATACGCGTTACTGAAGTCGTATTGGCTTTAAACGAGTAAAAACTAATAAAACACGCATAATCGAATCACGTCATAATCATTACCGTTTTTTTTTATTAAAGAAGTTAGTCTAGGGAATAGACACCAATTTCAAGTATAGTTTCATTTTATATGTATTTAAATTCTTTAAAATTCTTTAAATTCTTTTGGAATTTGATGAAATCAAAAGAGGTAACTTGCTGCACCGATAAAAACATGCGATCGAGCGACCGAAATGATTGTGATGGTGGAATATGCATTCCAAATGTTGGACTTTGTGACCAAAAAGTTGACTGTCCACTTGCGTTGATATTGATGACTGCAAAACTCTGGGAAATATGTTCGCAATTTTGTATCAATACAATTGGGTCATATGAGGTGATTTATTTTCTCTCTAATGTGAAGAATGTGGCGATGGCTATATGCGACATTCGAGACAACACTTTAACTTAATAATATATAGGTTCAAACTGTGAAAATGCAAATCGAAGCTATACGCTGCACTCGAATGATTGTTACAATAACTAAGTCGGATGAATTGTTAGAGTAAGTAATTTGTATCACATTTATTTCTTGATGATGAATTTCAATATTGATGTATGGTGCTCATATGAAAAACATAAAGAAAAAAGTAATAATTTGAATCTGCATCGGCGGATGTAACTCATGGAAGTTCAGCACCCTGAAAAATTTAAACTCAGAAATAGAATATATTACGATTTAAAATATAATGTATTTTGTACCTCTGGTTGAGTTTTGTAATAACAGTCAATGGTTTGAAAGGCTGTTTCGCATTTGTTTTCGCCATCTAAAATTATTTTGATACATGAATTTCCATTTGCGAAAATATTACTTTCTAGTTCTTACGTTTTGTCTCACATTCGGCGACAACAATTTTTACTGTTTCCTGAATGCTTGGTGTCAAAAAGTGCCATACATCTCTCCAATGAATTGATCCATCTGTATCTATCATACCAGCATGCTCCAAAAGACAGTTGATATAGCAGCCCATCTCGGGCACATTTTCTAGATGCCCATTTTTGCTTGCGTCGATATGTTTCACATCGATTCCTGTTTCAGCCACACATGCTTTTCGTAATTGTTTTGTCCCTGCTCGCATGTGTTCTGGAATATCTAAAGCCTGTGAAGGAACGAAATTATTTCATGCAAAATGAAATACATTCACAATATTTCACATAATACACAGTAACTAATAATGGAGTCGTTGAAAAAGTGAGTTAACCATCAAACTTAAATGTGAATTTTAATGTGAGTACCTCACCTACTCCTTTTCATAGATAGATAGATAGAGTCATTGACAATTTGCTGTCATTACAATTATTACAATATTGGAGATATCACCATTTTTTTGTTGTAAATTTATTAGTTGCTTTTGAGTTGTAAGCTATTGCGTATTTTTGTATTTCATTATTGCTGGTTTATTACATCTAATTTGTCATTCGTTTGTTGTTGGCATTTTTGTGGTTTTTAGTGTTTTTTTGTTTTGTTATGTTTTATATCACAGAACTTATTTTTTATAATCTCCATATATTATCTATTCCTATTCGTTATAATACTAACTGTAATATGGTCAAATACATCATTTGAAGAACCTTAAATTTTGCTGAAATTACTTACCGCTAAGCTTATGCCCAACACAGTTAATAGAACTAATGTCACTCTCATCTTTTTCTTTAACTTTTTTGCTTGTGTACTTGATACTTCGAATGAATCCAATTATTGAAAACTGAACTTCATTATAACTCATCGTTCATTTTATAGCAATGCAATTCGAATGGAATTCATCAAAGTTAGAGAAAATGCATTTCAATTATAATAATAAAAAAATATTATATATATATTTATATTATTTAAATGTATTTCCCTGTCACAAATGCGATTCATTCAAAATTGGGAGCACTTCGCATTTCAATAAATTAGATGTAATGATCTGTATTGAATAAAAAAAAATAATATGAATTATTATAATTTTACCAAGTTCAAGATGAAACACATTTTATATTTTGTGCATCGGCTTTAATAGCATTGCTTGCAATCATCAATTCAATTCACGGTTTATTGGACAGACTGGGTCTTTACTATTCACTGTAACACAATAGCAAAAGGGCTATACACTGTAACGAAGTATTTTCGTAGGTGAACTTACCATATCTCAATTTTATTCATGATTATGTACATTTTTATTCCAATGAAATGTATATTTTATCTCTTTAATCATTCTATTTCTTTTTCCAGAATATTCCGGATGCATTTCGTGATTTTCTCACTCCATACTTATCGAAGTTTTTAGCATCGTCATCATATCAAAATATGTGCATATCATTACCGTAAGTTGAAATTTATTTAATTTACATTTGTCGAAGTAAGCAAATAAATAGAATGAAATGAATTAATTTAAATCTAAATTGGAAATTGATTGTGATTGAACATGAAAAATATGTGATTTTTAATTTAAATTTTTTATTTCAGGGAAATTTAACTTGGAGAACCTTTAAATATCATTATTCCCAGTTATGGAGAGAACACATTTTCTCGTTTGGTCATAGCCTCATAACTAGCACAAAAACATAACATTAAGTGGAGACAAATGATTTGGTCGGAGCATGTGCATGTTTTGCGTTTTGTAACCTGCACCAAAGATGAGGTACCATCAAACTAGTAATTATTTTAAAGATTTTTTATCTGAAATTTTATTTTGCAGTTAATTGGTGAGCTGAATGATTATCTGGAACCACCCCAAACAGATGTGTTGTTGATCAAAAGCTGTTTTCAAGCAATAAATACAAATTGTTTGCTACCAAATTCGGCTCCATTTAGAATGGGGGGTACCCATGCACGACCTATATCAATTTTATTCAATTAAGACTAAAAATTCGATCTTTCTCTGTTTACTCGGTAAATGAATAAAGCATATTTTTTCCTTATTTCACTTTATTGTTTTTTCTTCAAAATTCAACTTAAAAGATAAAAACATATGAAATTTGAATGAAAAAACTCAATTGAATTCAGTAATAGCAGAAACGGAAAGACGAGTTTTAGGAAGAAAATCGAGAACTAGTTATTTTTGAATGTCTAGGGAATTTTTCACGTCTTTCTAAAGTCACCGACACAACTCCTTCTCGATCCTGTTCTAAAACTCGTTTGGACAAGCTAGCCAGCAATGGAACGTGTTTTTCCGTTTCTTGTATGTGTAACGGAATTTTCGGATCAGGCAGGGGTAGATCGTTGTTTTTTAGATATTGTTGTAGCTGTTCATAAGGAATGCTTAGAGTAAATGGTGGTTCGAATAAGATTGAATCATCATTCAAATCAATCATATTCATATAATCCACGCAATTGAAGTTTATCATAGGTTTTTTATAAACTCTCAGTTGCATCGGATCTTCCACATGGTTACGGTAGTGTAAAATTTTTTTTACAGCTAAGTCGCGTATTTTTTTTTCATCGTCGAACAACATTGCCAATAAAATGTTTTCTGAGTGAGCATAATACGCGTTGTCTTTAACAACATTATTTACAATTCCTCTTAAATTCGAATCCAAATATTGAGTCCAACGTATGAATTTACAAAATAATACACTACCGTACACGACAGAGTTGTAATGCTTAATATTAAAGTACATCGGCGTATACACTTTCATTATATAGTTTGCCAGAATTTTTAAATTTTTAGATGGATTATTAGTTGTCACATATAACCGTAATAATCTACTGGCCTTGGTGAGCCAGCGAGAATGTGCAATTGGCCCTGGTTTAATGTTAGCCAAATCCGCCGAAACTGCACCAGAAGAAATTGCATGTACCATTCTGTACAAGTAAATTGCGTCGGTAGTTAATTCAACAGCACCTAAATCAGGTATATTTTCCAGTGCGATCACCTCAAAATCGTTTACCGGCTGAAAATAGAAAAGATTAGATGAATTAAATACAATTTTATCATTTAGTATTGAAACATAATAGCTGAGAGATAGAATTAAAAATGGTAATAAATAAGTTTTGACAATTACATACCGGAAGATTTTCACAAGTTTCAATTTGTTTGTTCAACGTTCCGGTTGTTCGTGGTCCAGTGGCGGATGATTTTTCCAAAGTGTCAAACAAATGTCGGAGCGGTAGCTCGTTAAAATGGAGAAGACACACAAACCAATGCAGTGGTCTGTTTAACTGCGTTTCGAATCGTCGTAAAATTCCATTTCTTATGTCAGTATTTGCTGGCTCACCATCACAACATATGCCAATCAACGAATCCAAAGATATTGCTTTATCAACAAAAAATTCGTTCAATTTGATGACTTTGTGTTCAGAATCTTCATTTTCCACTTTTGTGTAGCCCAACAATTGGGAATTTGGTTCTTTCAAAACAACCAGATGAGATTCTTTCATGATTCTTTTCCTGGGATGAAATTTTTTATCGATTTTCTCCATCGTTAAAGAATCATTTTTTCTGCCGTCGAATGAAAATGCTATTAAATTGGAAGCATCATATCGCTTACGAAGCACTTCTTGTCTAGATTTAGCTTTTTCTCTACGAACTTTAGATTTATCCATAATAACAAGATTGCCACGATCATCTTTTTCGCCAATGTCTTTCATAAGAGATGTTGCCAATGCTGATGCTATTCTATCAGACACACCAAATCTGTCACACATCATAGCAAAGTTCATATATGTTCCTCGTGTCGTTGGAGAAAGATCTTGTTCATCACTACCTACTGATTGTTCATCATCAAACTCCATATCGTCTTCTGGATCCCGGCTGTCGTTAGCTGTTTGTATTATTGTAGACGTAGTAGGTACTTGCTCTTCAATTTCTGTCACGTATTCCGGTATCGTAGATTTTCTTTCGTTATGTTGATCCATCATGAACTCTTTCAAGTTTTCTGGAATCAAACCACATGAGCATAGAGCTGCTTTCAAGTCACATTCACATTTTCCAATATAAAATAATTCTTTTGTGAATTGTACGAACGCTGCGTATGTTGAGCTTGTTGTTTTGTGTTTATCTTCGGTTTGATATTTGTCAAGCAAAGTATTCAATTTTTTAGCAATACTCTTTATGTGTGTAATTTCAATATCAAGTTTACTCCAAATTTCAATCAATTTGTCTATCACGTGGGGAGTAAATGTTTTATATGAAAAGATTTTATTTTGGATTTTAGCACGTTCGGTCAAGAAAAAATAATATCTTAAAATATCCTGTATAGTTGGCAGATTGAGACCACTCAAATCACAAGACACACCAAAAGCAGCAACATCGTGAGCAGGCATATGTTTCAAACTACTTTCACTTTCGGTACTTGTTGATGTTGTTACGGCTTGCGACGGTTCTGGATCCATAGTCGACTTTCGCTAAATGTTCTGAAATACTGATATTGAATCAAAGTTAATTGGAATCAATTTATTTTAACGTTTATTTTTTTTTAATTGAAAGTATTGTTTCTTCCACACAATTTTCTTGTCAGTTTGTGTGAAACCGAAATGTCACACGCATATTAAACAAAATATTCTCCGTAGAAATTTGACTCAAAAGAACACAGTTAACACAATAACAAAAGAACGCAAAATAAATGACGCAGACACGAAGAGCATCAAACAAAAAAAAAGCACACAAGCAGAAACGTATAGGCAACAAAATACACGGAGAATGTTTTTTCCCACTCTTCACACACTTCGTTCGCTCAACGGAGATGCTTGCCGTGTATTTTGTATAGGCAACGTCTCTGCCTGTATACATTTTATATTGTGATTTTTTTTGTTAGAGTTTTAAATGACGGCAAACAACACTTATTTTCACAATGCACTTCTTTTTAATATTAATTCCAGATTCATGAATTGTTATTGAAAATAGTAATGATTTAACACATACCTTTTTATTTTCTTAAATAGTTTATTCCTTTGCGGCTGATTTATTTGATTTCGTATTATTTATGTTTAAGATAGATTCTAACTTCATTGTTTACACTTCATTGACAACACAGTATGAAAATGAAAAAGCATGCTGTCACACATGTCATTGTGTGATGGCATTAATATTACCAACTTAATATTTTGAAAAAAGACGTTATACGTATTTAGAAATTGAAAAATTAGAAAATGTTTCTGTTTTTTTATTTAAATTCCATAAGTTTTTTTCTCTTAAGTTGAATTTTTGAAGAAAAAAATAAAGTAAAATAAGGAAAAAATATGCTTTGTTCATTTAGCTAGTGAACAAAGAAAAATCGAATTTTTAGTCTTAAATTGAATAAAATCGATATAGGTCGTGCATAGGTCATCATTTTGGGCTATTTAAAATTTGTGATTGCAATACGTGCTGGCATGGATATCTATATGGCACCGAACGACAAATTATTATCCAAAACAACATCAAATGGGCAAACGGGCTCACACTTGATTTGGTATTAAATCGTATTTATTGGGTCGATGCAAAATTAAATATCATTTCATCGTGCAATTACGATGGATCCGATCGACGTGTGATTTTATATTCGTCAGAATATTTGCGGCATCCGTTTTCAATAACAACATTTAACTGATTGGGATAAAGCGGCTATCTTCAAAGCAAGTAAATTCAATGGTAGCGACATTCAGGCAATCACCGCTATACGCTTGGTGAGTTTTTCCATCATGTGATATCTATCCATCTGGAAAGAATGAGAATGGATATTTATGTGTATTTTATTTTTCGAATTATCTTGCAACTTCAACATCCAATGATAATTCATGTATATCACCCCAATCGAAAACCAAACGGTATTGATCATTGTTCGGGTGTTAATGACCATTGTGTTTGGCCACCACCAAACATATTTCGATTGAGCTCCAAATTGACATGTGTCGAAGACGGTGAGAAGTCATCAGATGGCAGCAAAATGTTTACCAAAATCGCTCGTTCTCTCTTGTAATAAAAAAAAACTTGTTTCTTTGGTCGTGAAATTCTACTGAACTGTTTAACTATTTAAAGCCAATAAAAATCATTCCAAATCGGCTTTAAAAAAATCTTTATTGATGATGAATTTCAATTGCAAATTTTTATATAATAAATGATTTGGTCATCACATAGCTTATAGATAATAATCTACGTAAATGAATCACACTTCATTGCAAAAATATAAGAAGAGAAGAAGAAGCCGATTCATCAAAATTGTAGCGTCACTAATTTACATAAATGGTGTTTTAAGTAAATATCAAGAAATCAAGTGTACAATTATGGTAGTTCCGAGTCCTGAAAAATTGAATATCAATGCGATTTTAATAGCCAACAATCGATATTTTCTTCATAAAAATCATAACATACCTCAGGAGCCTTTTCAAAGAAGCATTTCATTGTCAAGTATGCCGTATCGCATCGTGTATCTCCGTCTAGAATTAAATTAAAAAAGATCAAACATTTCAATTCATGCACCGAATTTGATTACATTCCAAGGATAACTTACGTATAGTTTTACATTCGTTCGAAACAAAGGTAGCAGTTTCGGCAACACCAGGTGATAATAAATGCATAACTTGTTCGAAATGAATTGTTCCGTCATCTTCCATCATGCCAGAATGCTCAAATAAACACAAAATATAACATCTCAGCTCGGGTACGTCGGGTATAAAACCGTTTCTACTTTGGTTTATATATTTTTCATCCACATTTGATTCGGCAAGACATGCTTGTCGCATGAGTCTTACGGGGGCTCGCAAGTGATCCGGAATATTCAATGCCTGTAATTTTTTATGCAAATTCAAGTCCCTGATTCTCAATATTTCAAATAATTTTGATACTCACGGCAAAAGATAGGCAAATTAAACTCAACGAAATTAATAAAACTTTCATCTTTGTACAGATAGTAGACTCATCCACTCAATATTGATTAGTATTGATGGAAATCACAATTTTGTATCTGCTTTTATTCCATGCCGGAATTATTAGTTTAACAGGCATACAATACTGGGACGTTTGAAGAATATTAAAAATAATTATAGCTTTCCTCCATTCAATTCACTGGCTACTTTGTTATGAATAATCATATTGTTGTTTCAATAACAACCTACACATAATTTAATTTGTAATGTATGAAATGAATACTAGATTTTACAAACGGCATACATTGTAATATCAGTCCGTCTATTCATACAATTATTGAAAGTCATCTTCTTAAGTATTGATTATTATTGACTACTTGAAATAATTCATTACTAAATTCAATGTTGTAGATAAACGAAGGACTTTTTCACTTCAAAGCTTCATTCCACTTTATATAGTAAGTTTAAATTTAGCTTTATTTTTTTTAAAGTACTAATCCCTAGAAAAATGGCATTTGTTGATATTTCAAACATTTTCTAAAGTAATTTTTCCATTAATTCGAAATAAATTGTACATTTCATACGATTAAAAGGCTTATGCTGAGAATTTTACTATCACTTTGAGGAACTGCCAAATTTTCAATGGTATTGTTGCAATGGCCTGTACGGCTTGAGTCGAGATACCTCGAGGTTTTTCTCATTCTCAAAGGTAAATTATAAATAGAATATCTCATTTGAAATTTGTTCTCTCTTCTATTTTAATAAATTTCCAGATTTGATAACACGATTGATTACATACATAGAGACTTCTTTCATTGGTTGTTTTCTCGTATGTGTAGCTGTACGTGTACACATTGACATACCATCCATTATTGATATTCTCGTTAAGGTTTCAGTTCGCATCGCAACCAATCATAATCAAAACAGGAGGCCAAATAAACTAGCAAAGGTATTATGCTTATATAACGGCTCGAATATTCGAACAAAGTCTAAAGTTCCATTTTTCCACAAAAATGATTAATAAAAAACGATATAATTTATACAGAACGAATGAAGATTTTATTGATCGTTTGTTTGAAAACTTAACTTTAACTGTACAATTGTTCTAATTCAAAGTTTGTATATTTACAAAATATTTTCTCTTAAAATATTTAGTTTTTAACAAGTAACAGATATGCTGAAACCTAAATAGATAGAACAATAAATAAATTTGTTGTGATTATACTAATTCAAAGATATAACAAATTCAAATACAATATACGTATAGGTTCGTATTTTCTTTTCTTTGTCAAATTGTATATTGATCGAACGCCTCCTCAGTCTTTTTTACAAAGAACATTTCTTATCACCGATGTATGTTCACTGTGTATGGATCCAATATGCTTAACTAGTACACTCGACCGTATGGCAATGAACCACTATACGGTATCAGCAATTTACCACCGAAACGAGAGTTGGAACTAGAACTGAAATTATGAATTTTAAAAAAATGTTAAAAAAAATAAAATATATTTAAAAAAAGAATAAAGTTACCTTGACGAAAATATACTAGTGTTGGCTCGCATCGAATTTGTACCGTGTGTCCATCGACTAGATTTCGATTTGCCCCAAATTAAGCAAAAGATTGCAACAATTACGGCCACTAAAAATATCATGCCAAGAATCGCAAAGGCGAGCGCCAACTTTGATGAAGACATACATAAAATGCCTTCGGAACGTAAATGACGTAATCTTGCTGGATATTCGTCGACTGTAAATAAATAAACACCTCAATAACACACACCTGTTTTCCAAAAATTTTATCATATCATACCAGTGACATTGTATCGACGATCACTTCGTAAACGATCCAATTCAATCTGTGGTGCAATCACAGCCAATGAGTTGAATACTTCAATTCTTCCCAACTGTTGATCAACATCTAAAACAAATGGATCGGTTTCCGAACAGTCAACCTTTTGAAGAAAAAAAAAACTCGTTAGAAAATTAACCAACATAATACACATTAAAATGCACTGCTTACATATGGACATTCTTCTTTGCACAGTTGAACGCCACAAGTGACATGCAGACGCTCACGATCGGGAAATTTAAATGCCGGGAATGTGGCAGTGAATAATTTTTCTACCGTGTCGTCGGCATGTGGTTTTGACCATCCCTCTTCAATTGGTCTTACGCGCGCCAAAAGAGCCGGCATTACCTGTGAATGCAAGAGAAATATTTTTTTAATTTAAAGACGACATCAAATAAATAAATCGGTCAAGTTTGAGGTCTAAGGTCAAATGAAGTGAAGATATTTTCCTTTGCGCACACGTTCACATGATTAGCAGTTTTTTTTTTGAATAAAAAGAAAAACAAACAATTTTCCAACTATTTCATTAACGATTTCAGTAATTACATATATATTTAACGATCATTGGGCCTAATTTACTCGTCGTGCCAGCAGATACCGTGTGGCCGGGCAACATTGTTCGTCTCTTTTTTTCTTTGCGCACGCGCGTCGAGATTCGCTTGAGTAATTCGGTGCCTTGTGCACTGGAATTCAAAGTATGACGGCATGCGTATTTTGGTTTTAATATTGTGAATTGGATTGAAATGCATCGAATCCACTTGATGAATATCCACAATGCTTTATTAAAAACGAAAGTGCCGCAACAAAACAGAATTGAATTTAATTATGCGTTTTTATGAGTTGAAATTCGCCATTTCATATGTTCAATTGTTTTCGATTTTTTCTTTTTACTTTTTTCTATCGATGTGCTTTGTGTGTTGCAGCTCAGTTTTTGTTTCTTTCTGCCTTTTTTTTCTCATAAAATGATTCACGTTTAAATAGTTTGACGAAATGAAATGAAAATGTGCGGCAAGTGCAGCGCAACTGTAACAATAACAATGAACTTAATCGAATAGCATTGAAAAGAGCAAGAAATAGAAGATAAAAAAATGGCAGACACATTCGCTAATACAACGAATGCGTTCACGAAAAAAAAAATCGTAAATAAAACAAACGAACGAACCATGAGCTACGAGAGCGAAATGAATAAATAAATCTAAGCGATTTAGAAGAAATTGCTGTTCAAATTGCTCAACCGCATCGTAATTATATGTAAATGATGTGATTTGCTGTGTTGCTCTCTGGAAGTTGAGACGAAAGAAAATCCATTGCCTCGCACTTGTCAATGGGAAATTAACAGTTGGATGTCTGTCGCATATCAATCACTGTGCCAAAAACGAAACAATTCCGCCCAACCATCGCCGGCGTCGATGTAATCGGTTGGAATTGTATCGACAATAGAATTTGATAAAAATCAACCATTTAGTGATAGCAGATACGGTGCCATCATTATTTGTCGAAAACAATTTGAATTTGAGGAAAACAAACGATGCGGACAATTTCAATGTGAGAATAGACAATGTTACGTATCATCGTTTTCTCAAACAAAATGAAGCATTTTTCGATTCGATATGGCAAAATAAAAGTGCATAAAAAACGAATGATTCATGTGCAGACTGCGAACCGTGGAAAAAAAAAGTAACGAAAGTGTTTGAATTGCCATAAATAACAAAATCGTCAGTTTTTTTTCATGAGTACTTGCGTGTGAATCGCTACGAAAACAATGTGTGCGTAAATGCTAGTAAGTTTTTTTTCGGTATTACTTTCATCAATTGTTGTTCGCATTCTGTACGTGTGTATGAATGAGTGTGTGCTTATTTCTAAATGAGTCCGTTGATTTTTTGCTTTTCAAGTGCAATTTTTCATATGTGCATTATGAATGCGATGGTTCGTTCGTTGCGTTCACGCCAATTGTTGCGATTGCAATTGCGATTGAATAAGCCATTTAAGTATATAGTGTATTTAGTGGGTGCTCTGTGGTTCTGGGCACGAGTTTAAGATTTGGATCATCGTTACAATTAAAATTCACTTATTCATGAGATTCTTTGGCTTGTTTATTCGGTACAAATTACTTCATTACCACGGTCATTGTCTCTTTTTTTATTTATTCCAAAAATTTCATGCGCTCAGTGATTCACATGATGAGATAAAGAAAAATCTCATTACAAACAACAACAAAAAACGGTATGTGCTCACTCGTACCATTTGATGCTTGTTTTGATGAATATTAATGGAAATTATTGAATCATACCTGTTCATCAACTGGGCAGCCTCTTTCGTCGAGCAGCTTTTGAGAGGATTCACCCAAACCGTCCAAAGCTGAACAATCCACAATTCGAACACCAACCGTTCCTGGTAACATCGCTCGAACATTTATCGTTGTCATTTGACCAACTTCAACTATACCAGATCCATCGCTTCCACCCAATTCCAGCCATACTCGGATTCTTGGTATATCTTTCTCTGCATCGGAGCCACTTGGACTTGCATACATTCGACCGTGCCTACTTTTGTGGAAAATAATTTTTTTTTTCGTTCTCAAAAAATCCAACGAATATTTTTTTTTCAAACAATTTTTTCTTCGAAATGTTGTTACCTGTTTACACGCCTTTCATCTGTCATGCCAATGTTCATTTCCATCATTTCATTTGGTAAATTGCATCGTACATATCTTTCTAAATCCGATCGTTGCCGTAATTTTTCATCCATTTGGATGACAAGACGCACAGACATCTCTAACGAACCATCGGCTTGTGGTTCACTGCGAATACCACAACCATTGCTCGGTAAATTGATTTCTACAGCAGTCGATCGATTACCTAACACACACAAAAAACAAACTCCAATTAGCCACGTGAAATGTGACAAATGTGAAAAGTTTACTCTATTTCTCACAATGACTCTCTAATTAAACTAATGTTGCCGGATTGTGTTTTTTTTTTCGACAAAAAGTCACTGTGATGCACATCGATACAGGAAATTACAGAAATGTATTGTAAAGTGGTTACACTCACCTTTAACACGACACTCATCCAAAAAATCTTTGGCAAAAACGATGCCTTTGAATGTTTTGCCCATGTCAATTTTAATGTTGAACACATCTCGTGTGCAATTTATTTTGATGCCATACAGTTTATTTGGTTCAGATGGTGGCGGTCTACTTGACCAACATCCATGCAAATACAATATTAGCATATGATAAATTATACTGATTAAACGGGCCATTTTATCGCTTTTCACTCGGTCTAGCAGCTATAAATCTTGATCTCTTTCCACTTTTTTTTGCACGTTACGTTTATCTGTAATATCTGAAACGATAGAGAAAATTTTTCATCAGAAAATACATGAAAGCCACTAGCCGTTATTCATAGCAAAAACAAAGAAACAACATATTATCTCATTTATGTCAATCAGATTTTTTTGGTTCACATATGAATTATATAATTTATAGTCGTCGTTGATGTTGTGAATATATCATCAATTTGGTCAGTTTTTCGGTGCGCATATGTAGAATAACAATCGAAAGTGGAAAATAGCATGCGATGATCATGTTTGTACACATTAATATTTGTTTTGTAAATTTCATCAAGACGAAAGCGAAACATGAAGATGGACAACAATTTAATTTAACTGCTTCATTTTTTCGGGTGTTAATTACATATATATGAGATTACACATGGACGTCTTCTGTACTAAAAACAAAACTTTTTTTTAATGTGCGTCTACTGTTTTTATGTTTTGGAGCGTGACAACACTGTGAAATACGTTTAGAAACTCGCTGTGATCACATCAAATTTAACGAATTTTCACCATACGAAAGTTCACTTCCGCGATGTGTTCGAAAACCACAAGAACAAGTCTTTTTCTGTTAAATCGCAAACTCTGCACGTGAACAAATTTTATTTTGCAACAAACATAAGCCCTTAACAAATACATAGTTCTTTATAATCAAAACCACATTCTATCGAGGATTTTTTCCTTTCCTTCTTTCACACTATCATTCTCGATATTATTGGCTTTAAAACCATCAAATAAGACTTTTTCCTCATTTTCCCTCTTATTGAACACTAATTTAATGAATGACTTGAAATTCTATATTATGTTTGTTTCCCAACAAAAATAAATATGATTTTTATCCCTAATTGGCACGTACAAAGTGGTGATCAAAAATGCTGCACAGTTATTGGCGAGACCATTGTTATTTGCACCGTATTCAACGAACAACTGTGTTGCTCTTTCAAATTTTCATCTACTTAACTGTTTTGCGGAACGTTCAACAGCGGTTTACTCCACATGCGTTATATTGCAAGCACGAGCGTTTCGTTTGGCGTACTCGGTGTTAGCGAGTGATTCATTTGGAGTGAAAGATAGAGAGAATAAGATGCGATTTTTTTTTGCGTCGCTCAAATAATTCAAAGCATTGCGCACATATTACATAGCCTGTGTCGAAACCAAACCGCAGACAATTCGTGTAGTTTATTGATTTATTACCAAATTAAATTGTGCTTGAATTTTTCACATTTTCGTAATATTTTCAATTTTATTTCATCCCAAGTAGGAAATAACAAATACAATTTTAATGATCATCTAACAATTCCGATTTAAATTGATTAACATCGGTTGATGTTTTTTCTTTCATGTGGCTGGATTCATGCAGCAAATACGATTTTTGGGAGATAAATCCTTTGAGACAAATTTTGCAGTGATAATTCAATGGTATGCCATGTCGCCGTCGATGGCGCAACAATTTATCGGTTCTGGCAAATGCTTTGCCACAAATATCACATTTATGTTCTGGAGCACCGCCGTGTTGATACCTTAAATTAGATTAAAATAGAGAAAAAAATCAAGGGAGATTTCGAATGCCAAATATTGTTAGCATCTTACATATGTTGCTTTAGCGCATATTTGCGTTTGAACTTTTTTGTGCATATTGGACACTTGTGTTTGGGTGCTTCGGTGTGTGACTTCATGTGATCTTTAGCATATCTCGGATGGAATGTTTTCGCGCATATATGACATTCGAACGACCGATCGTTGCTATGTGTTTGCATGTGTCGTTTTAAATTGTATGCATTTTTCGCGGCATGATTGCAAATGTTGCACATAAAATTCCTCGTTTCTTCGAATGGATGTGTTTTCATGTGCTCATGGAGCAGGCTCTTCTTATCAAACTCTTGTCCGCATATTGAACATTTTGGTGGAGTATTATCAGCCCATATACTGAAATCGATAATCACCGACACATTAATGTCGAAAAATAAAATAAAAGATTTTTTGCACAAATTACCCGTGCTCTTTGCGATTATGTCGGAGTAAGTACTGCCGCACTTTAAATCCCTTATTGCAAAGATTACAAAAATGAGATTTGGTCTCGTCCGAATCGTGGAGCTTCATATGACGACTGAGCGATGTGGCGCTACTGCAGAAAATACCACAGACTAAACACAACCGCGGCTGTTGGATGTGCAACTTCATATGACTACGTAGCAATCGACGTTCTCGGAAATTCTTCCTGAAATGTTTATTGTTTCAATATTTATTTGTACACACATCATACACAGTCAAATACATACCGACACAAGTAACATTCAAACGATGTTATCACCGGTTTTTGACGATAATCAATTGGCTCTTGATGCGGTCGATTTTGATTGTTTAGGTCGATACCATGCGGATGTATGTTTATCATGTGCAATTGGTAGAAACGATATTCCTTAAATTTTTTATTACAAAGTGTACAATGTAGATTGGCAAATTGATGTGATTGAATGTGGTCCTTCATCGCACGGAATTGATTGTGTGAAAATTGTTTGTGACATAGGAAACATTCAAATTTTTGCTTTTCATTTTGATGCTTCTCTCTCAAATGGCCCCGAAGGTATCTGATTGTTCGAAATTTTTGCTCACAGAAACCGCACAGAAATACCTTTTCTTTGACGTGTGAAAAAACATGTCTGCGGACTGATGCGGGATTTGGAAATGGTGCTTTACACACCGGACATAGATGTTCTTTGTCGACTTTTTCATATTTGAAAGAATTCAATGACAATGCTGCTAAAAGTCGAACTTCAGCCGTATCTTTTATCGTGCATGGAAATAATCCGTCCACCTTTTCTGCTTTGAATATTTCAAATTTGACCGGATCCATTGCATCTTCGATTGAATCTCTATATTCTGCCAATAAATTTTCGTAAGCATTTGCTACTTCAATCGATTCCAGTTTCATTCGTTTTGGTTTTTTGCACGGTTTGGTGGTCTTTGCTTTTGTTTTGCGCTTTGCCTTTGATTTTGTTGTTGATTTTATCACCAATTCTTTTGTAGTTGCTTGCTTCGCCGGTACCGTGGGTATTTCTTCTTGTTCATCACAGCTGTTATCGATACAAACGTCCAACAAATTGCTAAAATCATCGTCGGAATAATCGATGTCGGTTTTTACATTTGCTTCAATGTCTTGTTTTTGATTGAGTACATTTGATTCTTGTATACTTGTCTCTGATTTTATGGAAGATCTCGAAATGCTATCAATGATTTCCATCTCTGTTTTGATCGACTCGGTGTTTATTGTCTCCATTTCGTCTATCTGAGCGTTCATTTGCAAAAAATGGTCCTGAACATGCAATGTAAATTCAGAGAAATACTGAAATTCCTCCGAACAATGAATACAAACAAGCGCATATCGTTCATTTGGCAATTGAAACACTTCACCCATTTTTATTCGATTCAATAACACCGGCTGATTATGATTCGACAATGAATCACTCTCAAACAGTATACCTTCAATTTGATTCATTGTGTTTTTGTCAATTTTCTTTTAAAATATGAATAAATTTTCAACAAATATCCATCACTGTTGTTGAATGTTTAACTTGCATGATATACAACTGATATCTGTCAAACATTACGAACGACACAATTTTTTCTGACATTTACGTAAAATAAATACGAAATATGCACGGCAAATGCAATGAAACCATACTAAATACATTTGTTATGAATTTATTCAAAACCCTATTTTATTCGGACATACAAGAAGACTTAATGGTAGGAAATTCGGTAATATTTTGGTAAAAATACAAAAAAAAAATGGATCCAAATGATGTATACGAGAGACAAATGATTTTTAAAAAAATCATAGTTGGGCTGAATTAGCACTTGGCCCACTGACCGAATGAGTTTCAATATTCAAATCGGTTGTTTGTGAACTTTCAAAGTTCATCTGTGTGGTATTCAATGGTGATTTAATATCTTTGCAATGAAAATTGACGGGATGAGTTTCAATATTCAAATCGGTTGTTTGTGGACTATCAAAGTTCATCTGTGTGGCATTCAACGGTGGCTTAAGTACTTTGCAATGAAAATTGACATGCGTCTTCACCGAATTCAATTCCATGAAACCTAAACCACAATTTTCGCATGTATAATTCATTGTTTCGGGATGCTTTCTTCGATGTGATAACAGTTTATCACTTCTGCGGAATACCATGTCACATATGTCACATTTAAACTTGGGGTCTTCGTGTATGAGCATGTGCCGATTAAGATGATCGCTCCTATTAAAATAAACAACAAAAAATATGTTCAGATGCTATTGAGCGGATCAAAAAAAAATGTAATGGAACAAACCTGGAAAATTGTGAACCACATTGAAAACAAGTATAATTCCTCTCTTGGGTGTGAGTCTTCAGATGCTTAATAATGCCATTTGGCCGTGAGAAAGTCTTCATACAAATATAACACTGCGATCGTGTTTTATCCCCATTCACCTCATTGCTATAGAGTATTTTTGAATTGAATTTTGACTTGGGCGATATTGAAAAATTATTTGTTTGGTTAACATTGGCAATGGCATCAATTTTCTCAATTTTCAAACGTTTTGCTTGATGACGATCAGGTGTCAAAACGGCCACATCACTGTGCTTCTGTTCAATGTGAAGAATAATGTTTCGCGGTCGGCTAAAATCTTTGTTACACAATTTGCACGAGAACATTTTCACTTCGGAATGCGTAAAAATGTGCTCGCGTATATTGGCTTTGCTGCAGGCCGAATAATCACAAAGTGGACATTGAAAACGTTCATCGATACGTTTGAATGAATACTTTTTGGAGAAATATGGTAACAATTCTCTTGTTTCTGTCATATCTTTAACACGAATCAATGGATGTTTCAATTTGAAGCGCGTCTCTAGTGAAACATTACTATCGAATGTGTCGTCGTTGCCCATTTCGGTGTCTTCATATTCACATGCTCCATCACCACCAGTGTTATCACTGACTCCTTCACGGATATTCACTTTACATTCAACATCCACATATGGTTGTTCACCATTTTCAACCGAATCATTGCTCGAATCACTAAATAGCCATTCAACATTTTCCATATTTACCGTCGCTGACGGCTGGATATCAATGGGCATATCGTTCATTTCGCTTTGTGGTGCGATCCATTGTAATGCATTGTGATAGTGATTTTGAATGTGAGCCGTGAATCGTGTGAATTGTTGAAACTCTTGTGTACAGTGAATGCAAACAAAAACAAATTGATTGTGACGAACTTGAAACACCTCGCCAATTTTCAATCGATCCATCGGACATAGACGCTTTGTACTTGCACTATTGTTGAACTCATCTTGTAAATAAACGGACTCAAAGTCATCCATTTTCGTTACGGTTGAATTTATAAAATTTTCTTTTATTTCGTCCAGTCGGATAATATAAATAACAATAAAAATACAATTGTATCGCTTGGAATTTTCTTTTTTTCTATCGATCTGAAACGAACTATCAATTGATGCTAAAGAAGATGCCAAGCAATACTAATTAATTGTGTGTGTGTGTCAACACCAGTTGATGCGATACCAAAGCTGTCAAACATTACGTATTTCATGTGTGGTAATGGCTGGTTTCCATTCGTAAATTCCAGTCAGATTCCAATCGCATTTCGAAAATAATTTAGAAAATGAAATACTATAATTGTATATATATTTTTTTTTACATTTGAAATTTTATTCAAGCCATTTTATTTTGATAAAACAAAAAGACAAAAAAAAATTACACTCGAAATAAAAATGTATCTATAGTCTATTTTAGCTATGTAGTTCATGAAAACCAAATAAAAGAAAAAAATATATATATTTATAATATGAAAATGAAAAATATTGAGGCATTTAATCTTATCGTATATTCTCTTATAAATTGAAAATAATTTAATGATTGAAATTCACTCTCACAAATGATGGCATCTAAAGATGTATTTTTTTTTGTTTTTTTTTTTTTTGTTTCGATTGTTTCCCTTGGAAGCTAAGATCTAGTAATGTGGGTGCTTAATTTATAAATATATGCGCTTGAAAATGAATGCAAATTATTTTCATAATAATTGCTAAAATTGTGTGTTTGTGTCGGTGAAAAAAATGTGGATTAATTTTACGAACAGATTCTAAATCCTTAAGTCAGTTTTTAACTCTAGAGTTTATGTTTTTTTTTGTTCCTGATGTTTTTTCCTCTTTGCTTTTTTTTCATCTCTTTTTTTCTCTTCGTTTGCAGTTTCTGCGTTCTGAGATGCTATTCCTACTACACGTTTAAGTAGTCAAATATTAATTAATTAAATTTGGGGGTAATGTGCTACAAAATACGTCATGGGATTCGAAAAAAAAGTTGTGTATAAATATAACTGGATAAATGAACCTCAATCTAATGTACGATTTGATCGTTTTTATCTCTTCTTCTTGTGTTTCGTTTATGTTGCTGTTGTTTTTGTTGTTTTTTTTTTGTAATAATTGTTATTGTTACTGTTGTCGTTTCTCTCTCTCTCTCTCTCTCATTTCAGTCCGAATAATAGAAATAAACAAAACTAGTAAAATTACTGGATGGGCATGCCCATAGCCATATGAATTGGGTTTGGTATTTCTGGTTTCCTTCGATCATCATACGGTGGTTTTGTGTGTTGCATTTCATGTGTGGCATACGATTTTTGATCCATGAATCCAAGATTGCAGAATTTGCAGTAGAATTTCATCGGTTCTTTGTGTGTGCGTCGATGATTCAATAATTTATCGGTTCGATTGAATGTTTCATTGCATATGTCACACTTATACTTTGGTTCATTATCATGTTTCGACATATGACGTACATTTTTATCATCGACAATCGGTATTCGAACATTTGCCATTGTTGGACGCCGTGAAATATTTTTATTGCATGCATTACAACAATTCACATCGCCATATGATCCGGCCGCCGTTTTAATATTGCTTCGACGCTTGAATTTCGTGTGACAAATGTAGCATTCGACTTTTTTATTTGTATCATACGGTTCGGATTTGACGGCAATCGATTTACTTCTGCCGGCTTTGTGATCGGCACTTGAGCTACTGCCTTCGTAAAAATTCGAATGATGTTTGCTCTTGATGTGCTCATTCAAATGACGTGCATGCCGAAATTCACGTTCACATTGCCCGCAACGGAACATTTTCACCTTCAAATGATTGGTCAAATGTCGACGAACCGTTGATTTACTGTTAAATAAACCATCGCACAAGGGGCACATTACTTGATCGTTTATCTTGGAGAATTCATAATTCGGCATAAGATATTGTGAGATTTCACGTATTTCGGGTAAATCATTTACAATGATTGCCTTGTTGTCTTTATATAATGCTTGAAGTGCTTCGAATTCCTGTTGAAATGCCGTACTTCCAGCTTCACCAGTCAACACCATTGAATGGCCACTTGACACATTCATAAAATGATTACCAATGTGCGATACATTTGAGATGTCATACGAACGGCTGCTATTTGAACGATTCACCGGCCGTTCGGGTAGATTGGCCGGATTGCCATGTTTACATCGAATATGATCGCGAAGATGGCGAGCATGTGAGAATTTTCTTTGACAACTACCGCATGCAAACACTTTATCAACTGAATGTGTGTAAACGTGACGACGTGCCAATGCCGAACCGTTAAATAGTTTTTCACACAATGGACACTTGTATTGGCCATTTCGTTTTTCAATTGGATAACTTTCGGCCAAATATTGTGACAATTGTCTCACTTCGGGCGTATCATTGATGACAAACATCGGTTCATTGAATGACCGTTTCAATGCGTTGAACTCATCTTCGTATTGTGAATTATTTGGTTTACGACAGTTTGTCATATCTTGATTTGTCGCCGATTGTTGATTATTATCGGATTGAAACCAACCGTTTGCTGGATTATAACCATTGTAAAAATATTGCGGCAATTCGGCCGCATTTGATGGTCCAAACTCATTTTTAAACAATGATAAATCATTTGCAGCTGCATACGCACTGTGCGGTGGCAATGGAAGGGGTCCGGTTCCAGTTGGATTTTCCATTTTCATCGATTTCACTTGAATGCCCCAAATTCGTAATAAATGTTGTTCAATGTGAACGGTAAACTCAGCAAAACGCTCTTGATCAAATTCTTGGAAACAATGCACGCAAATTAACGAATATCGATTATTCCTGCGAAGATAAAAAAATTCACCCAATTTTAGTTTGTCCGAAGTATCTACAGTAGACGATAATCCATCTTGTGTAAAAACACTTTCGGTTCGATTCATTTTACGCCAATAGCTTAGGTTTTTTTGTGTTTTTTTTTGTTTTGCTTTACCAAATTATTCACAATCTGCTCAACAATGAACAGTAATTGTTTTTAACAACGACGGAAAAACACAAACAATAAACTCTCTTTTGGTTTGTGTGTTTTTTTTTATTGGTAGCCACTTATATATCCAATTGACATACACATCGTTTGACAGATTGTAGGGAAAAAAGTTTTTTTTTATGGAGGAGCGTTTGCGAACAATGGTTTCTCTCTCTTTTTCGATATTCGAATTAAGTACGGTTCAGGTAGGAACTTACTTAAACAACAACAACACTTTTATGCTTTTTGAACATGTAATATACATTTTCATTTTATTTAAATCTTTCAATAAATATAAAAATTGAAAAAAATAATGTCAACAAAAATGAGTTTTGTTTTTTCTTTTTCTTTTTTTTAAATGATCGATAAACAAAATATGAATGTTACCATCTGAAATATTGGCGATTGTTGTGAAATTCTTGGTTCATCTATAATAATCTTCAGTGAAACCTATTATTAAAACATTAATTAAAACTATTCGTTTGTTTGATTTCATTTTTTCGTTTGTCCTCTGAAATGCTTCTTCATATGTTTTTCGGCTTCCGTTTTCCTGGCCTGTGAAAATTTCATTTTGCAAATCAAACATTTAAAGAGTGTTTTCGATTCTGAAAATTTTTCCAAAATATTTGCGTGAAATCCTTTTTTGTGTCGTGTTAATGCTTTTTGTTTTTTATATTTGCGAAAACAAAATGGGCATGGTAAATTTTCGTCCGCTGATTGTGGTGTTTTCGTTGTTTTCGTTGTTTTCGTTGTTTTCGGTGATTTCGTTTTCTTCACAGGTGATGAATCAAGTTCTAATGCTTTTGGAAATTTTTTACCATCAGGATCGTATCCAAGATCAACAATTTCGTACAACTCATATACAAAGTCATCGTCATTATTTTGCGTAAATGGATTGGCAGCAATGATATCAACTGGATGCGGATCCATTGGCGATGTTGGTTCCGAAATCGGTTGATAACCATTAAACGGAATATGATAACCATTGGTGAGAAATGAATCTGATTGTGTTGGTGTCGATGGTTGGAAATTCGAATGAACATGGGTTGTTGTGTGGATTGGCGTATCTACGGTTGAATCGCTCCGGAAATGACTTTCGGTATGCCGCAAAAAACTGTCGATGCTTCGGTGTTCGGTTTCGCATCCATCAAATTCACAAACAAACACATAAATATTTGGCCGAATGCGTACTACTTTACCCATTGTTGTTGCTGTTGAATGTCCATTGTTGATAGCTGTTGAATGTGCCATTGTCGTTGGATAAATTCGATTACTTTCGGATGAAATCATCGGGAAATTGTGTCGTTTTCGTTTGTTTGTCACCATTAAACTAATAACCATCAAAATTCCATCAAGTGATACAAAGTATGTTCAAATTGTGTGTGTCTACTTGTCAAATACAAAATCTACTGTGAACACACTAACGGAATGAACGAAAATAATAACAAATCCGCATACAATGCAACAACGCAGCCACAAGCAACACTACACACACCAATGGTAATACTCAACATTTTCGATTGTGAATGTAGTCGGGTCTTAAGTGACCGAACAATATGCGCACATATTTCCATGTCAATCACATACAAAGGCATATACATAGTAATATGGAATTGAAATGAAATGTCGAAGTGACAGGTTGAACAATGCAATACGAACTTTTTATCAACACCATTCTTGTTGGGTAATTTTTGCAAAAAATTGAATGGCATTTTTTCGATAGTTTGATGCAATGGACGAATTTGAGCCATTCGAAATGAAATTACTGAAAATGATGAGCAATAATAATGGTAATAACTGAAATGAATTGATATTTTATCCAATTACAATACTAATAATATAATATTTTGGTCACTTGATTGCGGCAAAACGTTGCTAACAAACGTAAACAAAACAATTTTCCCGCCTAGAAATTCAGCCAAACAAAAATAAGTTGTAAATTGTATTCATTTTCTGCAATTTCAATCGTTTCTCTATGCATTAATCGACTGCATTGCCATTTATCGATTCATATCGTTCAAGTGTCAATTGGCAAATCAAATTAAAAAAGCTAGAAAAAGACATTTTCATTTCGGGATTTGTTTCCATGTTTTATTTATTTACTTCGGATTTTCTTTCTTTTTTCTTAAAAAAGACAACATGCATATGTTTTATTTCGTTCGCCGAACACTTTTTAGCAAGTCTATTCAACTCAAATACTAACCTCAAAGTTATTTGTAAACGCGAATCGAAATTCGAATAAAAATATAGTATTATTCACAATTTTTGTATCTCAAAAAAAAAGAAGAAATTTCCAACATAAAATCTCTATATAGCATTTTTTTAACCATAAAATTTCGTTAATAATAATATGTGAAAATCGTATTCATATCAATATATTATAAACACTATACGACTATGGATTCTAAATTATGGCTTACAACGAAATCATGAAAAATTTGAGAGAATATTTGAAAAAAAAAAAGAATCATTGAAATCAATTTAAAAAAAAATAATGAAATTTATGAACTTTGCTGTTCCCATTTAAAGTGGCTTCAATCGATCGATGGAATCATCGACGGAGTGATTGAAGCTCACTTTAACACTCATAATTTGTTCGACTCGCGATTCATTAAAAATGAAAAGAAACTGTCCATGAATTGTGGTTTTGATTTCAATGGCTTGATTGGGACGACAGTGGATGGTTTCTCCGACACAATTGGTTTGTCCAAATGTGACAAATCATCAATATTATATGCAGATAAATCATTGACATTTGTATCGGGCACAATAACTCTGGCTGATGTTGCTGAATTCGCACTTGCCGAACTGCTTGAGGCCGGAGTGAGCGGCGGCGGTGGTGGCAACGGTTGCTGTTGTGACCTAGATGTTGATGATTTGCTTCGGCTTTTTTGTTGTGCCTTTCTGGATGCATCCAAATCTTCGATGATATATTGCTCTTGCGATAAATCGACCGCATTACCTTGTGTATCGTTTTTCATTAGTGTTGAAGTTGTTTCAATCGGTACAAGTACACCGTTATCATTGTAGGCAAGATAAATGTGTTGTGACGGAATATCAGTAGCATCAACATTTTGTATGACCGTTTGATTCGAATCGATTGCAATCGATTGCGTTGTGTCGATGGTTTGTTGTGCAACTCGCCTTCTTTTTGAATTGGTCATTTTGGTTGCGACTGACGTTGATACAGTTGGCTCTGGCGTTTGATATACCACATTTTCTAATGTTATTAAATCGCCACCGTCATTTGCATGAGTATAAGTTGAATTTTGTTTTCGCGTGCGACGTTTGCGCCCGGTTGATGTTACCGTCGCTGTGGGTGTTGATATCGGTGTAGTATCAACTGCCGGCGATGTATGTGCAATTACAGATGTTGCATTTGTCATTTGTCTGTCATTCAAATCAACATTTCCGATGACATGGTATGATCCATCGCTTGCTTGTATACATCGCAGTGCATCGGTGCCGGATTGACTAAAAATTTGCTCGTCATTCAAAACAATAATTGTGTTTGTGGCAGCCGAATGTTGCCGTTGAGCCTGAATATTTGCCTGATTCTGATGACTGATTACCGCTGTCGGCGATGACTTAACTAAGGGCATCGCATTTGGAACAGACGCAATTGATTGCACCACCGATTGTGTTTGACGCTGTAATTGTTGTTGCAATAGCATTTGTTTTTGTTGCTCTTCCAACTGTTGTTGTAATCGTAGTTTTTGTTGTTGCTCAAGAATTTGACGTTGTATTATGAGTTGTTCTTCTTCCTCACGCCGTAAACGTGCTTGTTCGGCTTGTTCTTCTTGTAATCGTTTTTGTTCTTGTTCGAGTCGTAATTTTTCTTGTTGTTCTTGTTGCTCTTGTTGTTGTCTCAATTGTTCTTCAATATATTCACTAGTTGACGATGGCATCACCCAAAAGCCACGCAACGCTTCGGTGCCAATTTGTTGGCCAGGCGGTTCTGGCATTAGCCAAAGGCCAGTTGTTTTTAGCACCACATTTGTTGACTCTTCGTTGATAACAATGTGTTGATTTTTCGGTGCTTCTACCCAATTTTTGTTTTGCAAATGATTGGCCGCATCATAAAATGTTTCATCTTGACACGTTCGCATATGAATCATAAGATCTCTGATTGTGTGATGACGTCGCCCACCTAAATCAATGAAATTCAAATGAAAAGTTATTTATTTATTTATTTTTTTATTCGTACACAGCACATTGTTCCAAAGCCAGAACAGAACTTACATTGTGCACATCCATATGGAACGTATTGTTCGGTCAGAATATGCGATTTATTTGATGATGTTGAATGATTGATTAATTCTGTGGGTGTTTTCTCATGATACGAAGAAGCACTATTGGAAGATGGCACAATATTTGAGATTGTCGGTGATGGCTGATGGCAATGTGCCAAATGTTCCGATATAATTTCCAATGAATTGAACATCTGTTGACATTGTACACATTGATAAAGTTGTTGATTTTGATTTTGTTGCTCTTTAGCAATGATCTTTTTGCGAATGAGAGCCTCGAAATCTTGCTCCAAACTGATGGTACCGTCTAAGATTTTATTTCGATGCGAAAACGATGTGTGCCGCAATAATTGTCGTACATCATTAAAATCTTGTGTACAAAATAAGCAAATATAATGTCTGATATTCTTTTCTTTAGCCAATTCAGTGTATAAATGCTGAATATAATCGAGTATATCTTGAAATGAATCATTTTGTTGTTGTATGACTGTTGTCTCTTGTGGTTGCATCGCTTGTATTTGACCCAATGTATTTGTTTGTAAATATGCATTCGATTGCAATTGATCGGTTGGATTAATTGTAATTGCGGTGGCTGTCGGTGTGGATGATGACAATACAGCCGATGTTGCTTGAACATAGTGCTGCTCACCGTTATTCAATTGAATCACATACATACTGTTCAGCAATAGTTTGTCTTGATTCGTCAATGTATGTACGTCTGGCACCAAAATCCAGAAATACCAAATTTTTGGTTGCCTTTCACAATCGACGTGATTTATTTAAATTTCTATTCGATAATACGTGTACCCGGAGAAAAAAAAACAATTGAATATTTATTTTTTCGTGAACAATACATTAAGGAGAAAAAAAAAGTCGCGAGAGAATTTTTCTCATAAACGTCACTTTATGTTTGTTGTGCATTGACAGTTCTGATAGCTTTATTATTTTCTATTCGCTCCTTGCCGTCCGTCTTCTACTTCTTCTTCTTCATCAAAGAGAAAGCATTTTGATTGTGTTGATTTGATATGCAGCGCCACCACATTCATACCAGTTTATCAACAATGTTATCTATTTGAGAATTTTGTCTTTTTCACAATCACATTTTGCTTTTGCAAATTAATTCGTTTTTTTTTTTTTTAATTTTATAACATCTCATTGAACCACATAAAATATCAATCGAATTTTTCTCAATTTCAACTATGACATTCGATTGATTCTTTGGTTTTCAAACGCATTTAATGGGCGAGAGATAAGTTTTAATTTCTTTAAGTACGGTAGTATGTGGTACTTATGATGTCTACTCTTTGTGAATGATGTCGCCATCTTTGTTATCGCTTCACTGTCTTCGTTTTTTGCGTAGCATACATTCAGGAGCTTTTTTGTCCCTTTTTAAGAAATATGTAGTGGAAAGTGTACTTACTTCAATTTATGTATCGTTGTTTACGATCTCTCTGTGCATAGATGCCTGAATTATATCTGAAAGAGAATAAAACGATAAACTTATTGAGTTGAGTTCGGTTGAAAAATCATCAAGTTTTACTGCTATATTTCTAGTTTCTAAGAATAGTTTGTTCTCAAATACTCAACAATGACGATTGACGATTGCGTGATATATTTCACTCTATGTGAAACTGATCGTAATAAAGTTGAGATATTAAACATGACGTCCAATTACTGATACATATATACGTACTTGTATTCATTTTGTGCAATGATATTTATTGTTGTGTACCATACATGCTCTCATAGTTTCTGTTGATTTTTAAAATAATTATAGCAAAGTATGTGCGGTGTGTATTTCAAGCCAAATGAAAAAAAAAAGTAAATAACATTAAAAAAAACGACAGAATAAAAGACTTTTACCGCTTTGTATTAGTATCGCTGGGAATTAGTGATGGTGCTACGGATCAGTCACCGGAAGAAAATTAAGAATGTTTTCATTGCTGAAAATTTCTCAGATATATATGGGTAATAATTGCCTAACATGGCATAAATGAATCATAAATTCTCTTGCAGGCAAATTGCATGCTCGTTAAAATGCCCATTTGTTTTGAAGTTGAAAATTAAAAATGGTTGCGCCGCTTTTTATTTTTGCATCGGGTCAATTCGATTTGGCTTGCTTATTAAATTTTACAATTGATATGATATATTCAACTTGCCATTACATATTACGTATATAATATCTGCAGTGATCTTTGTGCGCCGGTACGCAATCTGTACTACACTGCACCACCATACCAAAACCGACCGAAAGAATGATTAGAGATTAGAAATGATTGCAATTTAGGCGTAACGTGTAAGCTTTCTTCAGTTTTTTTTTCTTCTTTTGAACACATCTTAATTCCGCATATTTGCCCGAGTCAACAAGAACATTGTTGCGCACACGGTAAAAGTCACGCAAACTGATACGAACAACAACAGCACATGCACCAAACGATAAATAACAAGACTGTATTTATATGCAATTAAACAATAGTTATGCGCGCGTGCATGCTTTCGATGCAATGGTAAACTCACTGGCATGATCTTACCGCATTTACCGTTAATAAGTTTCAACTATTATATCTAAAATGTAAGTAGATAGCGTTTTTGTTTTAAATTCTATTTTTTTCAGCATTCGATTTCGTTGCGATGTTAATCTAAGTCACAATTTTAAAGGAATGTTTTTTTTTCGTAATTGGTGTGCGTTATTATGACTTAGAACACGGCCGGCCAATGAAAATTCTGATTAATTTGTTTTCGTTGATCAGATTTTCTGCTGCAATTTGACTCGAGAGCTTAATCATCACAGCCACACGATAATCGCCACTTGTTATCAAAATGTTTACTACAAAATGTTTATTAGAGACACACAGAGAGAGAGATAGCGTGCAATCTGTCCAATTAAAATATCAAAACATGATGGAACGCAATGAAATGATGATAAACATGCTCGATACCATTTCATTGGACTTCTTTTTGTTTGTTCTCAAATGGATTATTATGATGGAATTTATGAAATTGTTGGTAGAAAAAAAAAAATCCAAAATGTTGCAAAGAATGAATTTTTGTGTTTAATCATTTCAAACGAGTTTGCAAAAATGGTTTATCGTGCTCTCAAACTGGAAATGAATTTTGCTGGACCTGACACAACTGAATTCTGGATTTGCCTGTTCAGAATTCAAGCAGTGAACGTGTCTACCTTTGCGTATACAAACCTGTTCATGGCAAAAAAAATACGATTTAAATTCTAAAAACAAAGAACACATTTCGTGCTTTCACTGATGCACCATCAATTGCATGAAAGTAGACTTTTAATTGTTTATGCTCACTATCTTTTGGCACAACGGAGCCTTTCACTTTGTTTTCTTAATGAATAAAAGAATTATTCTTATGTAGAAAAAATTAGCTGCTTTCACATTTATTTTTCTTTTTGCATTAATTATTCGTACAAATTCATTTTGAAAAAATTATTCAATTAAGAATCATCACTGTGATTTCAGGTGTTTTTTTAGACATATTTTCTGGGAAGATTTTCAAAGAAATTGGACACAGGTATTTGTTTGTATAACATGCAATTTGCATTTGTGCCGTTTACAATCTATCGAATAAACAAATTGACGGTCACTATCCGCCTCGGTGCACTTGAACTTCTTATCGCCAGTGTGTAAATGAATGTGCACTACGGTGGGCTTTTGTATAAAATCGCTTTTCGCAACCGTGGTACGAACATTCAAATGGGTTTCCAACCGATATGTGTGTTCATGTGCTTTCTCAACAGATGATTTTTCCGCAATGCTCTTCCATAAACACTGCATATAAATCGCGTTGGCTCTTTATTATGGACGTATCGTACATATTAACTGAGACTCGATTCACTTTTATAAATGCCACCGCAAATCGGACACCTAAGCTCTTTTACTAGGTAATGAACATTGAAATGAGCTCTCACTCCATTTTTCGATGCCAACATTCGACCACATATATCACATTCAAATTGTTCATTGGTATGCGTTAACATGTGCTGCTTTTTATTAATGGCACTCACACAACCATTGTACTCACAGTTTAAAAATGTATTTTTTCTACTCTTGTCGGTCTTCGATTTTTGGCGTGGTGATTTTTCAGCAGATTTTGTGACTTCAGATTTTTCAATATTCTTTTCCATATTTGTTATGTCTCTTTCGTTGCTTAATTTTTCGGTGGATACTGATTTGAAACTTTTTCTAAGTCATTTGTTCTATTTGGATCTAGATTTGGATACTTTCCGTTTCCCGTTCAATGTCAACTTTGAATTTTAAAAATTCTTTGATCATTTGTTGAATTTTAATGTGGATACAAACAAATAAACTACGTTTAAAACAGGATACACGAATGTACTCCACTTCATTCGATTTCGACAGTTCCCAGTAACCCAATAATACGCTCCAATCTGTGCAAACAAATGGAAATATTCAATTAAACCGTTCAATAATGGATTTAGTGTTCCAAGTATTGAGCATCTAGCCTATGGATCTTTGGTATTCCCGTGGAGAAAGATCAACTTCGTTGGCATCGTGATTGTTTATTTCCCGGTTGCTTGCAACAATGTTATTGTATTAATTGATTTCCGTGCCGTCAATCTCAGTTAGTTTGTTTATAATATTTGAAATGCCATGTGTCAGATTTGCGCACTTAAAAAAAAAATACAATTGTTGGTATAATAGTGAATTGCGAATTTAAATGAAGCACTGGCACACGATCTTCGGTAAAAGTTTGAATTGTTTACAGTGGAGCTCGTGTGAGATGTCTTATAAAATGATGTTCCATCTCACGAAGTGAGTGCATATAGATTCATATTTGGTTTGTATTGATAATTTTCTCTGCATTCTCATGAAGAGTGGTCTAATCTGATTCAATGGTGTCAATGGGAAAAGAATAAAACCAGTCGATTGGAACTTGTTCTGTTTGCCATATGAAGAGGGAGCCTGCAAATGTCATTTCAAGCGGCTAACGGTTTTCAGCGATAAATTTGACCTAAATCCAGTCAGTTCAAACTGCAAGCCGATGCATGCAATTTGATATGTTGTTGCCTAACTGTTTTACCGCTCAGGCTTGTGCTCGCGTCATGCTATCATGCATTGGCATATTGAAATTGAAAAGTAAGAACGATTCTGGCTCTTGTTTCTTATATATCAATGTCATGTTCATGTTGTATAAATGTGCCAATGCCCACATCTATCGGCAGCCAGAGTGAAACCCGGCACTTGAGTATGGTACTTGAATTTATAAACACAATTCAGTTTATTTTAAGTTGTCTTTTTTAACGACACAGAACAAGATGCGGAAAATAGATAGACGCAGAAAAAAAAAGAAAGAAAAACTAGGGAAAATACACATACGAAACATTGCATTAAATTCCAGCATGTTTCATGTGCATATCGAAAGCGTAAACAAATTTTATTCGAAATGAAAGCAGTCAGCATTTCGTGATCGAAATTTGCAATTCTGACGCGCGTAAAAAACGAAATCGGATTAACGACTTCGAGTGAATCGAATGCCAAACGACAATTGTAAGTAGAACGTTCTGATACGATCGCCTCGAATGTGAAAGAAAAACAAATGTTTGCATCGGATTGCTGTGTGCTGTGTTAAGAATAATAACAACAAAAAAAACTAAATTAAATCGCATTTCGTGCTCTTTTCCATCAAAGCATCAATTTCATGTGGCCGCTTACACTCACCGGTGGCCCCGTCCGACACACATATTCCCAGCACATCACATCGAAATAGAATCATATTTAATATGCACAATGTAACCGGTACGCGTAGCAAGTTAATAATTTAGCGAATGAATGAATGAAAAAAATGAAGATACACACAACGACCGAAAGCAATAATAAGAACAAAGAAATTATACGACTGACTAATAGCGACCGTATGGACGAAAGAATCATGGATAATCATTTTATTTATTATTATTATTATTTTCTATGCTATAGAATCATTCTGTTGAAAAATCATTTCCCTTCCCGTGTTTAGCATTTCATTTCACGTTCGCGAAATCATGGTCAGTGGGTCAGTAATATCTTCATTTACTGAATTTAAAATGATGTGTGTATGCGCGCGCACACACACATTGGGTGCCAGTTCCATGAAGCAACTGTTCAAGATTCACCTAAATATTATTTAATTACACTGTATCGGAATTTGTTTTTTTTTATTCTGTTCAACGTCACGACGACGACGATCTCATCATTTCTATCATCTTCATTTCATGCGCTCATTATCCAAATGAATGTGTTACGCGCCGTAGAAGATATCGATTGTAGCAAATGAATAACAAAAAGAAAACACCACCAACATAAAAGCACGTAGAATGAAATTGATAGAATGTGAGAGATATTCTTTATGCCGCATGTAAAACTCGTTCGACGCCGAATGAAACTCATAGAATGCAAAACATTTGAATGTTCTACAAATGATCATTATTGTTGACTAAATCACCATTCATGCTGCTTGTTGCACACAGCAGGATCACCATCGTGCGTACCACAGATAATACGCTTGCACTGCGACCGCGCACAAACATCTCAATGAAACATTCGAAATGAAAATAGATAAAAAAAGAACATGGCATAGATCGGGCTAGAACATCATTTATATTCAGTTAATTGATACACTCTCGCAGTTGTGAATGTTGTTCCATTGCTTTCGCATTCTACCTCAAGCATTCAATTAAAACGAGAAATCGCGGCGGTGGCGGCAGCAGCGGCGACAGTGTTTTTCATTTGTGCATTTTTTTTATTTATTTTTTTTTACTGGAAATCAAATGTAGAAAGAATGGGCGAACGCATCAATTTTAGCGCTACAAAAATGGTAAACATGGACATTCACTTGACAGTGTTTCTTGAATGGATATTCATTCGATCTAGTCCATGTGCTAATTGTGTGTATTTGGAATAGGCTATAGTGGATGTCGAAAATACGAATAATATTACAGAGGCGGGAAAATTCAATTGCATATCTAGAACATTTTGCCTATTAAATTATGCTCGTTGGCCAATTAATAAAATGATCTATTTCAAAAGAACTGCATGTTGATTTGGTCAGAAGCAGAACATTCAATGGCAATTTCAATGGAAAAACATATACCAAAACGGACGTTAAGTCTTTGGTTTCTACCTTTGTTTAGAATTTTTATATCAGAATTGGTCAATCGTTGAAACTTCTCGCAACGGGTATCATTTCTAAATAGCAATTATATTTGCAAATGCCACTTTATCGTAAATGATCAAAACAAAAAAAAAGTGTGTGTGAGTGTATTTGTTTGTACTGTGCCACCGCAATGTGACATTCACACAAGATGATCGTTTTCTAGATAATTTCGTTGTTTTTTTTTTATTTCACGTGCGCATAGCAATAAAAAAACAACCGAACAAATGAAGCGCATAGCCTCCGTTAGCGGGCGCAAAAAGAAAGCAAAAGAACAGTTAACATGCACTTTTGTAAGTTCAAATATTTGCTATAGATTTTCATGCTCTATAAACAGATGAATTGAGTTGAACTTTTTACATTTCATGGTGCGAAGTATATTCATTTAAAATGTCTTGCTATTGGCATTCTGGCATGATTACGGTGCTATAGACCGCAGAACAATTGAATGAACAGGAAAAAAGCGAGTAGTAATAATGAAAAGGAACTGCGAATGAACTAACGAACGAACGAACGAAAAAAAAACAACAACAATAATATCATAAAATGACGTTGAAAAAAAGGTGAAAAAAAACAGATGATCCAATGCGCAGTAATATGATGCCGCGAACTCAGACATAATGTAACCCAGCCAATAAAATAAACAAAACGATGATCGCAGAGGAATGAAGCATCGCCAAATAGGGAAAAAATACGATTTAAAGAAGAAAAAGAACCGAGAAGAAAAAAAAAACAAAACAAAACAGCAACACAAGTATGAAGTAACATCACAAACAGTAATGTGCAATGTTAGTGCCTTTTCCGTCATCACAATTGCACACATGTTGTCGATTCAACACCTGAAAGAAGACAAACAAACAAACAAAAAAACACAGAGGGAAACAACAACAATAGACACAGAGACTGGCGCGATCGTAGTACGAAAAGTCATAAACATAACTGAGCATCGCGTAATTACAAATTAATAGTTTTGACTGTTAATCGGATGTAAAACTTTGTGTACTTATGCTATTACCGTGTTGCCGTGATGTTGAAACCAGCTGAGAGCTGGTTAAGAAAGAAGAAACAAAAATTGATGTGAACAAATAGTATTGCACATAAATACATGCTACACAATGAACTTGAATGAATTCCATTTGCGCTTTTATCTCTCTTTCACTTCAAAACGTTCGATGGAAAACACTTTTTGTTATTTGACACACGTATGTTGTGTATGTTTTTAGTCAAAATTAAATGCTCGTCTCTTTCACTTAAGTAATTCCTCCGAATTTTGCGTGTTATTCAACACCTTTCTTTTATCTTTGTCTATGCACCACATTTCAAAACCGAGAAATAAATCGACTTCATGTTATTTTAATTTGAATAAAAGAGAATTCATGCAAAAAAGAGATAAAAAACACATCGTGCGATTTATGATTGCAAAAAAAAAAATTAAATAGTATTTTTTTAAAGTAAATAGAAAACATCATCATATAAGATTATTAATTTGTTTGCTTTTCATTTATTTTGACCGAATATTGTTGAGTTGTAAATTGTGTATATGCTTTTTTTTATATGACTGCCATACAAATTATACCGTTTGAATTTTGTTTGGACTACAAATTCCGAAGATGCTTCGATAAAACCGGATTTTTGTCATTCAAAAGCAATGAATGCCAATCAAATTTTATTGGATTCATTTTTATGTTTTTGGAACAATGTGATCGAAATCTTGGACATTGAGCGAACAATCTGCATAAATGAATGCCATCAAAGCTGGTGATGTTCAAGTACAAATTTGTATTCATTGTTGTAATCAAAGATCTTCATTCTTTGTCGTTTTCTTTGGTGTGAACACTGATCATCTTTTTGTATTTTCTTTAGATCATCGGTGTAAAGATGGTCGAAAAGAATGTCTGGTGATTTTATCACGTATCGATTACACATATGATTTAATGAAGTGAAATTGATCTTTTGAATGGTCGATGATAGGATTCGTGACCATTGTCAAGATTCGATCACTTTTCACTCCAAAATGTATGCATGAAAGTCATTTTGATCACAAATGAAAAGTCAAACATTTTGTTATATAAGATGGAAAAGGTGCAAAAAAGTGTTGAAACTCATTTAACCGTTACGTGTAACATTTATTCTGTTTTTTTCAACTTATTAGTAGAAAAAAATTCTCAGCGATTGTATGCCTCTTTTTTTAAAGAATCAATTTAGTAGCAATTTGGAAATATGAACAAACAAATTCTTTACACAAATATGCCGATATCAATTCAAAAGTTACTCAACCATTGAAAGAGAAAAAATGGGAGAGAGAGAGAGAGAGAAAGAGAAAAGAAAGACATTATCTCATTTTATATCTGATATAAAATCGTAGTCCCGCTGTGAGATTGTCTTTTGAAATCGATAATACAATGTACATAAATTTGCAACTGAAAGCATAAAAAGAAAGCATTTCACCACCATTTCCTAGTATTCGCTGGTTTTTTTTTTAATAAGTATATTAAGTGCAACATTTATTCATTTTGATCTCATCGCTTAATTTGCTAACGGTGTTAAAAAAGAAATCCACACTGTAACGAACGCCGACCATATTTCTCTACATGCATACGATCAAATCGTTCGGCTATTTTTATTATTTTATTCATTACACTTCACGGTCTTTTTTCTATCGAAAATTTTTATTTTGTTTGATTAGTGCGTAACAAACAGAATGTTTTCTCTTCTAAACAGTTTTTATGGTGTCCGATTTATGGTTGCCGTAATATAGAATCACCGTATCCACTATAAAACTGTATAGTGTATATAATCATTTCAGAACTTTGTCGTTTTTCATTTTCCGTTTTTTTCTCTCATTTTCAATTGGCTTGTCATCAATCATTTCACACAATAAATAAAATACGCTTGAAAACAGTTTGCAAAACGGTAATATTTGCTGATCATCAAATTTTGTGAAAAGTAAAATTTGACAAGCAGAAAAAACGATCGTTTATGTTACTTTTCGCTAATCCGATCAATGAAGAGGAAAAAAGTTAATCGGATCAATTTGAAGTGGCCCGTAATTAAGATGATGTTTAAATCCGTGTTCCAAACAAAATAATAATTATGCCCTAGATTTCTGTTGATTAAAAAAGCAGCCCATTCTAGGCTGTGTCGAATATCTTTGATTAAAAGAATTTCAGTTACGTACTTACCGTTATGAAACCAAACGATATCCACTAATTAAGGTAGTATGATGCGCAAATCTGTGTGCATCAATGTTGATCTTGGTTCGCGTTTCGCTCTTGGCCAATTAATTATTACAAACGCACTTGTGCAGACAAAACACCAATTTTGTTCTTTTCTTTTTTTATATACGACACACGACCATTCAGAAATGTACTTGTGTTCTTATTTATTGCTTACATTCTAATTTGCTTCATAAAATAATTAAAAAGTGACACTCAGTAATTTATCACTGTAACGGCTATCGGACTCGGGCCGTACACAGTGAAAATGTCAAGCAATGCGGACAATTTATGCAAATGCAATACGACACTTCAATACACAAAGTCTGCAATCAAGAACTTGAATGTTTTGTATTTTGTATGAGTCCAACACAAAATTTATAAACACCAAAAATTGTAGAGAAAAGAAAAGAAACAAATGATTTTTTTCGACCATGAAAAATTGAAAATCAACTTCGGTTATTTTTTGAATAATGCGCGCCAAATATTCAACCTGTACGAAGATGGATGAAATTGATGTTGCTTCGTTGAGAGCTCACGTTATACTGTGCCGAATGATATATTCAGCTGGCTCCATATCGAACGCATTGCGAAGATAGTGTGTTAAATAGTTGTAGTGTTGAATCCGTCGCGGTTTCCATCGGTCTCTTTCTCTCTATCATTTCTCTTCCATTTCTTCTTTTCCATTTTTATTTTTCTTCCTCCAAGCACTGTGGACTCCAAAACACAACGTATTTGAAGACCGTAGTTCAGAACTACTAGTTCTAATGTTCTATGTCATTCGTGCTGATTTTTCAATCTCTCAGAGCCAAGTGAAATTATATTCTATTTTCTTTGTGCGCTCGATCATTTTTCTCAATTTTATTGAATCAAGTTGCGTTATTGTTGGGCCTTTTTTTGCACAATACCCGCTGATGTTAACGTTTTTAACGAAGACATGTAATTATGGTCATGAAATACAATCAACAAAATGAACTTAAAACTATGATTTGTACTTATGACCACAGTATTTCAATGAACGTAAATAGCCGCACAATACAAAAAAAAAAATTGGAAATACAATGAGATCGACGTGTTATTTATGGCAAAATCAGATGAAAAAAAAAGCAAATCATAAATTGTTTTTTATATTTCTGTGCACGATTTTAACGGAAAACGACAAGTGCAAAAACAGTATCGACGTGTCGATGCTTTTCATACCCGACGAAATGATTATCTCACTTTTGCACACGGATTTCGGATGACCAAAAGCACCAAGTATCGCGTTTGCGTGTAGCAAATGATTTTCATCGCTACGGAAATCGCTGCTTATTTGTTTTTATACCCACAATTAAGTGTTGAATCGAATATAGCGTACCATACAAATGTTTTCAACCGAATGAAAATGGGCAAAAGATGTAGAACTTTTTTCGTTCGTTCAGAGCAACAAAAAAAATGGTTAGAAGAACGCAACACGAAAAAGAAAATAAAGTTAGGAAAAAGACAACGTTGACAACGGATCTGAAAATTGCCTCCATATCCAAATGGAAATCATTTCGAAGAAAGAGTGACAAAGAGAGAAACCGTGATAAAGATAAAATTGCACCAATGTGGAAAATCTGTTGTTGTTTTTTTTGTGTGTGAAAAGAACTTCCATATTTTGCGTTCAATTATTATGTAATTTTCAGTGACTTTGGAGCGTACAATGTGGTTTCGGTTGCTTGCGGTTGTCTCTTTATTTTGTCATCGTTTATTGAATTGACGGTGCGCAATGCAATCGCTTGATGCGCGGTTTCCCGTATTTGTTTTAGATGTGTAACTAATGACGATTAGGTAACTGTGATGAGAAACACTTGATCATCATACGCCAAATGCATAAGAGTCTTATTTGACTGTGTGTAACGGCATTTGTCGTGATGCATCTGTTCAAGTTCAAATTATATATCTTTTTTGAAACAACGAAATAATTTGGAGAAAAAATTCTCATTACAAATAAAATAGGTCAATCTTTTTACATTTTGACCGTGTCGCCTAACCAATTTAACGGCACCTCTTACTTCTTCGACAACATATTGTTCTTTGTTTTTCGTTGATGACATCTATTTAGTATAGCTTTACACTGGATAGCCGCTTCAATTACAACTCATTTTTTTTCTCCATTTCCGATAGTAGTACATTAGTAGTAAGAACTAATGAGTTTTTTTCCCAGTCAATTGTCTTTGGACGGTTTTTTCATTTTCAGAACTTTTTTTTCGTCACTCGTCAACACAAAATTCGTCAAAGTTTTCTTAAACAAAAAAGAAATTCAAATGAAAATGAGGTAATCTAGATCATAGAAAAACGCTTTCGTGAATAAGAAGAAGGATAAATGAGTATGCTTATAAGAACAATATTAGATCAGAAGAAAAGAACTGGTACCAGTGACCTATTTTTGTATACGTCTGATTACCATTTGTGATCGTTTTTTTTCCTGCGTTTTAGTCAATCGTCGAAAAAGAATATTCTGAGACGGAATGAAAAGAGAGAAAAAAAAAATGACAAACAAAAAACAAACATCGGTAAAACATTGTCTACAACATAATTTATTCGAATCATTGGTGCTTGACTGCTCGTTCGTGCATTGAGCTAAACCGTTTAAGTATCATAAAAATGTTGAGATCTTTCTCTCGCTCTCTCTCCTGCTCTCTCTCTCTCTCTCTCTCTCTATGTCTTTCTCTCGCACGCAAAATGTACCAAACTACACAAGATAACATAGCAAATGAGCAAATTCACATGGCCTTACAAATGGCAACATCAACAACGATAGAGAACGAAAAAAAACGGCAAACATAAATACAGTTTATGGTTGTACTGACGCTGACGTTCTTGTTGCTTGCGCATTAGCTTCTCGTTCTTTCATCGATGTCCGTAACATTGACCATAGTGCTGTCCCAATTTTTCGATATGAAAAGTCAGCGCCAATGAACAATGTGGCTTCGTTTATGTTTTTCTTTCCCATTCGTTGTTCGTTCGTTCGTTTTGTTTTTACCCAGTGGAAGTGTTATCTGATCATTCACTTTTTCTCCACACGGCGTTCCGTTTGTACAAATTCGTTAATGGTAGTATCGATCAGTTCATCACACTCGACCACATTTATCTCTGTTTTGTTGTTGGTTTGTTCTTCGCGCACATGATGCCTACTACACGCGATGCTATTCAAACTATTTAATTTGCTTCTTGAGCATTTCTATCATGATTATTGGTATTAACATATTTCGATACATATTTGCGTTTGTTGTGTGAATTTATGTTGGGTCTTGTTGATCGAATGTGTTATGTGTTGTTGTTTCTATTTATATAGTTTTTTTGTTATGTTACGGAATCGAATTGTTTTGCTGTTGATGTTGGTTACGATCACGGTCATTGATTAAATGGAATTATTATCGCATACGTAAACCGCAAGCAACGATTTGTACGATTCATTGTATTTTGTGTTTCATTTCGTTCAACTTTTCTCAGTTGAACTGCAAATCAAGCAATGAGCTTTCATATTTTTATTCTTTCGTTCTTCAAATCCGTGCAGCTGATTGACTTCGTGTTAAAAACAATGCAAACTGAATTGAATATGCAGAAAACAAAACGAGATATACTATACATTGGAGAAACTTTTTTTTCATTCCATGTTTTATGCTAATTCATATCACTGGCCACTACAACAAAGTGATCTAATAAAAGTTGAATGCATCTCTTGGGAAATTTTTTTCTCAAGTGATCGCTTCAAGAAACAAACAACCGTCGGACACACCAAACAATGGCCAATGAACATGAATACCACATAGAGAGAGAGAGAGACAGACAGAGAGAGAGAGAGAGAGAGAGAGATAGAAGGAGAGAAAGAGCTCCAAAGCACTAAAACATCAACAACAGCAAATTATATTCATATCGAGGCTTTCACAAAAAAAAAACACGCAAAAATCCATGAATCACAATCGGCACATTTTGACGTCATTATATTCGTTGGTTACCTACACGAAATGACGGAAAGATAATTGAAAATAATTTCGATTGGCTGTGGTTTATGGGCATGAATTCCATCAGCATATAAATGGAAATTCTTGTGGCCGCGAAAACTTCACAACTTTGACACACATTTTGGCCATTTCGTCATCTCATTGTAACGTAATTTCTCTCGATCCCCTCCACCTCAATTTTCAGTGGACGAAAAAATTGGCGGAAAATCAGAACCAAGATTACCAATAAATCCATTATAAACGGTTGGTTTTGCTGTTGTATATATACACACACACGAAATAAAATGAGAATGTTCTGCATAAAAGAATTTCTAAGAAAAAATAGAGAAAAGAATAAAAGATGCAAATGTCCGAAGCAAAATTAGCATCAATTTTAACACATTCTAGCATACACACAACATGGTAACGTCACAATAACAAAATGAAAATAATTCATTCTATAAAAGCATGTATGTGTATGTGTGTGTCGGCTCATGTGAAAAATTGAAAACGTTAAAAATTAATGATGAATGGTATGCGCGCGCGAGAACATTTCAGATTAAGAAATTCATTTGCGGCTAGTCTTCGACAAAAAAGCGTGCACAATGAAACAGTTACGTTTTTATTGTTACAACCGACACTGCCTTTGTTAGTGCACCTGACTGAAGATATTTACGCCATACGATACAATTAAAATCATTCTATCGTTCACCCGGTCCCGTCGCTTCTTTTTTTGGCGCTATTTCAATTCATTCGTGTGTGTGTGTGTGTTTTTAATTCACTTTGGCCCAAAACGAAAAGCTCCAAGTCACGTTATTCGTTATTGTAATGATTTCAATGTGCGCGATTAATTTAATGGAATCAATGTGTTCAATAGATTGAATTCAATACATTCGAATGTGTGCTGGACATCGAATAGGTTCTTATGGGCCTAGAAACGTGGCAATTGTTACAAAATAATTGCACAGATTCGAAATTCGCGAATTCACGCCATAACAACACAAAAGATCAAATAATTCCCATTGTAAAGGTAAATGACAAAAGAGTACCATCGGCTAAATTGTCTTCGTATGTTTTTATTTTGTATCGTATCTTCTAATATTACATGAATGAAATTAATTTAATGGCCGTTTACTCTATCCATCTACAGTTGTTCATAGTGGCAATTGTTCTTTGGATCGCGACGATAACCACAACTCACCGCATTCTTTATTACCACTTTAAAGTAAAAAAGTAAATGACGAATAAACTAGTCGCGAACCACGAAATTATCATGATGTTGGAGAAATTTCTCTCCGCGAAATACGTAACCCAAGAGGGGTCATTAGAAATGTTAAAATTGCATTTTTTTTGAATTTAATGGCAAATGCAACTGAACGGACATTTCCAATCACTTCAGTCGTCTTTTGAGGAAGAAAATATATTGCTCTTGAGCCCACACGTAGTGTGAAGTGAAAAGTTATGTAAGTGAGGGTACCATAGATGATGACGAGGGATCGGAATACCCCCCTAAAATATTTTTAGGAACCTTCAACATGTGAAAAATTCTTCCGTTTTGCTAGCGACTTTCGCCAAAAAAGTGAAGAGCAAAATAAAAAACGAAAAAAGGTACTGATTTGGATAGAAAGGAGATGGAATCGTGAAAAAATCCCTATGAATCGTGACCCCCTATGCAATTTTGGATGTATATTCAAAATGCTGGCAAGGTCGAAATTTTTTTTTCAATCATTGAACTCTACCTGAAGGCTCCTTAAGTATACTTTGCCATCACCCCCTAAAATCTATGTCATCATCTCTATTGGAAATATCGAGAGGAGAGTATGTTTTTATTCAGACATTACTCAGACATAAGCGCTGAATAACCTACTCTCTTCTCGATCTATGGATGGTACAGAAATTTTAAACATATCATCTTCAATAATACTTACAGTTTCTGTGTTAATAAAATTGAAAATTTACTTTATTTACACAATTGGCATAATGGGGGTAATGGAAAAAACCACGATCAAAATAATAATCGATGATAAATTACTTGTGCTAGAGACCGAAGAACAAAATTCTAATTATCATCTACATATATCAACACACAAACTTTTGGAATTCAAATTTTTTTTCGCGAGTTAACCATGTTAGTTGTTTTGTTCGTTTTCGATAATGGTACATTCTGTATAAAAACAGACGTAGAGTCGAGATCAAATCATTCGGGGTTTTTATCTCTCAGTATTCTTCAACATTTAGCAAAATGTTTTATTTTCGTAATATTCTGGCAAGTTTATTGATCGTTTTGGCGGTTGCCATATTGTAAGTATTAGAGAAATTCTAAATAAATTTTGATTCGGATGAGAAAAAAATGAAACAAAATGTTTCCATTTATTTTACAGGTCAACAAACGCTAGTGAAAATAATGGCGCAGGGTAAGTAGGCACAAGAAAGATAGTATTTTGTTATCAGCATTAAATTCAATAAAAATTATTTCAACAGTTTTAACAAATTTCAAGAAATGTGGTAAGTATTTTTTATTAGACATCACATTTGATTTTGTAAAGAAAATGTTAATTTTTTATGATTGTGGTTAACAGTAGAAAATTCGAGAGAGACTTAAAGTAAGTCCTAAGGTCATATACAAACCAAATTTTTTAAAATTTAAATAATACATATTCTTTACTACAGATCACTGCCTGATAATGAAAAAGAAGCTATGATACAAGCAATTAAAGACGAAAAACTTTCTGAGTAAGTCATTTTCATTTAGTACAATCAATAAACTGATCAGTTTTTTGTTTTGTTTTTAATCAATTGAGTTAGATATTTGTTCCCATGGTAATTTAACTGAAAATATCTATATTTTTCCTCAAACAGACTTCATCCTAGCTCAAATGTGCTAAAAGTAGTTGAAGACATATTGAACAAACGTGGCGGCAGTAGTAGCGAGCGAAGATAATATTAAAAACGATTTAATTTGAAAATGTTGTTTGACTTTTGTGACGTTACTTTATACTTCCCTTGTTCGATCTATGATTGAATATGGACGATTAGTGTGGGACAATCATCTCGACAAAACCACAAAAAGAATGGAATCATTACAAAAACAAGTTGTAATATATGCTCTCAAAAATACCGAAAAAAGAGACGAAAATCATAGACTGAGACCGTACGTTGATCGCTGCGAATTATTAGGACTACAAAGCTTAGAACGACGTAGAGCAAATAATGAAATTGTGTTTATCTATGATATAATTGTTGGAAAACTAAACACACCTTTCCTAGCAAACCGAATAAAATTCAACCAAAGCTTCTACAACACTAGAAACGTCAGACCACTCATTGTTGAGGGCAAAATAACACATAGCATTCAAAACTCAGATCCTTTAAGACATGCATTAATATCATTTAACAATATTTACACAACTTTAAACAGACAAATATTCTCTGAGAGAAATAGACTTAAAAACATGATTACACTTTTAAATGACGATATAGTGATGCCTAAGTAAACTTTTGACTAGTAATTTTTAAATTTTTAATTTATATACAATATATACTCAATACCTATATTATATTATATTATAATTTAAATATTGTCTAAATTTTGTACTAGTTATAAATTAATCAAAGAAAAGAGAAGAAAGAAGAAAACATATATAATATAAATAATAATAATTATAAAAAAAAAAAAAAGAACCAAAACGTATTAACACTAATAACAACACACCAAAGCAACAATTTCCAACAAAAAATTTTTTATTTATTATTTTTATTCACCGTCTGATCACAGACTGATTTTATCACAATTATTTACAATATCATTTGCAATGAAACACTACCCGATCGAATACCAGCCGCCAGTCTTTTCGACTTCGGAGCAGCAGATATCGACTGTGTCCATTGTATATTACTATTCATAACACAATTTTTCTTAGTCTATTTTACCGAATATTAAATAACAAATTGTCCAATTCAACAATACTATTTCTAAAAATGTGTCTCGATGCCGATTCCAATTCCAAATAACAACATAAAATAAAAAAGTAACTAAAGAACAACTATACATACAAACAACTTAATCATTAAGATAAAAATGTGATAAAAACAACAATGTTTAATTATTGTAAAAGACAGCAAATTGTCAATAAATGAATTTGAATTTGAATTTGAATTTGTGAAACTTGTTTGACATTTCAAAACATTGAACATATTGCCATTGTGTAAAATGAAATAAATAAAAACATTCATTTCTATGGACACATGAATGGAAATTAATTGAAAAAAGTATGAAACTTTTATTTTATTTTTCAACATTAATACACTTTATTGGTATCAAAAATACTCATATACGTATTTCGAAAGCAATGCTTCCTTCTTCAGTGAGTTAGATGAACAGACATGTGTGATTTTTCTATAAAAATACCTCAAAAAACTAACGGAATATGATAAAATTTGGCGGCTCCATTGAAATCGTTATCTCTTCTCTAGGAATTTGCTTAGTATGAATTCAATTGATATTTTATTGGGTCAACAATTTTATTGTCTTTTGAGTTTAATCATTAATCAACTGTCCCAAAATAGAAATGAATAAAGGAAAAAAGCACGTGAAATCATTCGATTATCACTTATCAGCATTGATTACTCATTCAATAAAAATTCTATGTTTAAAAAAATTCACTCCAATTTCTTCTGCCAATTTATGAGTCTACTTTTTAAAAACTGAACGATTTTCATAAAAATAATTCATCTCGTAAATTCATTCAATAGTCAATCATTTCATTAATAAACAAGCAAGTATTGTACCCTGAACGATTGCATCGCCATCTGCTGTATTCCGTGTTGAACTTACGCTGATATGCGTGTTTTTTTCTTCTCTCACTCAACATCGAAATGTCAAACCAACAATGAAAACAAGAATAACATTACAAAACTTTGGATCATTTGCACAACAAACACACTTGATTCCATTCACAGCAATCAGTCAGTGTTGAAACGTCATTTTATCACCAAGCAATTATTCATCATCGCAAAGTCAAATACGTGCAGAAAGAAAAAAAAGGAATGAAGGAGAAAAAAAATTCGCAGGCGAATCGGAGAAAAAACGAATTTTTTTAACATGATAAAGAATGTAATTTAAATACAATTTTCATAGAAAAATCGAAATTTCGATAAAATTATAAAATGTAAGTGGAAAATTTGCGTTCGGATTTTAGTTTTTAAGTGAAACAAGTGCCTAATTGAACAACAACAAATAACAAAAAAAGAAACAACAACACGCCAACAACAACAAAGACTTGACACTTTTTTTTGTCGTGAATTTATTCAATAGTTTTAATCAAAAAAAAATTTCGTGTCTGCGTCGAACAAAACGGAATTAAAAACGTTTGATTAATAAATATAAAAGGTAAATGCAATAAAACGACGACGGTCGAAGTTGTTAGTGATGAAAACAATTCGAAGAAAATAGTCGACCTCAACGGCAACAACGACGGCGACAACACACGAACGAAAGAAAGAAACAAGTAAAATAGAACAAATATCACGAGATAAAGAAACCAGCGAAACGACACCAAGCAAAATAAACACACAAGTACACATATAGGAAGAAGAAGAAAAAAAGAAGCGAAAAAGTGTTGTTGTGCTTTTTATTTTCTCTGTTTCGATCTTTCTTCACTTAAAGCAAACACATGTGAGTGAATGAATTGACGATAGACGTAGCAAATGTGTGCAAAATTCATTCCATTTCGTTATTATTATTTTAATTTTGCAATTTTTTTGGGCATTTGTATCGCCACCATTTCGCTTAGAAAACGTCAAAACAAAATAAAAATTCACGGTATTTTGATTTATGGCGAGGATTAGATCCATGCCATAAAATTATTTATTTTGTTTGTGTTGTTGTTGTCAAATTCGTCATGTAACAATAAAAGATAAAAGTGTAATAGCAACAACCATCGCACCAATATAAAAGAACGGACAGAAAAAAATCTTGAGAAAAGAATTTTTTAATGGTGCATGTTTTTGTGGGTAAAAACTAATGTAGGCCAAAGTGCACGTAATTATATAAAATGAAAAAAAAGATGAATTGTCGCCGATGAAAACAGTGTATGAAAGTAAAAACATATAGGAAAAACGGAAATTGAAATTATTTTAACCTTGCTGTAAAAATTGTGTGTGTGCCTGTGCATAGAAATGACAGTTAGCATGGGAACGTGAAATAGTGTACAAAATAATTTTTTATCGGTGGAAAATTATCGAAGGCAAAATTTGTTATTTGAACTACGAGCCGAATGTAAAGCGCTCAATTTGACACTTATGTATATTAATTCATTGAAAATTCATGGTTTACATGTATCGTGTGCTAATGTGGTGGCGCCTCGCAAAATAAAATAGAAGAAACAAAAAAACAACAACACAACACGGAATAAACATACGAACAATTTTTGCCAAACAATATGGGCGCAAAAGACTCAAAACCATCGTGTATAAGTTATGAGGATGCGATAAAACGCGGTAAGTGTAAAATAGTATTGTGTTTTTCCTCATTTATGAACAACAACATACCGGAATAGAGAGAGGAAAACAAAATTGTAACAACAAGGAGAATTTACACACAATTGATAGGCACGAGCAACCGTTAAAGGGACTTAATTTACTTAAAACATTGGGCTGTGTCGCACTATTGCAAACATGTTCAGTTAGAGTGGATTCAACTCGTTTATAGTGATGATCACATGAATATATTAAAATAGTATTGACTGTTTGGAGTAGTGACAGGCAGACAGAGCGAGAGATAGATAAATTCACAGTAACTGGAAACAAAAACAAGAACCAAGCAACGGCAAAACGTTCACGCTCATACATTTGCGCAACGCAAAGTATTTTATTTGATTGAATTCACGTTCTAGTGTTTATTTTGCATGTGCAGCTTTTTCTTCTCGTTCTTCGTTCGCTTTACCCACTGTCTGTGCGATGTGTATACTGTAATGAATATTTTTAAACTAAACAAGATAAATAAACAGACAAAACGAATGGAAGCGAAGCATAAAATCAAATAATTTGGTTGTTAGTGTGTGCGAGAGCTCTACATTCAATTCTCATACATTGTTGATTGCCGCACAAATCCAATTGCGCACAACAAAATCACTTTACATTTGATGTGTGGCTTTAACGAATTGTCTTGACTTTATTGTTGCCAATTCGATCTTTGTTTTATTACCGGATTAACAAATGCACATGCGCCGCGATATTTTATATTTCTTTATTTTCCGGAATTTACTTCTGTTTCTATGTCACATTTCGATGCTAATAAAAAAATAAATAAATCACGTTTTTTGAATTATGAAAGTATTGATGCTGAGAAAAAAAACGGTGCCAAGAGATGATCGCACTATTGAATAATACTTCGATGTGAGTCAAGAAAGATGTCGTTATCATTTGCTGGAGTCCTTGATTATCGTTCTACAGCGGCAACACATATATAGAATATATATAGAATACGAATTCACATACGACATAAATTTCGTATCATTTTTGCATTTTTTGCTATTGTTATAAAAATGTTGATAAAATTATGTGATAAGTGACGTCAATGCGTTTGCCAATTGGCAGATGGTAACCAAAAATATCATTTCTGGAGTCAATGAATTTTCCTTTTTTGTTTTTTTTTTTCTTCTTTAACTAAACAAAAAAAAATCTTCCGAATACGATATAAATATGACGCACATCACAATTTACTGATATTTGGCGAGAATTTATTCGAAATTCTACTCATAGCCATTAAGTGGGTTGCTGTTCAATATATAACAAACCATACTAGAGAGATACTAAAATCATCGAATACAACAAAACGAAACGTTAGTTCACATCGTGAATAGCTCATTCAATTAATTCCATTATTAGTTTCTATTTTATGAAAATGCTCTCATTCATTGCACGCTTTCTATTTCGAATGTTGTTAACAACAAACAAACACAAAAAAAGAATGTTTACCTCATACTGTAGCACGTTTATCGAATGTTACCATGTTTGTGTGTTCACCACGTAATCCACTTTACAAGCTCCATTATTACGGATCATCGATATTCTGCTACCTTTATCAAATAAAATTACTCGTGAATGTAAAGCTGCATTGATTGATACGGGTGTACGGTTCCAAATCAATGGTGAATCTAGTTCAATTTCATTCATAATTTATCACGTAGAAAATGACGATAAAATGTCCTGTGTTCACATGGTTCGCTTTCCATAGTTTCGATTGTCATTGAATAACAACGAATAACGACAGGTAAAATTGGATATATGTGAGTTCAACTAGTTGTTTCAATATCGCTATGTAAACAATAGAATAAATATACTTATCAGTTAGTTGATGGTTGTAAAGAAGCTACCGAAAATTCAAAATGCCATTTTGTTTGGTCAGTATATGTGATACGTTTTTATTTGTTTGTTTGCAAAAACTTTTTCTGAAATAAAACAAGTAATCAAGCATTCTTTTTCATCAAATAAAAATTTATTTGATCATATATTATTAATAAATAATATTATTCTCGTGAAAGCCAAATAAAACGTGGCTATTGTTATTGTTAACCAAGTGTTGTTGTTGTCGCTGAATGTCTATATCTCTAAACAGTAAATACAGTCACAAACATGTGTTCATATTCGATGTTCATCCTCTATTTTCCGCTTCATACGATTTTTTTTCCACATTTCATAATTTAAATTAAGTAAATTACTATATGATAACCGAATGTATTGTTTGAATTCATTTGTCATACTGATTTGTCATTTGTATCTCTTTTTTTATTTTGCTGTATTGTTACTTTTCCGCACACACCTAGTGTGAAAGGGGAAAGTATTGCAATTGGTCAAAATTTACGAAACTTCAAAAACATGTTTTCTGGACGTTTCTGAGGTCAGAGAACCCGAATCAGGCCGTTTTGAGCATGGTTGTTGTGGGTCTGTTCCACGTCGTACGTCGTACGTCGTACGTCGTACGTTGTCCGCCGTACGCAAAATTTGTCCATCGATTTTCTCACCACCCAGAAAAGTTATTTGAAATCTGACTTCACGGGATGATTGGGGGTCCCCAGGAATAGAAATCATCAGATTTTGAGCGACTTTGGTTGATGGAAAAAAATTCCATGCCTGGAGTGATACCTATGAAAAAGAGTCCAATTTTCGTCCAAAAGTCATACTTAATGTAGACTTAAACACTCAAAAATATGTATTGGGGGGTTTTTTGGCACGAGAAAACCGAATCCGAGGTTATTTTTGAGATACAATCAATTTTTGATGCAGTTTCCTCAAAAAAATCAAAAAGAATTTGGATTTTTATATGGGAGCCATGCCTGTATGCTACCTTAATGACGTGAAACTTTGCACAGACTATTTTTTACACAAAAATATAACATCCCGCGTGAACATGCCAGACCACCGTACACTTTATCTACACTTTGCTCACACCTTCATTTTCATGTTTATTTCTTAATGCTTATTTTGCATTGAAAGTATAGCGAGAGTGTGACGAAGGTGTAGCGAACGTATACAATACTCTCTCACACTTTGGTCAGACCTTTGCTTCTTTTAATGTATACAAAAAGAAATGAAGGGGAACATGCGGCGGAGAAGTACACATGCACAAACGTTACCTCTTTGTTCAAAAAATCATCTAATAGCCTACACATACGAATATTCATGTTTTATTTAATGAACAATGTTTGTGTCAAATGACACAATTTTATTATGAAAATTATTTTTCAACAAATGAATATTCGTATGTGTGTATAATGTTTCATCATGAAAGTGTGAAAAATCTTTTCTCGGGTACTTCTGCTATTAAATTAAAGAATATTTTGTTGTCAAAGTTGAAACATATTTTTTGGTCTCGAACTTTACGCCGCTTGAAAGGCTTGAAAAATCGAAAAAATATTATTTTGAACTTTCTTAATAAAATACGCAACTACCACCGTGCGGAAAAGTTCGTCTTACTCCCGTAAGACTCTTTATTCTGAATTCATTCGCATGTCATTTTGATGAACAGTAGCTGGCGCGTTGAAGTTTTACGTTTGCAAAAAAACATGCGATATATAAATTCGAATGTTGTAAAATGAGAAATTGAAAATACTGTTTGTAAATTTTATGAATGAAGTCATCTTAGCTTCATTTTAATTGGAATTTTTCGCATGGTTTTGCAATAGAATAACCGCTAAATGCGAGCGGTTTACGATGAACTCGGTAAATATTTCAACGAATCCTAATTAAGCATTTCACAAATGTCCGGTCGGCAATTGAGTCTGTTTGTTTGAAATAATATAATAGCCATTGACCTTGAATGCGTTTGGATTGTATGCCAAATATATGAATGGGTGGATTTTGTCGTTGTATGTGGGAGAATTTCTTATCGAAACATTTGTATCGATAACATTCACATTAGAATCAATTTAGTTTGAGCGATAAAACTTTTGTGCCATTTTCAAATACCATACCAATGAATATGGTGTACGATTCGTTTTTCAATTCGACACTGCGCAATACTGCGCCTTAATGTAGCAAATACAAAATCGTTTTTTCTTAGAATAATGTGCGCTTCATTGTTTCGACAACGAAATTGCTTTATTTTCATCTGTTATATGATAGCATTAGCATTTGAATGCACGTACAGTTAATCTGTCAACTGTCACGATATGTGTGTGCTTGTGTATGTGACAACTTTATTTAATATATCTCATTTTTTTCTATTCACCGAAATGATACCGAACAAATCATCACATAATAAAGGCACGTTTTATCTATTCTAGAAATATTTTACACAATTTACCAACATTCTGTATTGTGTTTGTAATAATAGATTTAGTGCGAGAACTATACTCACAATCATGAAAAAAATACTTTTTTCTATCGTTTTCTTCTGATCTTTTTACTTAATGTGAGTAAAACTATGCATTTTGTTGTTCTTCGTTTTTCAGTTGTCAGTCAATTTCTTTGTAAACAAGTTGTACTTTCATCCCTTTTTTCACATTGTTTTGTAAATTTTATGAGGAATTCACTCATCCATAAATACCGTCATTAAAATTTTAGAGGTCAAAATGCACCTGATGAATATATGGCTGTGCTGTGTGAAACAAAAATCCAATTTCAAGAGAAAACTGCATTCGTTATTAAAATGTATAAGCGCTAACAACTCGCGTCTGATAATGTCGCTAATAGTGTTTTGGATTTTCAAGGTCACCTGTCAACATGTTACGAATACAAAAATCCCTGTGACTACAATTCATATGTGATAGGACGCACACACGAAAAAAACGCATTTGATATGACATTTTGTATAGTTTGTTCGAATATTTCGAATTGATTGCTCATTTTTTATATTGATTGAGATTGATTAACTAAAGATTACCTTGCCACTTTGTCTGCTTCACTATCACATGCGTGACATTTTTGTCAATGTTTATTTACTATCCAAAAACGAAATTTGAACTTTATTTTCATGACATCGATTTAATCGTAAGTGTAAATCAAGCGACAATTTCGGCTATCTCGGTGCATTTTTATCGCCATTTATCAAAGAATTTCCGGTTATATGGAATGGTTGCCGCTTCACTACAAATTTAATTTTGTCATTTTTTTATCGTTGGCCTGAAAATGTACCAAGTCATATGTACACAGATGCGAATTTTTTCCATTGTTTTTATGTAATCCATGTATAAAATAATTATTTATCATCTTTGCTCTATTGCTCTCTTCTTAGACTGCGGAAATTTGAATGGTGATATCAGAGATCACAAATAAGTACTATTTGTACAAATGCTTAGCATTTCAGTGAATTGAAATTGCACCGAAAAGGTATATGTGCATATATTATTATAAGATTTTTATTTAATATACATGTGTGTATAATGTAATACGCAAGCGTAAGCAACATTCTCGTTGTGGTTTCATTTAAAGTGTGCAAAATAAAATGGAAAAACTTTTGTGAATAAAATATGATATAAGGTCAGGCATTGTGTTGAAATGCGCGTACGCTTAATATCGACCATGCAGTGTTTTATCTTTTCCCTCTTTCTGCACAATATTGTTCCGTCAAATGTGCGCAGAATGATAAAATCGGATAAAATAGTGTTTTACACACTTTTTTTGCGTATGCAATGCGTTTAGGCGTGCGAATGTCACCTTTACTTTTGGCATATGCGATAGAGCAAACAAACAAAAATGTGTTAATGGAAAAACCCATTGCATTTGGAATTGGTGACGCGGTTTTTGCCTCGATTCAGTCCAATGTTAATTTTTCTCTCTCTCTCTCTCTCTCTCTCTCTCTCTTTTTATTCATGGAATTTTCATCAAATCTAGAATAATTACATTCCATAATATTTTATTTGAATTGTGTAAACATAAATAAATAGTTGTTATTTTTTTTGTGTATGTTAAAATTTCAGTGAATGAAAATGAGTTGCGACGCATCAAAGAGGCATTCAAACGATCGGCTGGATCGAATGGCACGACGCTGAGTAAGAATGCATTTTTCCAAGATGTCTTATCCGAAGGTATACCAACGGTATTGGCGGATTGGTTGTATAACGCTTGTGGCGGCACCCAAAAAGGTATTGCATTCAAAGAGCTTCTTTGTGGCTTGGTGCTACTTACACGCGGCCTGTCCGATGAAAAAATCAAGTAAGTTCGATCAACTTTTATCGACATTCTTAGATATATAATCTTTAATAAACAAATTAGAAGTCCCATTGACGCGCGCGCCTCGTTCGTCATTCCGCAATGAATTAAATAAATTATTCCGAATCAACATCTGGACAAATGAATCGAATCACTTTCGACGTAAATTTCCGCAAATAAATGAATGGTGAACAAATATATAAGTTATGCAAATTAACAGAAATTGAATTGTTTGGCCTGATTCAGTTCAATCACGATTATAAATTATTATTTGACATACATACAGTTTATTCGGAAAATAACCACATTTTTTTGTGGGATTTTTTTATAATTCTTCATGTTAACTAATATGGCAAACAAATAACTACTTGCCTTTTGGAACGCAATCACGTACAGTATACTCTTGAATTTTTAGTGTTCGCACACAAATCAATACTGTTCAAAATTCAGATATATCATTCTCACGTGTCATTTCTTGCGAATGTACCGAATGCATATGACTTTATGCAAAATACGGCTGGTTGCATATATATGGTCATACGAATCACTGTTAAGACCCATAATCTGATTTTTAAAATAGGCTTATGACCACCCTTGAACTAAATTAATGCTCCATCAAATGGTTTTATGTGAGCAAAGTCAGATGTTAAGTGGATAAATCACAACTACAAAATAAGACCTCAACAAAAACCTTTGAACACACAATAATACAAGTTCAAAACCGATGAACCTCGCTAATAACTCAATAGCAAATCCTCTATTCATAAAGACATTGTTAACAATCATATCTAATTGAATCGTTGCTGTCTCTGTAGTGGTATTCATTAAATATACATTTGGTCATTTCTGTAATCCCGAACAAATCTTATTGTTGAAATCAATGAGTCTCGTTTATAATGCACTGTCATGCAATTAAATTTGTTCATTTGACATTTACAAACTAAAGACAGACAATAAAAAAACTATCTTCTTTTTAGATTTCTATGGAATGTCTACTGTAACGATTCCGGGACACACATTCTCAAACAAGATTTTGCAAAAGCATTGCAAATTGAAGAGACTTATCAACAATCCGTGCCCGGTAATGCAAACAAACCGACAGTCATTGAACTACAAGTGAAATCGCAAAGTGTTCTACTATCACTATTTGGTCATTCCGATCGAGTGAACTTTGATCAATTCAAACAATGGATTATCAAACATGAGCGTGCAACAGTTCTATCGCGATGGCTCCTACTGGAGTCATGTGTTAATTTGAGCACTGAATTGGAAACGCCCACATTTTATCAAAGTTTGGCCGGTGTAACTCATCTCGAGGAACAGGTAACATTCTAATTTTGGTTTCCTCTAAGTTTCTAAAGTGTCTTTTTCTTTCTTTTTCTTTTTAAACCAACATATTTTCTTGACCTTCCAGGACATTGGTGATTTGGAGAAAACATTCTGGTCATTAAAGGGGTTAGCAAAAACCGGACAATTGGATTTAGAGTCATTGGCACCCCTCATAAGTCCACCTGTTCCGTTGTCTGCGTTGAACGGTGTATTTTCAGCATTTGATGAAAATCGAGATGGACACATTGACTTCAAAGAGTTGTGCTGCGGTGTGAGTGCTGCATGTCGTGGACCAAATGTTGAACGAAGCAAATGTATGTGTGATACTTCTGGCGTTAATTTTATCCGAATAAATTTAAATTCGTTTTTTGTTTGTAGTTTGCTTCAAAGTATTCGATATCGATCGAGATGGAGTATTGAATGTACAAGAAATATCGGAAATGATAAACATTTTGCTATTTGTTGCCAAAGAAAGTTCGAATTCAACGCAAATGAAAAATTTATCATACGTTCAGATTTTCGATGAATTACGTGAAAGGGCCAATGCAAATAGGATGCCAACCAAAGTCACGGATGCGGTCGTTATTGAAGATGCCGATGCCAAAGATTTTACATTTTCACTCGAAGATTTCATGATGTGGAGTGTTCAAAGTCAAACAAGTCTATTGCAACCATTTATGGATCTATTGTTCGATGTTTGTCATGTAGTACTCGGTTTGAAGCCGCAATGCCGTCATTTGGAGCACAATATCGGTATGTAGTTTAAAATATTAATTTTTCATTCAAACATATGATTTTAACGGGGTTTTCATTATTTTAGTTAAAGGTTGGTTGGCCCGTGAAGTTCGACGCGGCTATAAAGTGGGTCAATTTTGGTATTTAATATCAGCTGATTGGTGGCAAAATTGGTCACAATACACACAATCAATATCTTCATCGGTGCCATGTGGATTTTGTAAAACGTCTACCATGTATTCAGCGAGCCGTCAATCAAGCTCCGGCATTGGCCGAAATAGTTTAGACGAAGCGGTTGTTTGTGATGAAAGTTTTACATCAAATTCAACCGAATCTATGGGTGATTTATTATATGCCGGTGATTCATCGAGCCTTGGATCCGGCAGCAGTGGCATTTCAGTTAGTGGTCGAAGCGGTGTTATGCATCCAGGTCCAATCGATAATTCAAGCTTAGTCGAACCGCCCACTTACAAAAATATTCGAACATTGACCGGTGAAGGTGGACGACTCAAACGAAATTTAATATTGTCAGAGCATCGTGAATACGAACTTGTGCCAGATTCATTGTGGAAAGCACTGTCACAATGGTATCGATGTACGCTGCCATTGCCGCGACAAGTAATTCAAGTGCATCCATCTATGCCAGTTGAATTGGAATTATATCCATTGAATCTGCGCATTTTACGACATCAATCAGTGAATCCGCCTATTGCACAAACGGTTTCATCGTGGGGCGCTGTTGCTGGTAAATATTCACCGATTGCTTAAAATTTGACCGAAACAATGACGAAAGCAATTTCTCTCATTTCAGGTGGTTATGGAGCTGTAACGTCCAGTGGGAGTTATACAGGCAGTAGCGTGCCGTCAGTGCTTCAACAACCAAAACGATTTCTAGCAAATACAGCCGCCTTCAGTCGTCTGGCAACGGTCAAACAGATTGGCGAGTTTTTGTGTCAACATTTAAAATTGAAAATGGAAGATGTACGCTTGTGGCACGTCTTCAATATGGAAGATAGCGCATGCTTGCTTGAAGATGACAATGTAACGCTGCAAGACTTGACAATTCGTGATAATGATCAAATTCTCTTGGAAGTTCGAAGTAAAGATCTTACATGGCCAGAAGAGCTGGGTTCATTAACTCTGTCCCAATCACATAATGCAGCCCATGAACGACGTGCCACAATCATTTCGGTGCAATCGGTACACGCGCCTGGTGCAACTGGATTGCACAATTTGGGTAATACGTGCTTCTTGAATTCAGCACTCCAAGTGCTTTTCAATACACAACCATTGGCCCAATATTTTCTTCAAAGTATGCATTTGTATGAGTTGAATACGACGAATAAACTTGGCACAAAAGGACAACTTGCATTGCGTTACGCTGAATTATTGAAAGAAGTGTGGACGGCGTCAACACGTTCGGTGGCACCGTTAAAGTTGCGATTTTGTATGACGAAATTTGCACCCCAATTTTCTGGTGGGGGTCAACATGATTCTCAGGTAAATTCACACATGACTTTTGATTTGGATGATTTAATCAAAAAAAAAAAAAAAAAAAATACAGGAACTCTTGGAATGGATGCTGGATGGTTTGCATGAAGATTTGAATCGTGTGATGGAGAAGCCGTATTCGGAATTAAAAGATTCAAATGGTCGAGCTGATTGTGAAGTGGCCGAAGAAGCATGGACCCAACATCATGCTCGAAATCAAAGCATTGTCATCGATCTATTTTACGGCCAATTGAAATCAAAAGTGAGCTGTTTAACGTGTGGACATGATTCCGTTCGCTTCGATCCATTCAGTTTACTCAGTTTACCGTTGCCCGTTGAAAATTACACATACTGTGAGGTGCTTGTTATTCGGCTCGATGGTTCTGTGCCAATCAAATACGGACTTCGTTTAAATTCTGAATCAAAATACGTTGATTTTAAGTTTGAACTATCGAAACTATGCCAATTGGACTCGAAGTTGATGCTGGTGTGTGAACTATCGAATTCGCAAATTCGTTGTTCACTCTCCGATTCACAAAAGCTCAAAGTATCCACGGCAACCGAATTATTCGTTTACGAAATTCCAAAAGGTGATTTTTGGAAACCACGAGTTAATACGGAGAAAATTTTCAACATTGGCCAAGGATTGAAAGATATTCAACGAAATGCAGGTAAATTAACAAATTCACTTTCGATTCAAATGTTTTCGATCATTTTTACAATCATTTTTACACGCATGCAGCTCTTCAAACACTGTCAACTGACAATCAATTAACACATACATCGATTTCATCGACCACATCCGATGACATTCAATTGATTGCATCGAACGATAATAATTCACAAATTCACGATGCAAGCAATCCAGTTGCGGTGACCAGTCGAACATCGAAGGTAAGCCGGTGCTTTGGAAACACTATCTGCATGCCACAGAATCTGTTGTGCTTTAAGGTACGGTTAAGTACTAATTTTTGTATTTTAGTTATTAGTTATGCCTTATCAAAAAGCAAAAAAAAAATGAAAACGATTATCGAATTTGATTTCCCAATCATTTGAGGATTTCATAAATTTGAAATAATCGATTCGCAAACATTACCAAGAAAAATTTGTCCCATTTAAAGAAAGAAAAAAAGGCGAGAAATGTCTCACATTTTCACAATCTGCCTGTTCCGAATTGGCCATTCATTTTGGAAAGTAATAACAGAATTACAAAGTTCTTGTACACCATTTTCTGTGTCATGCAATTGTTATACACCATTTTCTGACTTCAACCCCCATATTGAACTCTGTTGAAACTCTCATAGGAAAAAGTGAACAAATTTCATTTGATTTAGAAAATATTAATCTCTATATTGGAATTGTAGTTTTGGATGGTATTACATCACATTAGCTTGCTAAAATTGTTCTTTATTTTGTTGGTGTTGTAAGTTTGTAGTATTTGTGTACGAAGTTAGATTTTAGCTCAATTGTGATGCATCGTTGTTGTTTTATTTAAAATTTCGTAGATGTACATGTACATGTATTTGTCCATTTGTTTATTTGCACATAAATATATAAATAGATTAATAACTTTGATAGTATATTAATTGATTCGTATTTTGAACGGCACATTTGTAGATTCATGGATTTTTTGTTTTTTTTTAATTACATTCTATCAGAACAATATATATCTAGTTTTGTTGTCGTTTAATAACAATTTGCATTTTGTATCGATCACATGACGAAGATATCGAAAGATACTACGGATTCATTATACTTAAAAATTAACGAAAATAACTAACCATAAATTCGTAATTAACTGTTTGCTCAATCATTTCACATATTTACAATTCTGCGATAATATCAAATTCATTATAGAAAAAAAATCGAAATCATCATATCCAACGAAACGTTTAAAGAACCAATTTCGATGCAAATCAGTCATTTTTCGACCTTAAAACGTTTAGTCATCATTGCTTCAGAATATAACCAAGAACTCATTTGGCATGTATTTTAATAAAAGAAATAAATGCGCAACGCACTAACACTGACATTCATCATCCATCAATAATGACACCGTCGAAATGCAATTAAATTCATGTCGCAAAATAAAACACTATCTGAACGCACATTTTCATATATTTCAAAAACTACAAGATTATAGAGATGTTTTCAAGAGCATTTAATCTTGAATTGTCTTACAAAATTTCCATACCAAAAATTAAATGTTTCCGAAATTTTTTGGAAATTGTTGAGCAATATGAAATCTCCCGATTGGTCAATTTCAATTTTATTTTCGCTTCGAATTGTTCTATAAACATAATTTGGCTTTGCGAGCAGTTTTTCACTTTTTCTTTCGAAACCATTTGGATTTTCATTTTATTTAATTTCTTCAGCGTGTGTTTGAGCTTCATGCAAATTACCGATTTTAAACATTTTTCTAGTGTAAAATAGCTTGAATACCAATTAATTGAATTTTTTTCTTGGTAGTGGTTTACCTTTAATTATATATATACTTATAACTCATTAAACTTTGAACCATGTTAATTAAATATGCACTTGTAGAACATTCTAATATGTCGAACGGGTTCAACGTTTAATTGGTTTTTTTTTATCAACATAAACAATTTTACGATTTATTCAAACAATGATTTTTAATTTTTTTATTTCGATTGTTTTGTTTTTTTTTTGTTTTGGAAAATGTCGTTTATCTCGTTATGCAGCATAATAGTGGACATGCCGATTTATCGACAAGTCCGGACACAACGTTTACACATGCAACGTATTCATGTCATCGCAAATTCAGCACGGTGCGAAACTTGTTGCCCGACACAAATTCGACTGAAAGCAGTATCGATGATGTGGGCGATGCAAATGGCAGCAATCGTGTTGAGAAAACGAATGAAATAGCTGGTGATAGCGATGGAATGGCAGCTAAAACTCAAGCAAAATGTGATAGTCAATGTCAACGTGACACAAAACCGTTGACAGAAACACAGGATTCATTAGCTTTTAATGAGAACAATCGCAATAATAAGAAATTAAGTAATGTGGATAATTCGAATAGAAAAGCTGGCGGTTATTTGATTGCTGTGCATAGAAAATTGAGCCGCATGGATACATACTTTTTATCGTATCATAAAACTCGACCCAGTTTATTTGGTGTGCCACTGCTGATCCCATGCTATGATGACGGAACAAATAAAGATTTATACTGTGCGGTTTGGGTACAAGTAGCTCGATTATTATCTCCACTGCCCTCTACTCCACCCGATCAATCAGCCAATCATGCGACAGATTGGTAAGCAAAACGATTTTTTCCTACCAAAATTTTTGATAAAAAATTTGGTGAACTTTTTGTTTTATATTCTATATACTAAATCAACTTGAAATTGACATTTTACAGTGATGACAGTTTGGGTTATGAATTCCCTTTCATACTGCGAGCAGTCACAGATGGTGGCCGTTTCTGTGCATTGTGCCCGTGGTCGAAATTTTGCCGTGGTTGTGAAATCCCATGCAATGATCTACCACTATTAGAAGGCATGCTTCCTTCATCGAGTAAGTTAAATTATTTAATTATGTTTGCTTTTTGCGTATGTTTCATTATGTTTATCTTGGTATTTTATTGCAGACACGTCATCGCCGCTATTAAACAAAGATGAATCAATGACAAAATACCATGTGAAACCGAATTACTTATTTGGCGATGGAATAAATCCGGGTGCAATACAAATTGCAATTGATTGGGACCCAACAGCATTACATTTACGCTACCAAAGCACACGAGAACGGGTAGGTGTAATCTTTTACATTTATCTAAATTCTTTTTATTCTGATTTTTGCTATTACGAAAATGTCTCATTCAGGTTTGGACCGAACACGAATCAGTAGCCATATGCAGGAAGCAACAAACAGAACCAGTTGATTTGGATCACTGTTTGCGAGCGTTTACCACTGAAGAAAAGCTTGAAGAATGGTATCATTGTAGTCATTGTAAAGGCAAACAACCGGCAACAAAAAAATTACAAATCTGGAAATTGCCACCCATTTTAATCGTTCATTTAAAGCGATTCAATTTTGTCAACAATAAATGGGTTAAATCACAGAAGGTGGTCAATTTTCCGTTCAAAAATTTCGATCCAACGCCATACCTGGCAAGTGTGCCACAAGAAACAATTCTACGTCACAAAGAGCTCATTGAACATGGCACAGCGACAACGGTTACAAATGGATTTTCAGAAAATGATAGTTCACTTTGTGAAGTAACGCCAGAACATTCAATCATGTCGTATAGTATTAAAGAGGTCGATACAATTGACGTTGAAAGTGCGACAACCGATTTGACTACGGACATGATTCACGAAATCACTACCAAACCTGATGCAATACAAATTCTAAATGATGGACGCACGCAGTCAAACTCAAGCAACAATCAAACGAACAACCACAATAAGCTCAACAATCATTCGGATGGTAAAATTGAACAAAGTCCGAGCTCAAAGCAATCAATACACTCATCAAGGCGATCCATTCCAAATAATGTCACAACAAAAATGCGGAAACGCCTGGTGTCCACGAGTCTAACTAAATCACCGGTTATTGATGGTGCATTTGTTGACTATCACCAACATCATCTAAACGACGGACAAGACCTCTTCGATTTAAAGTATAAACTCTACGCAGTTGTGGTAAGCATTGCCTTTTTCAGTTCTTCGAAAATTAAAAGAAAGACATCTATTCTATTTTGTTGTTTTCTTTTTCACAGTCACATTCCGGAATGCTTAATGGCGGTCATTACATTTCATACGCTTCAAATCCGAACAATTCATGGTATTGTTACAACGATAGTTCATGCCGTGAAATATCACAACAGCAACCAAATATTGATCCCAGTTCAGCATATTTATTATTTTATGAGCGTCAAGGGTTGAACTACTCACCATACTTGCCAAAAACTGATGATAAAACTGTACCAATCAATAGTGCCCTTGAATTAGATGACAGCGATACTGATCTACGAAAAATGTGCGTCTTATCGTAATTTGATTAATCGTCGTTGATTTTTTTTTTGTTTATGTTATGTATATTTTTTTTCATTGTGATTCGCCTTAGCAGGCCCGGGTCTGAATGGGGTTTTCAGAAAATAAAATATATTATTTTCTCCTTTTTTTGCCATAAATTTATTGTGAACTGTCAATGTATTTATGAACGAAAAACCGAACTTAAACCGAAACGATATATCCTACGTATGAATGTAACTTTCAATCATATATTCGAATCGTAAACCAGTTTTGAAATTTATTTAACTTTTTTCTCGCTTATTTTTGTGTACCACAAATTGAAGAATTTGTGAAACAACATAAATGAACAACCATTTTACTGATTTAGGGAAGAGAAAAGAAATACAAATGTCAAAGAATACTTCTTTATTGTTTATTTAAAAATAAAAATTATAATTTAAAAATACATATTACGCAGCGTTTCATTGTAATACATTTTGATTGTTGATTAAACAATTTTGGCGATAATTTCTTCTTTGGTTCGATGATGCAACAGATCGAGCCATTCGGTCGCGTTTAAAGTGATCGTAACTAATTTTGGATGCTGAAACTGGATATCTGGCGTGGAGCAATCAACAAATGCCACCCTGAAATTGAACACAGAACGATTGAAAATGACGAACAAAATAAAAAAAATATGATAAAAAAGGTAAGACTTACAAACACTGGTCGACATCGCAATTAAGTGAATTCAATGTTATGCCTTCGTGTTTTTTAAATGGAACAATACTTTTAGAGTTGATGTCAATCTTCAAGAGAAGCGGAATAAGAGAACCATCACTAGTACGTATTAATAAACGAATATTATCACCAAAAACTCGCTTTAAATTCGATAATGAACTTCCAATTTCTACTCCAATGATTTTCTCAAGCTCCAACGTCTCCAGTTCCGCGAGGCTATCGACATTGAATTCATAACTAAAACGGCGTTTCAAAATACAGTCATTTAGTCTCTTGTGATAAATTCCATTTTGTGATAGTCGCACCGCCAAATGTGCCCAATCGAGTTTGATAGTGTGAAAGTGTTTATTGAAATTCATATTGGCCAAGGTGGTTGCAAGAATTTCATGAAAAAGTGGCGATCTGTAGTTGCCAATATCACATGCAATGAAAAGTGATATACAGTTATTGACTACATTTTCATCCTCAGCCTGAACGTTCAGGTTCTCAAGCAGAAAGTCGATGAGTTGTGAGTTGATGAAACCCTGAAAATAAATTGATCAAATCCTTTGCAATGGAAATTCGCTGTTTTTTCTTTTGGAAGATTTTTCTTACCATGTAATTGAATTGGCTTTGAACTGCGAAACATTTTTGTAAATCTCCCGATTTGATGGCAACCTGAACGCATTTCTCCAAATATCTACTGTCATTATACATATTAAAAATTACTGACGAATTTCGTTTCGTTAAGAATGTAAGCGTTTTTTGAACCATGTCCATTGTCACATCGCTGGATTGCCAAACATTTAATGCTTTTTCTTTGAGCCTATCAAAATATTCGCATTTTTCTTGAAAATTCGATAACAATATAATGGTAATTTCGGCTTCATTGGCAGTAAGTATATCGATATCATCGATATCATTTTTTACCAAACAATTTTTCATATTTTCAAACACGTTCTTAGTGATCTCATTTCGATTTCGAAGTATAAATTGCAAAATTCGTTTGGTATTTGTAAAATAACTGAAATTAATTGGACTTGAACTAACTTTTATATTGAATCGGTTGACAAAACATTGTGTTAATTCTTTGGTTAATACAGTTTTCTGTTGTGGTGCCAATAGTGCGTCAAAAACCAAAATCTCGTTCAATGACATATTGAAAACATTTTCTAGCAATGAACTTATAATTATATTGTTGACACCATCGTCGATTGGCACATCAAGAATTTGTGTTCTTTTGAGCACGTCAAATTTATCCATGGTTTTTAAGTATGGTATAGATTGTTTTATTGCTTGTCGTAATATTTCAAATTTTTCATGTTGAATCACTTTAAATGAAGTGGCGGGTAGCAATGAGTTTAGATTCTTCGATGTTTCACTCAAATGTCGAAATATGTTTATGGTATCACTCGGTGATAAGGCTTCTGCTTCCGGAGGTAAATTGTTTAAAATTTCTTCTAAAGGATTGTTTGATGTCAAAGTGGAACCTGTTAAAAAAGTAAAAAACAAATTGGATGAATTTATAATTTTATTCATCGGTGCATGTTAAAATGAAACAACCTTGCGATCAGCGACAGAATATTTACACTATCACTTGTATACAAGAACATTTACATTGTGTACAATAGGCTAGATTTGTGAATGTAGTGTATATACAGTGTCTGACAGTGAATTTGTCCGCCTGGTTCTTCTATTAAACTTACTGTATTTTTTATGTGACAACGAGATCCATCTCGACGAATTAAAATTGCGGAGAAATAGTGAAAACATTTCTATTTCTCAATGTTGACGAACAAACATTTCATTTATGTAACAATAAATTGAGGTTAAATTACCACCAGTTTCAAAACCAAGTTGCCAAGTAGAAATGTCAAATTGTTCAGTTGTCATACACTCTAAAAATTCAATCGTTCATGTCAAAAAGTCTCGTATATACTAACTATTGTTTTGACAGTAACATTCAAAATTCCAGTTGTTAAATGTATATATTTGTTTTTTAAAATTAATAAACAAAATTCGCTTGATAAATGTTAAATCCAGCATGGACAAGTATCTAAAAGAGCATTATTATGATCAGATTTTCAGTTTATTAAATGAAGCAAACGATAGAACGCACGTTGCCTTAAACGTAGAGTATGTATTTTGTTTATTATTCGTAAACAACTATCGGAAGTTTTAAATTTTTCATTTGATTTTCAGCTTGAGTTTATTGCAACAGCATAATTTTGCTTGGTTCCATGCCATTTTGATGAATGTTTATGCTGAGCTGATTAAATGGGATGCGGCATTATTGGCGGCGCAAAACTTAATTGTATCAGAAGATCGCATATATCTTGAGGCGGACTATCAAGTAAAAGGCAATTGTCATGTTCGATTTTTCCATCTACCACCATCTGATCACAATTTCAAAGTTCCATTTCCAAATGTCGATCAAATTGGTGAATTTCGAGATGTTCGTGGTACTATAACACGTATGACGCGAGCCAAGCTGCTCGAGATAAAAAGAGATTTCGTTTGCTCCAAATGTGGTTTGCTAATGCTTGTTGAAGCTGATTATGCGCTTATGTATCGATTCGATCTGCCGGAATGCACAAAATCTGGATGCAAAGGTACAATGCGCCAAAAAGATACTGAACCAAATCCACTGTACTGTGTTAACTATCAAGAAATAAAAATTCAGGTAAAATGTGATTATAAATTTTTGATTTCATGTTAAAATACAAAATAAATACATTTGTAGGAAGCTCTTAGTGAGAAAGTTATCCCACCAGCACTGATTATTACGCTCGAATCAGATTTGGTTGATTGCTGTCAGCCCGGTGACTGCGTAACCATTTGGTAAATACACCTTTTTGTCGTCGTTCTTATTAGTAGTGCGTCATGTCTTTTTCATTTGCAGTGGAACCATTGAACGTCGTTGGTTTGCATTCAGTGAAGCAAAGTGTGAAGCTGTGATCGTAATGCGAGCAGTCAGTTTGGTGCGAGAACGGAACACTTTGATGTTTGACGATAAAGCTATAGAAATGGCGACATTGAAGTGTGATTGGGAGGAAAGTTTAAAGAAATACGGTGAACTTGGTTTACGAGATTTAATCATCAAATCTGTTTGTCCGGATGTTCACGGTTTGCATGCGGTCAAATTAGCGCTTATTTTAGCCATTTGCAGTGCGAGTGCTGTTAACGATTGTAAATCAAGTGATGGTTTGCACCAACGTGGACAGAGTCACATTTTGATGATTGGCGACCCTGGCCTAGCCAAATCCAAATTGTTGCTTAGCGCAACTTCGATTGCTCCCCGTTCGGTACAAACAACAGGTATGGGCTGTTCAAGCGCTGGATTGACTGCTGCCGCAATAAAGGTAATAATCAAGGTCTTACATTAATTAAAAACGCACTTTGTTTTTCATTAAAATAAAACATTCTTAAATTGCAGGAAAATGGTGAATGGGTGTTGGAAGCGGGAGCCTTAGTAGTGGCCGATGGAGGTGTTTGTTGCATAGATGAATTCAATTTAATGCGAGAGGCGGATCGAGCTTCCATTCACGAGGCAATGGAACAACAAACTATAAGTATGGCAAAAGCGGGAATTGTTTGCAAATTGAATACACGTTGTTCGGTGCTGGCCGCAGCAAACCCAAAAAATTTGCACGCAATGAGCGAACCTGAAGGCATGAATTCCATAAATATTGGCATAGCAACACCACTACTAAGCAGATTTGATTTAGTGTTTGTTTTGAAAGATGAACGCATACCTGAATGGGATGATGCAATTGCATTACATTTATTAGGACAAGTTACAACCGGTTTCCAAAATATCAATATCGAAAAAGATGCCGAACTTTGGGGTCCGAAAAAATTACAAAAACATATTGCCGCCGTAAGCAATGTTCAACCGAAAATGACACCAATTGCAACCGCTACGTTGAGTGCTTATTATCGACGATGTCGATCGGATCCGGAACGTGATAATGGCCGAACAACAATTCGTTTACTTGACAGTTTAAACCGTCTCGCAGAAGGTCATGCTCGACTATTATTCCGCGATAAGGTGACTGTCGTTGATGCTATAGTGGCTATTCGGTTGATGGAATCGACATATGGCTTTGGTCGTACGGTGAAACCGTACGATGTGATTAAAGAAGAGCTTCCACTCGGCCCTGAAAATGAAGAAATCAATTGTATTTTGAAGCTTCTGGAAGTAGATGAAACATCATTGAATGAACACGATGTGCAGAGCACTACAAATCAAGGAAACGAAAAATCATTGCATGACAAACAAAATGTATTGCAGAATGGCCAAAGTTTCAAGAAGCCATTGCAAGTGCCTGCATCACAACTAAAAATCAATCTAATTAAATCGCATGCATTAATTTCAAAATCCCAAAATGTACCTAATAAACCAAACACATCAACCATACAAACAGCGACACAAGCGACGACACAATCACAAAAAACCCCATCGTTGACAGCATTTCAAAGGCCGAATTCGAACTCAAATCAAGTAAATTCGAATTTTGAAGCGGTCATCAATATGGATCCCGATGAATTGGATGAAATACTGTCATTTGACACTGATGGTGAGTTTTCAATATTCGAACTTCGCAGTTTTTCGGTTCAACAATATTTTTTTTTTACTTTACTTTACTTCTAGATAAACCAGCGAATGTGGACGACAAGCATCCGATTAAAGTCCAATCCAAGACATCGCCAAAAATTGAAAATAACAGCCACACGATGTTGTCAGACGACGAGGACTTAGTTTTGTCACAAGCATTGGATGACATTGAACGGTCTCAGATTGGTGAACCGATGCCAAAAATGAAAAAATTTAACTTCAAACCACCCAATAGGCTATCGTTGAATTTAAGCCGTTGTAAAGATTCAAGTAAAGAAAATATGAATCACTCTGCCGATGCTTCAACATCGACTGCCAATCAGTCAGCGGAGCCTAAAGAAGTGGGAACAGTAAATCGACCAGTAGTTAAACCTCGAATTCTTTGTACACCGAACGACGATGAAAACTCTCAAAACGAATCTCAAAAACGGAAGATATCTACCCAAACATTGAATAAATTGCATTCATTTAAATTCAAAGAAAAGGCCGTTGATGAATCGATTCGACAACAAAATGTTGATGCTGTTGCAAAAGGTGATGTTTCACAGCCTGAAAATGATAGTGCCTATGACACGATGCCTTTAACTAGTTCAACTTTACCGAGCACAGATCCAGTTTCATGCCGAAAAACTGGCAAAACACCACCATTGTTCCCGTCTCCAAGCGGCGCAACGCCGAATGATATCGACAATGAAGATTTGAGCTTCCTTGACAACATTTTTTTTTAGTATTTTATACATAACACGAATTAAACTATCTATTGAAAATTTCATTGTCATTACAAGTGATTTGTTTTAGATTAACAAATGCCATTTATTAATAAAACAGATACGTAAAAATGGAATTATTTTGTTTCGGCATTGTTCCACAAAATCCAACGCGCAATTTCTTTCAATTTTCCAACAATAATGTCTTTCTTCATATCACACATAGAGAGAGGCAGAAAGTAAGTTAGAAGCAATGCTAAGAAGAAAATTGCAGGTGATTTGATTTAGATGTTCACATAAAAAGAGTGTAAATGGTAATGTGTGAAAAATGAGCCGATTCCAAATCCTTTTTTTGTTTGTTTTATTGTGTGATTACAATTTCATTTATTTTAATAAAAATGATTCTGGTTTTTCTTTTGATGAATTAAAAATGATTAACTTTTCCTTTTGTTTTGTATTTGTATAAACGTCTTTTTTTTTGTTTTTGTTTATGATTGCGGATTTCGTAGAAAACACACCAAAGCCGAAAACATAATGTGTTTTTTTTGTGTACGTATGAAATTGTGAGAATATAAAATTAGAAAATAAATTAAAAACGATACAGTTAAAAAAGAGAACAAAATGCAAAAAATTTAGAATAATAAATTTGTTGATGTATCCAGTTGAGTTGGACAATAAATGTAGATGGTGAATCGGTTTTTTTTGCTATCGAACGAGCAAAATCGATGACACAATAGAAAAAATATTAACGGAACAAACAAAATGGTTTTCTTTTCATATATATGTATCCGTTATCGTATGCAAATACTTTTATTAATATTTATATGTTTTATCGATGGTTTTGATTCGTTAACAAAAAAACTGATTCGGAAAGAAACACAGAAATAAAGAAAGAGAGAGAAAAAAACGATTGAGTTCAAAATTAAGCGTAAAATTGCGCATTACATTCATTTGAGCAACAATGCGTCTCACATGTCTCATCACTCTTCACATTGAATTATAACCTTGTTTAGGTATTATAAAGTTGGTCTTTTTTTCTCATACACTTTTACTGCCGTCCACTTTTTGTCAAGTGGTACGGTCACCCTATTCACTTACATATAAGTTTGTTTGTTTTTTTTTCTTTAAATGGTAGTTTTACATTTTATATAAAAAAGGGAAATAAAAGAAACGCGTGAAAATGTGTGCATTTTGTTGAGTTGAGAGTTTCTTCGGTTTGTTTTTTTTTTTTTAAGAAAATTGGGCTTTTGCCAGCCAGTTTTGCACATAATAATAGATTTTGGGCTTCTTTTACTTCCTTTCTTCATCGATAATAGTTGATATTTATAAAGCTGTGTGGTCTTACTCCACGCCGCCATAATAATTTGAAAATTGTTTTCAATGCAAGAAATTTGCTCTGATGTTTGTTTGTTTTGTTTTTGTTTGTTTGTTTAGAAAATGGCTAAATAGGTTGAAAGTAGTTGGTTAAATAATTGTTTTGTTTGTTGTTGTTGTGTTGCTTCTTTTAGCCGAAATATGTGGCATTGAATTTTATCGCCAAAAATTGGAACAACAAACCGCATTAATCACAATCGAATTCCACATTTCCATCTTCATCGCGGCGAGACGATGTGCGACGATCTCTCCGTTGTTGTGGCGGCGAATCCGATGGTGATGATTCACGATCACGATTTTGATCCGGATTTGATTGTTCTTGCTGAAGTTGACTAGATATAATCTGTAAAATATTACCATCCGAATTTTCGGCTGATGCCGAAACACTGCCCAACTGTTCGCTGTCTCCGTGATTGAAAAAATTGAAAGTTGTTCGATACACATTTCCTGTTTTTTTTTTTTTTTTTGGGAACAAGGATTATAATTTAGTGAAACTCGTTTTAAAAAAATTTCTACAGTGCCTTACCTATTCTATTTGTGATATTTGCTATGTTTCCCATTGGCATTGCATGTGGTTGTTCATCAGATGCGTCTTTGTCTACAGCCTTCCGGCAAACTGGGCATGTGCCATGTAATTCAAGCCACGGGACAATGCAGTGCTCATGGTACATATGCTACAATGGAACGGAAAAATAGTATTTAAACTTTGTTGAACGGTTCTTAAAATTTAATTCGCAAATAAAATACGTACCGTGCATGGTAGCTTTCGAACCAATTCCATTCGTTCAAAATTATCCCAGCATACGGAACATTGCATTTTATTTTCAAACTGTTCATCGGTGATTTCAATACGTGGAATTTCTTGAATTTTGTCTTTTGATAATGGTGGCGGACCGGAATTTTCCATTTGATTTAACATTTGCTAAAAAAAATTGTTTAAAACAGAACAATAACAGAACATCATAATTAGCACTTGTGATTTCTCGACCCTTTCGCACATTTCGGGAGCGTTACAATGATTTCGTTTGGCATTTTTTTGACATTGGTAAGCAATTTCTAAACGCCAAATACACATTTAGGAAGGTGAGCATTATGTTAAAATGCCAAACAAAATGATTGTAACGAAGCCCGAAATGTGGACATAAACTATGACACTTACTGTAATCACAGAATCTAATCCTTCACGTCCCCATGCATAGTCACCTGGATTGCCCATGAAAAACATTGGCTGTGATCCGCCGCCAGCAACATTATTTCCAGCACCACCCTAACAAACAAACAATGACACAAATTACAATTAATACCAAGAAATTATTGTTTTTTTTTTTTTATTCAAAAGTCAAAATATTTACCGAAATCGATATTAAAAATTCTTGCATGATGTTTTCAAAATTTGGCATATCTTGTGCACGACGACCTCTACTGCGTCTTGCTCGTGGGGCACCTAACATAAACAGTAAAAAACGTTACAGTTTTTATTGACCTACAATGATTCACAAACAACCGTTATGAGTAACAAATTAACATACTTGAAGAGCTTCCTTCTTGATTTGATGACTGATCACTGTCGTCGTCCATTGCTCGAAAACCACCGCCGATGGATGACATCAGCAATGATGAAATTCGTTCATTTAATCGGTGATCATTAAATTCGCCTGGAACATCAGCATCGTCATTACTGCTTGAGCTTCGGCTTCGGTCAGCCGAACTGTTTGAGGGCAACTCTTCAATGAAACCGCCTGCACATAATGGACATGTATATTCCTTCGAAAAAAAAAAAAAAACATATATTTTTTTAAATTTCGATTAAAAATATTTGCAAGATTTTACATTTCATTTGCATTAGTCATCATATTTGCATTCAATTTGTGTTGACAGAAAACGCGTGTTTTTACTGCACTTTTTTTCTCACTCGTTCAATCAATCGCAATTTACTTACCGTAGTGTTCACATTTTCGATTTCCACATTACATTTGTGACAATAAAATCGTAGTGCTGGTGGTGCAACAACACTTTCAGCCATCTTTTTGTATCTGGCGTTTGTGAAATTTAACGAAAACTACAACAACAAAAATAATAAAATCTCTAGTCTTTTTATTCTCAGTAGGTGATACTGTATAATTGAAATTTGAAAAAAAAATTCAACTAGAGTCTACGCCGAAACTTCTTTTTCTCTGATACCGCGCGTTGTTTGTTCTTTTTTTACCGTTGCGCGTAGTACTTGTCGTGAATATTTATGGTATGGTTTAAAAATCAAATCATCTCGATTTGTGCAATTTAAATTTGATGATATTTTAAAAACAATTGATTTCGATTTCGATTGGGGATTTTCACACTTGTTTTTCTCGTTTTGTACGCTGTTGCTGCTACAATTCTTTTTAACTCTGTGGTGACAAAAGAAGAGAGAGAGAAAAAAAACCTCAACGATTGACTGACATGGACGATATATTTTAGTGTGTATACATACTTAGAATTTTTACACAAACACAATCCAATAATTTGACAGTTGCCCCGTGTCTGTACAGATACCCGACTGGTCTCTCTCACTCTCTTTAAATACTTGCACACGGATAAGCAAACGATACGGTCGCTACTTTTTTTTCGTTTTTAAGCAGTTGGCACATATGACATGAGTCAGAACTGTTGATTTTTAGTACATGTTTTGAATTGAAAACGATTAGAATTCGGAGATTCTATGCCTTATTATCTTTGCTTGTATCCTGTCTCATATGGTTTTTTTCGTAAATGTCATTCTTAATTTGACAAACGACAATTCAAAACGATATATTTATCGTGAATATTTCAATTTTCGTCAATTTTCAACGGTAGATGGCGTTATCCCCTTAATGGAATCAAACAACATGAAGAAACTCTTATTCAGAACAAACAAAAATCATTCATATCGCTTCCAATTTGAGAAAATTTGCCATTTTTATTCCTCCAGATGTGAGATATGATCAATGTCCGTCAAAAAAACGCAATTTTGGTTGTGTCGCATTTTTTTAGAACGTTTTGTCCCTTTAACATAGACACCGACTGACTGTGGAAGAAAAAAACACACTCATCTGTCATTCGCGCGCGGCTCGCTATTTGCCAGCATTATTCATATGGTTAAACTGTCTACAGTCACTCTTATCGCTTTAAAGGAAGAAGACGAACTAATAAAAACAACAACAATACGGACACACAAAGTTCTTACGTCTATAATTTTTTTTTTGCGCAATCACAGTCTTTTACAGCAAACAAAACACCTTTGGATAATTCGAAATAAATTGTACGTCTTTTATTGATTAAATCAAACAAACAAACAAAAATTATCAATAAAATTTAGTGTTTAACAAATTGAACAGCTGAATCAATTTTTCGTTTCGTCTCCGCAAAAGAAAATGACGAAATATTGGTGATAAATTGTGATGATGACAAGTGAGAAAAAAAATGTTCAGAAAATCAAATGAGTGCATTCTAATTGGAGCAAGGAAAAATCAGCAAAAACACATTTGGTGCATTTCGACGTCATTTCAATTTTCGTATTGTGCAAGGTTGTAGTGTTCCAAATGCAAGAAAGTCGCCAATAAATCGATCGATTTGCAACGAACCAAAAAAAGAACAACAACAGAAAATATTATGACACATATGTTTTAGGCACATAGATTTTCTCTAAAAAAAAACAACAACAACAGATTTTAATTAAACGCACACAAAGTAATCTAATGACGGTGAATTTAATAAATGCGCGCGTGTGTGCGATTCTGGATGGATTTTCCCATTTGGCAAAAGTGTCAACAAAACTTGTTTACTGTTGCGTCAGATTCAACAAAGAAAAGTTACTTTCATTTGATTTCCGAAAGTTGTAGTCTAAATCGTCTCAAATCAAAAAGACCTTGAATTTTGATTTTATTCTGTTTCGAAAGCAAACACACAAATAAAGTCCAAAGAATGTCAGACTGTTGCTAAAACGTAGCCAATATTGTTTTTTTTTTTCTTCATTCATACCAAATGCGAATGAATGAGATGATTCTTTGTTTGCTTCTTTTCGATTCGTTTCGTATCCAGTTTGTTCATGAATCGATAGAAGTTGACATCGAACCATCATGGATTTTTCCACAAATGTTACGATGCATTTAACATTTAAGAATCAATTCAAAATACAATAATCAAACTCTGTGTTTAAAAAAAATCCCCCAAAAAAACTAAAATCAACTTAGAAATATTCAATTTAAAGCAACATCAACTCGATCATAATAAACATAAGCACGTCATGATTGCTAAGCAGAAAAAAAAGGTCTACGGGTATTTGTCTATTGTACGCGAAATTTGGTGCTTGCAACAGTGTGTATTCCGTGTGTATTTTGTGTGTGTAATGGAAACAATGTATATCACACACACACAGCATAGACTTGGTTTAAGCTCAAAATGAAACACAAAAATACGGGGGCCCGAATGACATTAAGAGCTCCATACACTTGACACAGTGCATATTCAGACGAAACCAACAACGGCCGCATTTCCATACTCGATCCGAATTTCTCGCTAATTTTTTTTTTATTCACACGAAATAAAAAAACACTTTGAATTTCGCTGTGTTTCAAATCATTTGATGTGATAAAACGCTGTGCATCGGTTTTATTTTAATTAATTGTGATTAATTCAATATAATTTTTTTAATTGTTGTGATAAAAAAAAGTACGCGATAGAAGAAACGTACGTTCAAATTTTGTGCATTTATATTTTCACTTTGGTCAAATGAGAAAGATCGCCGTGTTTCAGCCAAGAAAGATCGCAAAGTGTTTATCTCATTTTATGTCAAGAAGCAAAAAAACAGATAAATAAATTAAATGAAAATTGTAAAAATACAGTTGCCAGCTGATGTAGTATTTCCATGGGATGAGATAAATACAGAGAAAATGTGTTTGTTTTTCTCTCGAATCAATGTCAAACCGTTTAATTGCCATTCGCATGCGAATATTATTGAGTCGAGTACAACACAATAAAACCTCAATCAAAGCGAATTTAGAAATGAAACGCAATTTCAGTGATTGGGATCACAAAACCGTGATAGAATTGAAAGTCAAAATAAGCAACATTTGAAATAGCATTCGTGTCAACGACAAACGAAAGATGCACACACGAACACACTTGCACATTTTATGTTCCAATTGTTTGTTAGTTTTTATTTTTATTTATGGGAGTCGATCAATCAGCTGTTCTTCGAGACTCAAAAGATAATAATGACCGAAACTGAGAAAAACACTTTTCTGCGTTCAATTTTTTTTTCTTCACAAATTGACTGTGCTAACTTGTTTTTTTTTACTATGTCATTTCTATTTTGAAAGCGAGAAAAAAATGTTAAGTCTTTCGCCGTGTGGTTTGTTTCTTAATTGATATTCGAGCCAATAACAGTAGAGAACAATTAGAAAATCAAATAAAAAAAATTAAAATGCTTGAAAAAAAAGTAAATAAATAGAGATAATGAGCGAGAGGTAGAAATGGGCAAAAATTAACAAAGACGCAACAAGTGACTATAATAAAAAGATCAAACTTGTTCAGAAGTTCAGTAGACGGTCGTATTCAGATACATATCGATATAATTGTATTGAAGACACGCTGTTGTTGCTAGACAACGTCAACTCGATCAAGTTTAATTATTTTCAGAATATATTTATAGATAATTGCATTTGTAACCCAAGACGATGACATCGACCGCAAAAAAATAACATATATTAATGAATAATATAAAAAAAAAAAAAAAAAATAAAATATTGGAATTCTTAACAAATGGCAGACATGTATCTAAATAAATATGAAAACAAAAACATATAGGCTACCAATTGTACGGCCATGGTAGCATTTGTTGTTGTTACTGTTGAATTGTGTTTGCTTGCGAGCACGCAACGTTGATTATGAGATCACAACAGAATAAAAATACCTTGAAATAAAATCAATCCTGTGTTATTTTCATACGTAACACCATACGCGACCGTTTCAATATATTCATTAACGCTCCGAAATTCGAATATTGTTGCGGACGAAATGCTAATGATGACGGTATGCGGTTTCGATTCAAGTTCTTGTTCGAATTCAGATCCCTTGTGTTGGCAAATGGCTAGACGAAAGCCTATTGGCGATATTCCATAGATATGAGAAAAATACGATCATAAAAAGCGTCAAGCCATTTAAGCAAAAGCTTATGCATTGATCGATGGAAAGAGATGCTTAACGTTATATTCATTGATTTGCATCCAAAATCATCATCAAAGAGCAACATTAACTGCAGACGATGACGCACACGTGTACAAAGCACATCTGCGCTCTTGTATACTTGCGGCTACTCTATCTGGCTGTGCTTCATTTGCTGCTTTTATATAATATCTCTCGATTTTAATCCAAGTCATCCAATTTTTTTGTTGGTTTGGCGATTCGTTCTGCTTTTTCTTCCTTCGCTTGTCTTTGAGACTACATAAAATTTTGTGCTAAGTGCGGCGCGATGGCGACATCAACCGTAGCATATCATAAAAAAGTTAAATGATGTGAAATAACAACAAAAAAAAAAACATACCAATTGATAAAAACAAAAAAAAACACAAACGTTCGCGATTCACTAAATCAATTTGAAGAGCTTGTGATTGTTGCTGATTTTAACCATTTTTTTCGCCTCTTTTTTCCCACAGCATAAACATACACAACAACGCTTCAGAGAATAACAATTACTTTGTGACGTGATTAAAAAGTATCTATATATATATAAACGATTTTTTTTGTTCGGTTTCTGGAGTAAATAGTGAAACAAGATTATAACAAAAGTGGAAATATAAAGTAGCATCTAAATTGAGCGACGACAATCATGCAAAGTGTTAAAAATAGTCTAACAATTGGACGGCTAGCCATCAGTACAAACAAAGGACTCAAATTTCGTAATGGTAAGTACAAAACTGCTTTGGAAAGAAAAGCATTTTATCTGTTAATTGATCAGTGTTTCAGCCATTTTGAACTTTGGATATTCCCTGTCGTTTGCCATTTATAAAATGTGTAAATACCCATTGGCATAAAAAATATAAGCAATGTTTGACCACATCGATGATGATTAAAGTTGAATAAAAATGTGTGCTTGAGTATTGGCCAACAACAAAAAGTATCAATTCATTGTGGCTATTTTGCTACGATGCAAACAACAGCAACAACAAAGAAAAACAGTATTTTTCTGTTGCTAATTCCTGTGCAATATATTCGAGTGCACACGAATCGTGTTATGAGTGAGTGTGTGACCCGAGTGTGATTATTTATAATTTCTTGCTACCTGCTCAACCAGATTTCAATGCTTCATTCAATTCGTTTCGTCTCTATCATTTCTATTGCAATGTCATTTCTTTCTTTCTCTCTCTCTCTCTTTCTCTCTCATATACTCTCTTCGACACAAAATTGGCGCTTAGTTCCTTGTTCGTTAGTTCATCCAAATCGCACTGTTGTTGTCGCATTGAAAGCATATAAACTCTTTCACATAGCGAGATCGTAACAAATTGCTGGGCGTTTAGTGTGGATATCAGATAAAAATATGATGCACGGCTAAACAAATTTTTTTTAGTGGACAAGCTAGTTTAATGCTCTTTGACGTAACCATAATAATGAACGACTCTGGTGAACGATTGGAAGACGACGACGATGATGAAAAAGAAGAAGAAAAATGCACGATTCAAAACTTTATGGATCGAAAAAGCTTATTGCTACATCTTGCGATTAATTAATTCCAATCTCAAGTCAATTGGTTTGAGATGAATTTACGTTGCAATTCACATTTATGGCTGCATAATCAAATCGTAAAATCATTAATATCTGCCGGATCATAATTTTTTAATGCATACACCGTTTTATCGTTCTTGGAGCGATTTTCCAAAGCGTATATCATTCTATGCGTTGTAAAATGTGCAAACCTTTCAACCAATTTGGTATCGTAGAAAAATGTGCACAATTTTAACAAGTTTGGTAAAACATACTATCAAACAATATATCCATAAATACATGCTTCTCAAGTCAAGCTTTTCAAACGATCTATCGATGTTTGCAAGTCATTCGACTGAGTGAGTTCGTAGGCCAACAGGCAAATAAATTAAGACTAGGAAGCCGCAAACAACAGTTTGGTCGATTGAATTTTGCTGAAGAAATGAAAAAAATATGGCTACAAAAAGTGAAAGCCGCCAAAAACTATTTGATTTTTAACCTCTACCCACTCGGAAAACGAACACCTAATGCGCGAATATTTCTTCTCTACGAAAAATGCATTCCAGAATTCTTCGGATTGTGATTTGCCAAAACAATGAAACGTACATAATATAATTAATATCAACGTCGAATTTCACAATATGATTAGTAAAATGTAAAAACAAAAGAGAAAAAACTGGCAAAAAAAAAATCTCAATGAATGTTGGGAATTAAATCTGTTTCAATTTGGCGCCTCTGCTGATTCATACCAATCACCTTAATGGACATGCTGTCCTCAAGAAGTCTTGATTTCTTATCTTTTTAATGGATTCGGTTACAAAATTCAGTTAACATAACTTGTTTTCAACAAACGCAAAAAAAAGACCGAAATCATACCACAACACTAAAGTTGATTCACAAAATTGCTTACCGGCTTCAGTGATTTCAAAGTACCTTCACACGCGGTTTGTACCAATAAAATCGTTTCAATTTTTCTTGAAGCGTTATTTTTTTTTTTTAATGTCGAATGGTTTCAAACGGTATGTTGAAAAATAGTTCCATCCGGTATGGTCCAAAGACTTTGAATTTTCTTCATCGATTTCGTTATTTCCCGTGGTATTAGGCTGCACTATTTTACTTTTATGCAACAGGTTAACTGGTTATTGACACCGTGTGTCGTTTGCATGCAGTACCTTACATAAATCAGACAGTGCCGAGGTGATTTTCGATTTGTTACAGTTATCAAACGGAATAATCGAGAAAATAGAAACCGGAAATAAAGCGTACAAAGATTTTATAACCCGTGTAAAACCGAAAGACACGCTCTTTTCTCCTATTCCCAATCGATAGTTTCGAAATGGCTTTGCCATGGCGTAAAAAAAGTTTCGTTTTCTTTTTTCTACTGCCGCAAACACAATGGAACAATAATCTTTTGAATCGATACCAAATACTGTTTAAAATAAGTTTGGCATTTATCGAAATATTGCGCGACATTACTTTCAATCGTTTGGTTCGATTTGAAAACAATATATTTATATATCGATAAACAATTTGGATCATTTCCAAGGCAAAACATGTAATCATTTTTGTAATTCGTTTTAATTGAAAGCTTTTAAATACAGTACATAATTAAACCAGAAACACCGCCCGAAAAAAAGAAGACAAAACTAAACTTGTAGAGGATCGTTTTCCGTGCCCAAAACAAGATCGACGAATTTTAAATCGAGTGCAAAGAGTTACCTTAACAGAATATACACGCTCACATATGTTATGCTGATAGTAGTTGATCAGAGTTTCGAAATAATTCATATGTGCACGAGTTATATTTGTGTGCCAAAAAAAAAGAAAATATGAAGAGAAACAATTTGGCCGCTTTGCAAATAACAGTCTGAATGCTCGTAGCATTGCTTCAATGTTGTTTTCAATTAATGTTTTTTCGTAGATTGAGCTAAAGTGCGCATAAAAGCCAGAGACGACAACGATGGCGAAGAAATAAAAAGAGCACAGAATAACTAAAGCAATCAGTATTGAAAACCGCAACAAGCGTGCAGCATACAAAGTCATAAAGTTGCATGAAAAGAAACCATACCAAATGTTTTCGATTTCGGCAATACATGTATACACATATATTGGTGTTTTACAGTCGGTAAATTTTTATATCGCTTATATATATATATATATATATATATTTTGTTCATTCGTTAGTGACGATGATTGCATCACATTATTTTGAATACGGTATTTTTGTTGTCTACCCAATTTCAATCGTTCAACGTGCCCTGACTTTTGATAATAATGCTTCAGTCATGCTCGTTTCAAACGTTTCATTGGCCATTACATATATGCGCAACAATGATTCACCTTGTAATGAAACAATGACAAAAACTGTTGACACTATTGGTCAGATACTTTCTGATATTACCTATGGCACTCGCTTTAACCTATATACTTCGTGGTTCATACCATATAACTCAAGTTACAAATTAGAAGAATTGTGTTTGCAAAATAAGAAACATTGCTGTTCGAGTATCATCTTGGATGGGTCAACGTAATATACGAACGACTAATTGTCCACATTCAAGCAAACACACACATTGCGCAATGTGTAAAATGAAATAAGAGCTTGCTCGGTTCATGATATGCATTTGCTGCAATTTGTTCAAAGTGTGGACTCGCTACAGGGTTATTTGACATGTTTTTTTTTAATTACTAAAAATTATCCTGAACGTCGCATTTTTTGTTGTTGCTTAGACAATGTTTACAATAAGTTAAAATAATGTTCAAAAAGTGTTGACATTAATGAACCGCTCTTTTACTTTGTATTCTTCTTCTTCGAAACAAAATCGTTGCCAAACAAAAGACATCATGTTCCAACTGCGATTTCATCAGATCACTGTTCGACGATGACTGATTGATTTGCCTTCATTTCCTAATCTAATGCTTGAGTGAACGGTGAAAAATTGCAAATCTAATTGAACTCTCATTTTTTTTGACTGCGCAAAGATCACATAAGTTATACATATTTCTTTTTTTTTGTTTCGTTTGTTACTTTTTGTTTCATTTGGTGCGTTGCAATCATCAGACTCCGAGATAGAAATAGAGAGAAGGCAAGAGCGAGATATAGAGAGATCATAAGCATTATTACATCATGTGAAAGCATCGTAGTACTTGCATGGTTAAATCATGTCGTGTTGAGATAACTATGTAATTTGGATATATTAGATTAAATGGTAATACGGCGCAATCTCTGCTTCTATGTGTGCTTGTGTGTGTGTCGGTATGCTCAAGGTGTAGTGACGAATTCATGCATTATATTAACGACATAACTGGAATTTCATTCAAAATATGTTTCTCTCTCTCTGCTCGGGTCGTCTCTTTCTCAATCTTCTCTCATTTCGGCTCAAATTAAATCGTGGCTATATGAAACCAATTTTTTTTAATGAACGGCTATACATAACGTGATTTATTTTGTGTAATTAACACGATTTTTTCCATTGTGTATGTGTGTCTTTTATTGATTATATCCACTATTAATCTAGTTTTTTTTATTGTTATGATTCGAATTATGTAATTTCAAAGCTCATCCCAGAAGTCTAAAGCTTCAACTTTTTATTAAAAAGACAAACATTTTGGACTCATAACAACTGGCGTCAATTAATCAATTTTTTTAATTAAATTACCGTTTAATTAACACATGATCTTTACCGTTTGCCATCTAACAGCTGGTCAGATTTATTTCTCCTTTAAAAATAAATACGTCCAAACTATCACGTCTCTGTCGATTGATTTAAAAATATACATTTCAAAGCCATTTTTAACAAATTCCATTAAATAATCCATGGTGAGATTATAATTAGATTTTGATTTTATCAAAATATGTGATCAAATTACAAACGAATTAAGCTCATGAATACGGTGTAACAGACAAACAAATCAAACTCTTACTGTCACATTTGAAACGAAATAAAAAAAAAACGCAGACCAAAAGAAAGAGAAAAGTTAATGTGTTGTTTCCATGTAGTTATTGTTGTTCATATGGTATAGTCAAAATTATGTGTGGTGTTCGCTAACAGAAAAATGTGTTCAAGGTCAAGGTGAAAGTTGATATACAGAGATCGTGTTTTGTGGACATTGGCTGTGTTCCGGCTTTTAATATGCTCGATAAAAAATTCGTTGTCATCAAATCCGTTGGTTATGGTGACAAATTTGGATTATGCTTGTCAAAGCGGCAACCAAAACTAGAAATCTAACTATTGAAATCTTTCGTTCTGGGTTTTTGACAACATTGTAACAAAGACATCATTAACTTTGAATCCATAAGTAACACACACACAGATACATCATTTTTTATGGTTGTTTTTTGGTGTTTTGGAATTAGCGAAAAAAAACGACTTCTTTGTCCAACGGACAATGAACAATTTTAACAGCTTTGCCTCTTTTCAGATTCACGAAAAAAAAATTGCCCGCAAAAGAAAAACAAAACGTTAACAGAAGTTTTGCTAAAAATAAAATTGCTTCACGTACGAAACTGAAGAAATTGTTCGTTTTTTTTAAAACCGAATAAGAGACTTCGAATGAAATGAAAAAGTTTATATACACATTTAACTCGGCCTACGATTGCATAAGCATTAGCCTTTTCATGTGTAGTATTTCTTTCAATATATGTACATACGATTTATTGGCTCAATTACGATTGCGTTTGTTTTTTCCTTTTCATTTCTTCTGTTGTGTTCATTTTCTTGATTACGCTTTTCATGTCAGTACGAACATGCATTTGAAATCTAAACGAGTATTATTTCGCACGATTTATATCGCGTTAAAATGAGTCAGCAAACAACATAGATTGATAAATATCAATCGATAGGCCTTTAATATATAATATAGGCATTTTTTTTAAGTTCAGTTATTTTCGTTTTGCTTTTTTTAGAAGAATGAAAAATACCTATTGGTGGTTAAATTCCAGACATAATTTAAGTGGGTCGATGCAATACTTCAAATGTCAATGTGACAAACAAAAATATATAATGCTTTCAATTGAATTGAATTTAATTACCACGAAAATGTGGAAACTTGTAACCGCGCATACGCACATTTCTTTGTATTACATACAAAAGCGATTTACATTATTGTTGATCGTCTGTTTCTGTTTCTTCATTCAACGCCCGTGCAATTCTTCAAATGAATGCATTACCGTGGATGTGGCGTAAGTTTTTGACTGACTGACGGTACGACGTTGATATCCACGGAATATTCCATATTAGAATTGTAGTTCATAATCAAAACGGCGCTGTTCCACTGGAAAACTGAAGAAATTACTATGGTCATACATGCGCAATTTAATCGATTGATTGATACTTGACGCATTCAACATTGCGCATAATTTTTAACATTTTGAACGGAACGATAATGCTGACGCGAACAAAATGGCGGAACAAAATAGACAGTGTTGTTTTTTTTATGGAAACTAAAAATCAACGGTACTTTTCCAAAGTAAAAACATATTCCATATTGACGAAATACCGTTAGACGTCATTGCAAACCGTTCAATAACATTCGAACTATTCGCTTTAATTGCTGAATATAAAAAATTGACGATAAAAAATATATATAGTATAGATGTTGTGTTCAGTTAATTTTGTTCAATCGGATTTTATTAGTGCGGAATTGCATTGTGTGTGCACACATCTTTTTTTTTCATGTCATATTTGTTCATTTTTTGTATTCATCAAAATTGAAAGCGTTGCTGAAAATGTACAATATATCGAATGATAAATGCAAATACCAAAAGTGATGCATGATGGCCATTAACCGTTGCATGCGATCGCAAAATAAATAAGCCAACAAAAAAAGAAATCGTTTTTGTATTAACGAATTACATTGGTCGTGAGTGACACTGCACACACAAAAAAAATCAGACTGTCTAGTTAAAAAAAAACTTCTTCTCAGGCCTCTCTGACGTAAATAACGAGACGAATGAAAACTAAATCGCAATGATGTGTTGTCTCAAGCGTCCGAAACCCAATGACCAAGAATGTACAAAACGGATGACGAATAAAAAAAGCGTATCCACAACAGAACTGAGAATGCATAGACCAATAAAAACCGTAGTTTTATTGCAGCGTCAACATTTAACTCAAGTTATCCTCGGCACAATTACCTTGAAATGAATATTATTAGCGTTTCGGTTCTTGATTCGGTTTCAATCAAATGTATGAAAGAATGAAAGAAAAAACAAACAAACATTATACTATATTTGCATCAAATTGTTGGTGTTGCTGTTGTCGCCCGTCGGTCGTTCACATAGTTCATGACCATCACCATTGAATTTGCGCATTCGAAGCGCTCATACGCCGAGCCAAGGCAAAGAATTCAATTCTAATGTCGAAACAATTCGCTTCGAAACACACTCTGTGTGTCGTACAATAAACCAATGCATTTGACACATTGGACGACAGACAAATGTCTCAAGATAATACCATCTCAAGTTCATATATAATATTTGTCATAGCCCATGTATACACGTTTTGGATCGCCTTACATTTTCACATTTTTGAATGCGAAAAAAATGTCGGCTCATTTAAATAATCGTGAATATTTTCACTGATGAATTTCACATCATCTTTTCTCCCAATAACAGATAATTCCAGTGTCAGTCTCGAAACACTGTCAAAACTGTCAGACCTTGTATTTGTTTAACAAATAACAAAAAAAAGCAACAATTAAAAAAGGCTTACTTTTGTATGCGTCAACGCAACTTGTTTCCCTTGATCAAGTTTATTTTTCGCTTGTATAGTATCTGACATTCAATATATGGCTCGTGATACCGAGAGAGATTCACTGCAAATTAAACCAATATCATAAGTGTAAAGTCAGTAAAAGTTTTACAGTTGAGAATGTAAAAGTGCTGATTGTATTGAGAATTAAAGGCTTTGGTTTCAGTGCTGGTTGTCAGTTGTTGACACGTTTCATTGATTATGTTCATTGACTTGCAAAATGCATGGTGATGTACATATCGGTTAAGGTTTCTGTGTTTGTATTTGACACAAAACTCATTTGGCTGGAAACAGAATCCGAATTAACGAAACATTAAACTAGAATTAACGAAACATTGTAATTTATTTTGGTTCGTATGTAAATAATAATGATAATAATGTTTGTATTCTTTTCTTTTTTCTGTCACAGGTCTCTTGTATGCATCAAGCTTGAACGCGTACAATAATAGCAATGGAGCTTCAACACAATTTGATATGCCAACACATCAACAACATAGATCGGTACACTTGAGTCCTATGCGCTGCAAATCTACAAAAGATACATCGAATACACCGCCACCACCACCACCACCGCCCACGGGTGGAAATAGAGGCAATGGAAACGATAAACCACCAAGCGACACCGAAAAAACCACATCGACGACCAAGGGCAGTGGAAGTGGTGATAAAAGTACAACTATGAAATGCCCACGATGTGGTGATCCATGTTCACATGTTGGTACATTTGTCACATTGTCACGGTTTGTGAAATGTGTTAAATGTAATCACTTCTTTGTGGTATTGAATGATGATAAAAAAATGAAAAATGCACCATTAAAAGATAACACAAATCTAAAAACTGACCGAAGGCAACCACCGCCTCCCAAGAAAATTATGGAATATTTAAATAAGCATGTAATTGGTCAAGATCTCGCGAAGAAAGTACTAGCGGTTGCCGTTTATAATCATTATAAGCGCATTTATCATAATGCACCTAGTTCGACTGGTAATCAAACAATGGGCGATTTCTCATCGGCCGCGGCAGCATCACGTGGCGGTGATCTATTACATATATCAGGTATTGGACACACAATGGTCAGTTCGCACCAGAGTGAATTGCCACGATCTGGCCAACAGCAACAAACACAACCGCCCACAAATCAACCTGCTTCCGGTTCCGAATTGCTCGATCAAAAAACCCATGAACTTAAGCTGGACAAATCGAATATTTTAATGCTTGGACCGACGGGTTCGGGAAAAACACTTTTGGCACAAACCATTGCCAAATGCTTAGATGTTCCGTTTGCAATTTGTGATTGTACCACATTAACACAGGCTGGATACGTTGGTGAAGACATCGAAAGTGTCATTGCGAAATTGATGCAAGATGCCAATTATAAGTGAGTTTGAAATTTACACGTTTATTCAAACACACCTCGCAACCGAAAATCATTTTTTTTTAATTGTTTCACCTTTAAATAGCGTCGAACGAGCACAATTGGGTATCGTTTTCCTTGATGAAGTTGATAAGATTGGAGCTGTGCCAGGTTATTTCCAAATTAAAGCCTTTTTTTCTAAAATTTAATTTGCAGTTCGTTAGTTTTAACGTTTCGTTTCTTTTTTTTGTATTTGATCAGGCATTCATCAATTGCGTGATGTTGGTGGTGAAGGTGTGCAACAAGGAATGCTTAAAATGCTTGAAGGAACCATTGTGAATGTTCCAGAGCGTAACTCACCTCGAAAACTTCGGTATTTATACAATAATCGCAAACACTCAATATCCTTATTTAATCGAATCCTTTCTGCTGATTCATTTCTCAAGGGGCGAAACAATACCTGTTGATACAACAAATATTCTCTTTGTGGCTTCTGGTGCATACACCGGTTTGGATCGATTGATTGCCAGACGTCTTAATGAAAAGGTTGGTGGCACCGTTCTCCATTCAATGGTCGAATCTTTAATGGAAACATTGTTTTAAAACAGTATTTAGGTTTTGGTATGCCTACCATTTCGTCAGAAGGAAGACGGGCTGCTCAAGCGTCTGCGGCTCCAATGGAAAATGATCAAACCGAACGAGATGCATCGCTTCGCAAAGTGGAAGCTCGTGATTTAGTTGAATTCGGAATGATTCCGGTATGTAATTACAAAACCAAATTCAAATATCAAAATGAAAAACTAAAATTACGAAATTTGTAGGAATTTGTCGGCCGTTTTCCGATCTTAGTTCCATTCCACAGTTTAGACGTTGATATGCTGGTTCGAATTTTAACCGAACCGAAAAACGCCTTATTGGAACAGTACAAAGCACTATTATCTATGGATAATGTTTCGCTTAAATTTTCCGACGAAGCTTTAAACGCCATTGCTAAATTAGCTATGGAACGGCAAACTGGGGCACGTGGCCTTCGTTCAATATTGGTAAATAATCATCATTCTATTGTGATAATTGTAAAAATTCAAAAATGTAATTATTTTGCCTTTGTTTGTGATTTCGACAGGAAAAACTGTTGTTGGATGCTATGTTTGAAGTTCCTGGCTCCGATGTGAAAACGGTACTGATAACTGAGGACTGTGTCAAAGGTGATTGTCCACCGGAATATATTCGTGGAACATCCACTTCAACGAGCACCGATGAACCACCAAATACACAAGCCACTTCCACCGAAGAAGAAGAAAGTGCACAAGTTCGTGTGAAACAATAACCATAATATGCACGATGCTCATTCATATTAGACGTTTTGTGTTTGAAGAGTTTTTATTAGGAAAATAAAAAAAAACGAAAAATTCAATATATAAAAAAACCTACAAATATTCAAATAAGTTGAGAGCGGTTGAGAGTTGTTGAAAATATTTTTTTTTCGCTAAACAGAGAAGAGGAATTTTATTCAGACATTATAATATCGTCGATTTGATACGCTGTAACGATTGCTATAATCAATTAAATACATTAAACACATTTTTAAAAAATGAGTTAATTTAAAAACGGAATTGTATTCTGCAAAAACGTGTCCACAAATGAGAGCGATAGTAGTTTAAATATTCAATCGAGAAAATGTTATCCTAAGATTCTTTTTTCTTGAACAATTGAAAATTGTTCAAAAGTTCGGACGGTAAGGTTTTAAAATAAATGTTTTTGCTGATTTAACTGAATTAACAAACTTTGGGTTTTAATTCGTTTCTTTTTTGTTTTGTATAGTCGTTTTCAATAAGATCTGTTACAGCGAACCGTCAAAATTTTGAACAAACAACATACCCTCAACAAAATTCAAACCAAATTGACACGTTTAACTAAGGAGCCTTGTGTACTTTTGAATGGAAATGCGTTCCGAAATTCATTGTATTAGTTTGACAACACAGATCTTTTTGGAAACGACTATACAATATGTAAGTTTATCAACAAAAACTTATCTGATATGGTCGCTTAAAGTGCAATCGCATTGCAATATTTCAGTAAATTTGAAATTGATATAAAATTGTTGACAAGTGAAAAAGTGTCTTATCTTCCATTTTAGTGTGCACAATCCAAAGGTCGTTGAATGTTCCTATTTTTGCACGTAGTCGTTACTTTATTTCAACAAAAGTATGCACGGGTTTGCCCGTTATTGATAGACATGCTAGATTCTTTATCAATAACAATTTTCTTGATGATTTAATTTGCAAAAAAAATCAAACATTGGTCGGTTTTTTGCTCAGTTTTATTTGACATTACTAAAATAGACAAATTGTATAATGTATACACCATTATTTAGTGGTAGTTCCTTAATATTACTAAAATCAATTTTCCATGGAGTATATATTTATTATAATAAAATAAGATAAAAATATATATACCATGTTGACCAGTTTGAATCACTTTATAAACATTTGAGTATACTTTAAATGTGATAATAGACTCTGTTTAATTTGGTTGGTTGTATATCAATATTTTGTTTTTATTTCAGATGAATACTTGAACACATATTCACACATTCAATTGATGTTTTGTTTTTTCTTCATTCAATATATAATAGACATTCAATGTGGATGAGTTGTTAGTGTCATAGACGGTTTGGTTGTTATTAATTTGTTTTTTTTTTTCTTCAAATAAACACAATTTTTCTCATAAATTCATTAATTTTTATAAGATTGTAGAATTTTGGTTCAATAGAATCATCATACCATGATATAAATGCTATCTGTGATAATCTGGGTTTCATACTTCCTTCACAATACACATGGTCGAGCTAATCTATTTCTTCAAAAATTAATTCTATTTTGGACGTATCTGCTATATATTTTTTTCATGCAAAATTATCCTCTTTCATTCAAACTGTGAAAGGTGTTTTAATCGAGGGGGAAACCACGGATTCTAATATGTGCTAATTTTTTCTAATATTTCTAATAAAACGCCATATGACATGTACATTTGACATCTTTCTAATATGTTCTAGTTTTTCTAGTATCGAGTTCGTGGGTAACCCCAAGGTTTTAATGCACCCATATCAAAATCATTTGATTTTTTTTAATCTATCAATTGTATGATTAACTCTACCCAATGTGTTCAAAACCATCAATTTTTTGTATGACTCTTGTCTGTAGTATATTCTTTCTTTCATTTATTTGATGATAAGGCGTGATATGTTGATGTTGCACCCATTTTCAAACATTTCAGAGAAAATGTTTCTTATTATATTATTATTATTTTTCTCACTTTTTTTCGTCTGAAACCATTTTATCTAATCTAGATTAGTTAATATCATTTTGCAAAAAAAAATAAGAGCCTGCGTCGTCCCACTTTTCATTACTGACTGACTTCATACAATATTAATCATAACACTTAATAAATAATGAATATAAATTAGAAAACAAAATAAAAATATAGCTTAATATAGAAGAGAAAAAAAGAGTGTCAAGTCAGTGTGTGTACATATATAGTGATGCTTATTGTGATATAGTCTGTGAGTGCGAGTAGGAGATTATATGTCCCCGTTGTCCATTGCGCTGTTCAAATCTTTTACAATAGCGGCAACCACTTCTTGATAAGGGGAATCGACGCGGAAACAAGTCTCCAGCAATTTGGGATCGTTAAAAAAATCAAATACTTCATCGATACGTCCAAGTGATTTTTCGGTTAAATGCCGTTCAACGATGCTTTTCAGTGCTGCCCGTGATTCTTCCAACGACTTTTGCAAATACGGCAAATCAAAACTGAAATCAACTTCATGGAAACTGATAACAGCCATCTGGGTACACTGGCGAAAAAAAGAAGAAGAAAAGAAAATAATTGAAATTATTCCAAATAAATTACATTATTGCATTAAAACCATGACAAAACAATCTAATTGAAAAGTTCCGATGGTAAAAATCTAATATTACCTGAAATTTACTGCGAAACCGTTCAACAACTCGTAATTCCTCGGCACTGAATTGGTTATTTCGGTGAAGGATTCCGATCTTGATTACAATCTTAATGATATTTTTCACCAAACGTTCCGCCTCCTTCTTATTTCCACTCTAAAAATTGTAAATAAATAAATTGGATTTTATAACTTAATTTCAAGTCTCAAGTCTCCACGGATATTACGATAGGAAATGTAATCAAGAGATACTTACATGTAACTTTGCCAACCGATAAATATTATCGAGCAATGAGGCTGTGGTTCCGTCGATAAAGGTTTTTGCAACGGTCTTTGTGGCCATTCGAGATAGGATTTTCTTCTGTGCCCGCAACCCAATGTCTCGAGCTCTAAACGCATTTTCCGTCATGACTAAGTGACAAATAAATTGTAAAAGAGAAGAAGAAAAAACGTTTTACATTATTGAAAACCGAGATTCAATTATTTCATGATGTACAAACAAAAAAAAATGTTTTGAAAACCATGAAAACGCAATAAATTACGTTTTAAACTTTTGAATAAAGATGGTTTTTTTGATGTTGCCATTTTAAAATTGCGTATCGCATAAAAGAAGGTGCTATACCAGTGACTACTTGATATAAACTAAATTGATGACAACAACTTGTTCCGACGTACTTGATACAAGAAAAGTGCACCGTTTTTTTTTTTCTTTTTCAGTATTCATCAGAATTTTAGTGAGTAGTAACCAAGGATACGGTTGGAATGTGGCTCGTGTAATGATGTTGAGACAGGTGCGAATTTATAATGAACATTGTACGTTGATAGGCTGCTATAGTCCCAAAATAACAGCTGTACACAATTTTTTTCGTTTCGTTTGAAATTCCATTTTGAATTTCATCTGTTTTTTTTTTTATATTGTAGCAGGTAGAACTTATTTTTCTTCATAACATTACAATGGAAATAGATAAAAATACCACATCGTCGTCGCCGTTGCCGTTAGTGTCACGAATATCGATTACTACAAGCAAATAACTACTCAATGAGGTTTTTTTGTCAATCAATTTACATTTTCCCTTGCAAGAACTTTTGAAGAAAAAACAAGAATTGAAGAAAAATAGGAAACTTTTGTAGTTTACATTCAATTATAAAGTGATAACGAATGCAAATAATTTGTCGGTAAACCTTGAAACTTCGAAAATTGACAAGTTTCACCATTTTTCTTTTATCGTTGTAACTTTGAAGGGGAACTTTGTTTTGTTATTGTTACTGTTATTGAGTTTAAAAATAGCAAGAAAGAAAAACTTTTGGAAAAAAAAATCTGTTGTTGAAAAGATCAAAATGATAAAAAAAGTAAATGCAAAGAAAAATAAATCGTTTTTATATAAGAACCTTCTTTTTGTTCCTAAATCCGAGCAAAGTAATTCTTTAGATAAAGATTCAACAGAAGAAGGATGATATTAGATGTTACGACTCTGTAGAGAGATAAGTACAAACAATGGAATAGATCTGTACTTATGGTTTTGCGAATGTAACTGCAGTGTCGAAAACAATAGCATTCCAAATGAATGTAAATAAAATGTTAAAGTAACGTTGTCATTTGCAATGGTTGAATAATAGCAATAATAATAAGCAGTTCAGTATTTATGATATGTGTATTGTGTATGTCATAAAAAAGGAGATTTGTCGGCATTCTTCAAAGCACATGTATAACATTATCTTCGAGAAATTCAATCTGCCCACACACGCAAACTGAGCGGCAACGTGCTTCTCATTAGACTCTCAAGCGCTAAGCAAAACTCAAATCAAATGCAATGTTGCGTAATCGAATCTCTTTATCTCTCTCTTTCTATCTTTTTCTTTTTCGACGGAAGTTTTAGAAAACCTCAAAGCAGCGAAACCAACTAAACTCGTTCAGATGACGGAACTCATTAGATCTAATTACCGTATCATATGTTCATCCTATTATTATAACGATAATTTTTGTTTTTATCAGTGAACAGTGTTACCATTGTGTGTGTGTATCAATGCGCTCGAGTGCATTATTACAGTGAAGCGATTGTATCGTTGCAGCCAGCAAATGAACGAACGAATGACAAAAGAAATTCCGCAAAATTGCAATTCCTTCGACAAGGTCGTTGTAAAAAGATTTCTTGTTGTGCACATTCGCAACGACAACGAAAAGCCTTTGTTAAGTTGTTTTGTTGTGAAGAGCTACCAAGACAAGACAAGACGACTTGTAGATGGGAGAAAAGAAAACATAAAAACAACCAGATCGTAATGCAAATTCGCCTTATAAAAAAATGACAAGAACTTGTTTTCTTGTATTCTACTCTTTCATGTCATATCATCAATGCTGTTTGAATCGATAACTCGCGCCGGTTTCTTTTTTCAACTCTTCGACCACGTTTTGTTTGTACTTGGTGTATTCCTTTTGGGCGTATCTCATTCGAAAGCAACTTATACGAGAAATGGGGGAAAAAATCAACAAAGCTCAGCTGACAACAAGAACGTTCTAAACGAAACATGCCGATTTACAGTTATTTACTGTTGCCTTGATTGGTTTCACTGCGAAAAGCAATAAATTGATCCAATCGATATTTCTCCAACATTAACAGATTTCGAAAACAACCAACTAAGAATAAAATTGAACATGATAACATAATAAATGGAAAGTGACTTACCTTTTTCTACCATTGGGACCAATCAAAACCAAAACAAAATGATAAAATCTCGTGCGATCGATTTTATAGCGAAAATTATAATGTGGCTTCTAATAAACGAAACTTGTGCATTTGCATCAATTCAAACGACATAAACTAAACTCGGAACTAAAGGAAACGTGCGCTTCTGAAATAATGAATAAAAAAAAGAAGAAAATAAAATAGAAAACGGTCATTAAACAATAATAATAAAAGAAACTTAATTGATCAAATGGGAAAAAAAATCAATAAAACAACTTTTGATGGTTGACGTTGAATGAATAAATTATTTATGTATGAAATTCGAAGCTTGGCTTCTGATGATGGTGAGCATATTCATCGCGAATGAAGCGTAGAAAATCAACCGAATTGTGTGCGAAATTGGAGAACAAACGCAGCAATCAATAATTCAATGACAATGGAGTTTTCATTTCAAATGGCAATATTTCAATGCTATTTTGTTGTGTGTTGTGTACGCGTGTTTTTTGATGATACAAATGAACACGAATGAAGAAAAAAAAGTGTTGAACCGATGTGGAATACAAAGTATGAGTATTTCCTGTAAATGGATTTGCAGATTTTTTTCCCCTACAACTTATGTGGACACGTGTGTCACATATAATTTATAGTTTATTCGCTGTTTTTTTGTTGTTATTCAATTTTATCCGGCAAGCTCTTTCGTCTCTTTAATATCATATTCAATTTTTTTGCTACTCATTAATTTGATGCACAAAGTATAGCGTGCGTCATACGCGTTGCCTGTTTAACCACAAACAGATAGAGAAAGAAAATTTTAATGCATACGAAAGTGGAATGCAAATCTTATGGTAATCATCTGAATAACGCACTGAGAAAGGCGAACGGCATTTGAGAAACGCACAATATTCAAGTACCATATAATAGCCGGAAGTTCATTGTGTATTTCATATTCACAATGATTGCATGTCTCTCTCTCTCTCTCTCTCTGTCTGTGTGTGTTTTTTGTTGTCTATGTTTTGTGTGAATGCATTTCATTTGAAGTCATACATGCTCACAGAGGGGGGCTGTGAGCCCGATATACCTCCTCTTAATCATCCAATACCACCCCTTTTGTATGTATGTTCAAATGTCATGTGAAATTCGAAACTCAGGACTAGGCTTAAACAATTTTACCAAAAATGTACTTAATTGTAGCACTACATCTTTTTAATTGTACCATACTCGTTAAATTGGCAAATGTAAAAATGGGCTATGGTTTTTAATGGGCGGTAAAATACCCCCTTAAATGTCGGCCATGCCGTTGTATGATTTGGAGACACACAGCTCAATGCGAAGTTCATATAAACGTGCCGATGGCATCCAATCAACATCGACACGATTATTATTACAGCAAACATATTTATCTATGGATAGAAAACTCAGAGCTATTTTTGAGATGGCATTCCATCCATTGAGCTATAAACAAAGTGCAATTTATTTTTCTCTTGCAAATATCACGCAGTGCACTTTAAATAACAATTTCAATGGTTTTCTCTATCTATCTCTCTCTCTCTCTCTCTCTCTCTCTCTCTCTCTCTCTTTCTCTCTCTCTCTCTCTGTATCTTTTAAGTTTGGTTTAAATGAAGCAGATTATACTTACACAAGCAACCAGCACAGTCAATCGCAACACGCTGGTACACAACCCATGTTTGAAACTCTAGAATGTTCGCATAATTGTTCATGCTGTAATCATTCGGTCTCTGTTGTTCTCAATTTGATCGGTTGATACTGCAATGTTTGTAAAAACAGCTCACTCCCTTTCTCTGTCTTTGTAGATAAATTCGCTTGTACACAATCCGCTTCTCTCAGTCACCTTTACATTTATTCCATTAATATCAATTGATGCGCAAAATTGCAATGCTGCAATTTTTTTCTCTGAAATTGAAACAAACAAATTGCTTATATTAACTCTCGAACCAACAACCATGATAGCATAAAACAAGTAAACAAAATTGTTGTTGAAAAGCGTGGCCAACTATCGTTCCCTCTGTAACATTCTCTTGAAAAGGAAATGGCGCCGATTTTATTGTCGAAATTATTTATAATTATACCCCAACCAATTCAAAGTGGATGCGTTACTCACTCATACAAATAAATTTCATATTCGCATTTATTACGATTCAATAAAAGTTGCGTTTGCCGTTGATAATTAAACGCATCAAATTAATTGGAGCGTCGAAAAAAGTTGGCGTTATAATTCAAGATATAAAAATCGCTAATTAAATTCCGTTTTTTTGTTCAGTCTGATTCTTCTGAACGACTGGCACTGGGCCGTACATATTTTCCATCAGGTCAAGTTGGATACAAAAAGGATAATTGAAATAATCTATCACCACATATACACCGAGCAACAACCTCCAACTTATTGGGAGTGTACATTAATTTCAGCGGTTTTTTGTTTGAAAATGAAAGTTCATTTCAATGAAACCGTAAAATATTCTATAATCAAAGTACTGCCCATCACTAGCCACTACTCTGGTTCTTCTTTTAGTCAGAAGACAAACTTCGGGTCGAAAGAATTCCTCGTCTTCATTCAATTCGAAAAAAAAAAACGTTACCTTCCAACTGCGATTAGCTTGTCCTGGACCAGGTATGCAAAAATTGTGATCCTCAGAAATAGCCCATTCTGCTTTTTGCGCACTGAAATTATGCCCCATAAAAGACTGTATAAAATGTAAAACTATAGCACCACTACGGACAACTATGGAGTTCTAGTCCATTGTTTACAACTGAGCCAATGTCTTTTCACTATTTGGCGGTAACTTAGTGTAGATAACACTGAATTCCGTCGTGGCGCTAGCACTGTACGGCTTTTTGTAAGTATTTTTCGATTTTTTTCTTTTAAAGTAGACTCAAATAGACTAATAATTATTGAAAGAGACCATTTCTATCAATTCAGACGAGTTTCAACATTTTTTGATTATTTGTCCTTCCGATTACATACTAATTACATCAAACAAGAAATAAACCCGACAAATTTTATTAGGAAACCTTTAAATAATAAAACATGTTTTGTTTCAACACAGTGAGGCGCACCAATTTATTAGGATTTCTGTTAAAATATTGCGATTTTATAAGGAAACCTAACAAATTCATTTTAATCTCTTGTGCGATCACCTGATGAAAAACCACGAAAATTAATGTATACTCCCAATAATAAAGTTTAATAAATATATTATAATTCAACGGAATATTTAATTTGTTTGATTAATAACAACACGCCAGTGTTTTTTTCAAAGTAAAAGTCATTTAATTCGGTTAGTTTTTTTTTTTTGCTCACGTGAAACGTGAGAATAATGTGGGCTTGGTTCGCAACACAATTATTGATCGCGGTTTTTTTCTCTTTCGATACGTTTTATACAAAGTTGTAATTTTCCATCATTCTCGGTATTTATAAATTGGCATGAAAAAAAGGCACCGTAAAGTTGTGGCAGTTTATGTACAGTAAATGGCACTTTGTAAATAAAATGTAACCAGAAAAGTTTTTGCTGGTTTTTTAAGTGAATAGCAATAGAGTGTAAACATTGTTATGATATTTCCATATCACTGAACATGTTTACAAATAAACTGTGTACATACATCGGCAGAGTTGTCACTTTTTCAACTATCGATTTGTCGCTGTTCCTCTTTCTCTCTCTTTCCCCGTTCTCGGTTGAAATGTATGCATCAACATTCTGTAAGTAGTGTCAGAACTCATCAATCATTCATGAGGAATGAAAATGTTGACACTTGTTAGATCCAAATTACTCACTACATATGTGTCATACTATATCAACAAAATAATGTGTAAGGGGGTGGCAGTGTTGCTTAATCTTGAAAAGTAATTCGGAGGTCGATATTTGCAACGGATTTACGATTATGTTTATTAATCAAATAAAGACTTCAAGCAATGACAATAACGCCCAGCAATGTGCAAAATCAGAGCAAACACATTAATTCGCCGCTTCAAAAGGTGAGTCAATCAAAGCACAGTATTTAGTTGATTGTGCCAAAGAGATAAAGTGTCGAAACGAAAACCAACAACAAAATGCGTCACTCCGATGATATGACAAAGTGATTCAATGTCACAGTTAACCCTACGCGATTATATTCAACGAGTATCACTTATTAAAACAGTTGACAGACTATATCAATGGGAGTTAAATGTCTCAAATTTAACTACGCAAAATAAAAGTAACGTTGCAACGTTAATTTCAATTTATATAGGACAAATGACTGGGGTGCATCGCTATAAGGAAGCACCAGACTCGACAGAATACACCAACAAACAAAGAATTTATTTTATTTGAACCAACTGTCTTTGTTCATTTATTCGGAACAATGAGTTTCGTCTGTTATTAAGTATGATCGAAATTGTATCCACTTTCTTTCTACGATTGGAATTGCTATGTGAAACATCTGTCGTTGCCGGGTCTACGAACGTAACAAACAGAAACAAAAAAAATACAAGGAGGAACGTTTATTTGAAAAGACGTAGTCGATCACGTGTGTAATAAAAAGTGCACTTCCCCTTCGCGGTAAAATGCCAACGTATTTTTTTTTATTGTATATTTTTTACTATAGGTATTCGTCTTCCGAGCTACACATTGTTGTTTTATATTGACGCGATGCAATTCCCTTGACTGTCTACCAAAATGTTTATGATTCATTTCAGAATTTATTCTGAAGCTGTATTCAGTTCAATTTAAATTATTCATGACAACGAGTCATTTCACCAGTGGAAAGAAATGAATGAAGTACAAATGGCGCTGAATAAATTCATTAAATTTTAAAAATTTGTATAGGAAACAATCGAATATTGTCATACTATTTTATAACATTTTTACTATCGTTTGACTATATGAATACAGTTAACTAGAGCTTAATTTGATTAAAAAATGTCTAATAAAGTTTTGTTCTAAACTCATCAATAAATTTTTTGCACATGGGTTTTTTCTATAGTTTCAAATTGCTTTTTATTTCTTCAATTCATATGCAATCAAAAATGAATAAATTCACTAAACGCATAGGCGCAAGTTTTACGCAGTTTATTTCTTTGACTTGAAAATAATTATGGAAAAGTCGTAGGCATAAAATGTTTTTAAATCAATGACCTTCTTATTAAAAAAAACTGCGAATCATCGGAATTATTCAAAAACGCACCTTCATTCCCAATAACTGAGGTCTAATTGAATTAGCATATACTTTTCTGTTTCAATATAAACTTGTTTCGTTTTTAAATCCTCTTACACTCCAAAAAAGGCAACAACATCTATGAATATCAATCGAAGAATAATAGAATAATTTTGTTCAAAAGTTGTTGTTTCTTTTTTTTTCTTCAAACAAACTTGTTTTGTTTCTTATTTAAAAATACAACAAAAGACGATGAACTGAACGAAAATGGGATGGAATACATTTCACATATTAACATGACCACATATATCGATCAAATATGTACATTGAATTTGACCAAATTCACTCAAGAACCGTGTAAAAAATTCTAATGAGCAATTCAAAACTTTATGGCATAGACAGTGCAATAAGAAAAAAAAACAACAGTTATAAAACTGATATTAAATTGATGCGATAACCAAACAACAACATCGACTATTCAGTTTTTAATTGGCATGATATTTTCGCCAACCAAAAATCGGCCACAATCGAATTAAAAAAAAGCGGAATTTCTTTATTACATTCACTTATGGACATTATACACGAACAAATAACCATTGGAATTTTGTTTTTACAATGAAAAATGTAATGCCATCATATAAGAAATACGTACAATGTATAAATCGGTTTATGCCACAAAATGAGCGAGCAGAGAATCAAAACAGAATCGCGTGAAAGGTGGTGAAACGAGCACTTTTAACACGTTTAAACTAACTCAATCGACAAACCGCTTGAGACTGATTGAGTCTGTTTTGCACATCGTACAAACTGTTTGGGTTGGTAAGTACACAAAAAAGTAGCATATACACACTGGTATCGGCTGTATTGAAAAAGACTTTTCAATGCTGCTCTATGTATATAGGATTTTTTTACGCTGGCAACACATACGATTCAGTCAGCTGTTGGGACATTTTGACAGTTAACACACGACCTTTTTTGCCATTTCGAATCAGACGTTAGCATGGGCTTTTATTCGCTGGAAATTTCTTATCGTTCGATTGATTTTGAATAAGACTTTGGACAGTCGTTTTATCATTATTTGGATCATGTGGGCGATTTTATACATCAAAACATCAAAGACGACTCCGATAGACGTAAAAAAAGAAAGAAGAAATGTTGACATTTTTATTTTATCTATCTTTATTAGATCATTTCTATACGGTAAAAATAGTTAAAAATTTATAAATTTCTTCACAAATTTTATTTACATAAATAGTTTCCATTTTTGGGCGAAATTTCGTTTTTCATTCTCTTACATTTCTTATTTATAAATTGATTCATAGACTTGAATGTGAATTTTATAGGTTTTTCTTTTGTTTTCAATTAATTTATCTATTTTGATTGTATCGAAGCATCGGTAACATATGTTCGCCCAAAAATTCGAGTATATTTGAGCATTTATATATTTATTAAAAAAAAAAAAAAATAATGTTGAGATGAAAATGTATATAGTGGATTGTTTACATTCAAAATTGATTAAAAGTTCGTTTGAAATTTTGAAGTATATACTCAAAAAAATGACTTTCAAACAGAAGTTGAACACTTTATCACGACATCATTTACTAGGTGGTAATAATCTAATCTAATTTAGTAATAGTATTTCACTTTTCAAAAATAAAAACCTCTATTGACACGAGTGATAAATGTCTAAATCTTTGTTTTCTCTTCATCATTCTTAAACAAACAAAGAAAAAATCAATAGACTATAAATTTCAACTAAGTGTTAGCAAAAAATCAATCAACTCAAAATATGTGATGAAAAATAAATGGCAATTCTTTGCTACTTCAATCTAATTTTCTACTAAAAAAAATGGGTTCGTTGCAGGCAAAAACGGTTATGGAAATCGAATGTCACCCATGTGCCGTAGTTCGTTGATGCTGTGATTGGAGTATGAGCGTTGTGGTGTTGAACGATTATAATATAAATTATGTTGAGATGAGTAACGATTTGGATTTGGTCGATAGATACCTTCGGGAGGTGTGTGTCTACGACGTGGTGTACTTTCATCGCTGATTTTACGTTTATTCGGTTCGAATAAAGAACGTCGACGACCATCGCTATAATAACGACGTGAATCATATAACATAGAAGTCTCGTGCTGTATTGGTTCGTCGTTTAAACAATTTTTGGTTGATGGTCGTTGTTCGGTTTCACGATCGTTGCTTGATCGTCGCTTTGGCATTATATTTGAATCATCATAACTGTAGATACGTCCAGTCATTGCTGGATTACGCCCATACATGTTGACAACGGGCTGAAATTGGGATCCATTCATTTCTGATGGTATTTTCCAGCTCATCTCATATCGTCGACGTGTATTTTCGTCTTCGATTGCTTGACGTTGTTGCGATTTATTGCTGCTACTCTCACTGGAATCTTCTCCTGACGTTCCGATTCCTTGGTCTTTTTCATCAATTCCGTACGTTTTGAACGGTGAATTTAAGTATGATTTGCTATTGAACATGCCCTGTAGGCCAAGTTGTGGATGTGGAATGCAATATGGATGCGGATATGCTTTTTCAATTGATGACAAACGTTCACGACCCATATCACCGCCCAAGTTATCCAATTGACGTTCATTCGTTGGATCTTTATTACATGAAACTGGACCAAATAATGATAATAACACTGGCAACAAAAATATACCGTGCAATGCACCAAACGAAATGACCAAGAATATCATTTTAAAGAATACCAAAAATATATAACTATCGGCACACAAAAGAGCGTAACAACCCAATATTGTGCTTACAGCTCCCTGAAAGCGAAACAAACACAAAGAATATTTTAAAATCAATAAATGTAAATTGACTGTAAACAAAATCAATTGATTGATGTGAGTACCGTACCTGGAATATTGGCATGCCCAATGAATGAAGTGCTTCACGAACTCGATCGTCTGAATTATTCGATTTTGATGTCATGTATGAGTAGCAAATATGCGCTGTAAAATCAATCGAATAACCAATGCACATGATTAAATTAATCATTGAAATTGAATCCAAATTCACGTCCCATAGTGCCATATAACCAGCAACACCCATTTCAATCGATACAATGCTAAATGCCACCCATATTGAGCATAGAATATTCGGAATGAAAATGAATGAAATCAACATCATAATTGCAGCACCGACAATCAAACTTTGCACTGAAGTCGGCCGAATCAATTCGTATTGATCGAAAAACACAAAGTACGGATGAAATATTGATGCATTCAATGATGAATCGTGAACAATTTTTCGTAAATCTTTGACCATCACTTTTTCATGGTTCGTATCGGTGATGTTTAAGGCTTGAATCAGGAAACGTGTCGCAATAACTTTCGTTTTATTTGCATTGAATTTTACATCTAGATAGTATTCGCTGCCAGGGAACATCCACTATTTTAGAGAGAATGAAACGAACAAGTTTAATATGTGCATTCAAAATATGCGTCAAAATTATTGCTCTTACTTCTCGAAGTTTTTCCATAAAGTCCTCTTCTGAAGTAATATTTGGGTGAACATCCAAGAACACTCGTAGCCAGTTTGAAGAGTATGCTGAACCAGACACATATGATGTACTCTCAAGTTCTCTTGCAAGTTTTTCGTATTCTTCTTGGACTTGCTGCAGAAAAACATTCAAGAAAACGAAAAAAATATTTAAACATTACAAATTAAGCATATTTAATCAGAACTGTTATAGTCATCGCTATAGTTCAAGAACGTAATGGTGTGTACGTTTTTTTGGGTGCCGGCACTCAGTTTCATACAAATTTTCAATGTCAACATTTCATAATATTCTTTATATTTAAAATTTTTTTGCACTTCAAATTTGTATAAAACTGGGTGCCGACACCTAAATAAAACGCACACTAGTACATTCTCGAGCTTTATCGTTGCCCATAATACTTGAAAAAATTCTGTTTTACTTACAGGGTCAAAATAGTTAAGTTCACCGGCAACAATAACTTGCATACGATATGGGAATTCACGATAGAATTCATCTTCAAGGTCGAAAAATTTCACCGAATATGAATCTTCTTTGGACAATTTTCGTCGTTCAAGACCTTCTTTAATTTGTGTGATGCCATATCCAGCGCCAAATAGATATGCAGCGAATATTAGCAAAATAACCATTTTCATATAACCGTTGTTGACGATGTTTGCAACAACGTCCTTGAAAAATGCCATTCCAGCATGATCTTTATTGTCAATTGGATTGTCGGGATCGTTTGGATTGATGCCTCCCGTGTTGAATGTTCGATACAACCATGAGCGATTCTCTATAATGACGATTATGGTGAATATTATTCACTGAGATTATTCAACTTATATTGAATAAATATCAATTTACGCTTTTTTGCCCATTCGAAAGCGGTACTTGAATGCGACACAGTCAACAAATATAACAAATACACACACACACGGCGATATTTTCTATTTTAAGAACCTAACATACGGTGTTTAAGGAATATATGCTATTTATTAGCGTCAATTGTTAATGTGTCAGATATTTTGTTTGTTCGCTTGCAAACCGCTAACCGTTCATTCATTCATCAGTATGGAATATGCAAAATACAGACAACGAAATAGACAGAAATACAATTGAACCAAACCGATTCAAAACAGAATGTTGAACTAAAAAGAAAAGCATTTTTTTTAAATTTGCTATGTGTAACGCTGTACGGTCTGACGTTCAGGAAACATTCAATTATTTTTTTATTAGAACGAAGTGAGTGTTTGTGCATATTTATGCATAAATATGATACTGATGTGATTTACCACATCATTTTATTTTAAACTCTGCTAAATATCGCAAAAATTTGACGTTTATGCGTTTTACGACAGCAATAACAAAGTCATTTGATGTTATATAAACGGACGGCTATTGAAAAGCTCTCGAAGTTTTCAGTTTGCGATTGCACCCAATTCATTGAAAAATTACCACATAAATGGTCAATAATTGGCCGATACTTGAAATCATGTTTACTACATTCACAGTTATGGACGAAACATTTTCTATCAAAACGACTGTTTAAGTAAGCGAAACTTGTTTCGATGTGAATTATCGTTGGGCGTAAATGGAATTAAATTGTGTGTGTTTTTCATTTATTTACCTTTGATGGCAGCTGACAACGGTGTTACTTTGTAGCCGAAAATTGAATGGTGATTTTTCTGTTCACTATAACCAGATAGTGCCATGCATCCAGCAAAAAAGGTGATGTGCCAAAAGAAAATGAAGCATACAGTCATGCCACTGTATTTACAAAATATTTGAATCGATGGGAATGGACTCATTATACCGATCCAAAATGAAATAATGTCCGTTAATGATGTGATTGTAATTGAAACGGCAGCATCCGACATTGTAATTCCCATACGTTCCGGTACACTCAATTTTATGGATGTACGACGCCACGCAGCGAGCATAACAAATGTATCATCAATGCCAATTGCTGTATAAAGAAAATTAATTATTTTAGTTGCGATATTTTTCAAAGGAATTTTACCATTTTCATTCTTACCAATCATAACGAACGGAGCTGCTAGATTTAAACCAATAAATTCAATTCCCAAATACATACAGAAACCAAATGCAGCCAATGTTGCCATTATTGCTGATAAATTGCCAAAAAATCCCAACCAAGGTTTTGAGCGCACGCAATCAAACATCATACATGTAATTACACTAAAGAAAAATATGGAAATTAGTTTTTTTTTTGTCTCAAATTGGAATTAAAAGAAAAATGCTACCAACCTAAAAACCAACATTAAAAGGAACGTTAATGTATAATATGGCACCACAGTTCTCGTATTTTTCTCCAATTCATGATCCAATGTTCGCGAAGCAAATCGGGCTATACGAATGTGTTTAAAGAATCCACTGTCTTCAATGTCTCCAATTGTTCGTAAAAATGTTTCTTCCCATTCGCCACCTCTGCAAATAAATTATATGATTTAGCCGATGATGAAAACAACAAACCAAGTGACAAACTTACTTTGCAAGTTGACGCGGTGTATCAACAGCAACAAAATAAACCAATTGCAATGCTGGTACACTCACTACGGTGCCCTCGGGTGAAACTGTTGTACCACCAAAAAAGACTGGCAATATGTGATAATCGAAAGTCTTTTCGTTGAACATTATTGGAAATGTTAGTGACATATTTCCTGATACGATCTGTGAGAAGGAATGAAGATTAAAGTCAGCTTTTAAAATGGCATGTATGCGTTGTTGGTGGAAAACTTACATCGTTTATAATTTCGTCCAGATTTAGGATGTCATTTTCAAAGCAATCTCCAAGCGATCGTGCGCAGATATCTTCATATCGATATATTTCGTCGTCGTAAGTAGCGGTTGCATTATGAATCAAACCGTCCAATGTGCGAAGCTCTTGAAAAATTTCGGGTCTTATCAAATTTCGATCCCCATCTTTAGTAGTAATAATAAGACGCCCGAATCGACCTACAAATTTAGACGTAGAGAAGAAAAAACATACACGAATAATCAAACAATTGACCTTTAATGTAATTACATTGTGCAAGATATTCTAACTGATTAAAAATAAGCGCAGGGAAGTTCCTTATCTACAAAAAAAATGGTGCCTTATGTTTCAATGTCTATTATTTCGTTTGATCATTATCATGTCTTTTGCATGTAATTGACCGTTTTACCAGATTTTCAACTAGTTATCATCAATTCAGTCTCCCCATTTTTGTGATGCAGATAACGTACTTCATTGGTCGAACAATTTATTTATAATAGAGAAACACTATGCTCAGCTGTTAATATAATGCGTTAATGAACTTAAATTCGTTCATTTGAATGAAAAAAGAGACTATAATTCGGGGTCAGTTCAAATCGCAGCCTTTCGTTGTCATTGTTCGGCCAATGTAAGCCAATAGCATTGTTGTAAACCACTTAATTTCTATGATAAAAATCACATAATTGTATACTTTTCTAACAAATATTATGTGTATTCATTTCGTTGATTGTGGAAAAAGGCTGCGCAAAAGGTGTGATGTTTTAACGCTGCTCTGACTCAACCATGTTCAAATTACACATTTGCACACATGCTGAATGAATTAATAAAACAAAAAGTATGAAAGAGACACATACCGTATGATGCATTTTATTTTCTAGGTGGAATTCATGATGATGCATTTATCGCATGACAGACACCATAGATAATAATTTTGCATAATAAGCTCAATTGTTCAAGATATCATTTGAATGCACGAATCAGTCAGTGATTCGTTTATTAAGCAAATAAGAATAATCAAAGTCATTATCATAGATTTTATTATGAACAGTATGCGTGCAATGCACACGCCAAAATGCAATCGTAAATATTTCGAAAAAGAAAACCAACCATTTTTTTTGCTTATCATTTTTGATTGAACCGGAAAAATTGGTTTTGCGAAATAAATGTCTGTAATCTTTCGTTAGTTGAGCGAAAAAAATTGTATGTGTTAATCCACTCACTTTGTTTTGTGCACTTAAATTGCTCTAAATTAATTATGTCGTTTAATTACATAAAATCAGTGTTGCTCACACAGCCATAATTTTGATGAGAAAGACAACAACAAATTTTTATTCAGCCGTCTTGTGTAACAGTTAATAACGGCGGATGAGAGCTGTGTGGCATATAAGCCTTGAAATTAAAAAAAAAACAAATGTTGTAACTGAATGGTATGTATTGAATGTGCCAAACGTAATTTGAATCGATAAAATACAATTTATTTATCGCTTTGTAATATTCGTTAGTTAATGGCATCGGCTGCATATTTTTGTCTTTCAAGCTACAGACAATTTTTTCCTGTTATGGATTGTATATTCGAACAAAAGGCGAACCAACCCAACTCTGATTACTTTTATGTTGCATTTTCAACTGTTTGGCAGATTCATACGAGCAGCAAATTGAAGCGGTTAGCGTGGTTCAATGCTCATTCAAGCAAACATAGTAAATTGGCATAAAACAAAATTCAGTGGTCAGTTGACATTTTGGTTGTTTTAGGCTGAAGTAATAAAACAATGAACGGTTTTACTACCGGATTTGGTCAAGGCGATAAAAGTGCGCGGATATTTGGCAAAAATTTCTATTGTTCCTAAGAAATGATTATCGGTTCAAAAACTTTATGACCGTAGTTCCTACGATTAAAAACTACCGTCATAAAAATTCATTTTATCAACAATAATAATAATCCCACAATAAACATGTGCAATTTTTGTCTAACTTAATTTTATACAATAATCGCTACAAGCGATTAGATATGATTTGCTGGAAGGATCTCATGTGACGAAAATAAAAATCCAACTTGAGCATAAAGTGCTTCAGTTTTGCAAACGATTGGCATAATTGATGTTTATAGCCTGACAACGCGCTCGTATTCGGTACGTTTCGTTTAGAAATTGCACAAACATATGTCATATGCTGATGTAATTGGAAAATAACGCGATCACAGACAGAACATTCCATTTTCATTGTTCATTTTTTTTATGATCGAGCATGTGGCTGAGATGAAAAAGAATGATAAGCCATAAACTAATCAAGCGTGAATGATATTTCGGGCATATAAAGTGGTGAATTAAATTTAAGTTTTGATTCTCTAAACTTTGATAACTGTACATTTCAAATGGCATTTGAATTTGTTTTTATTTCAATACTTTGGTACGCTCTGTTTACCTTGGACGGTTACATTTTTTTTCAACGCATGCGGTTTTTGTTTATTTTGATATTTTCACAATCACCAATTATATCCGCAGACAGTTTTTTTTTCCATTTCAATCAAATAAAAGTCTGTCTCATTTTTAAATTTGGAGATCCTTTCAATTTGACCCGTTTGCATAAGTTTGCATAAAATACAGAATTTTTTCCACGCAATATTCATTCGTTTTTAAATGCGTTACACAATGCGATAATGAGCGATTTTGTCCCATGTGTCATATTAGTATTTTCAACCAATTACCCAAATGGCATTTGAATTTGTTTTTATTTCAATACTTTGGTACTCTCTGTTTACATTTGGATGCAATAAAATTAAATTCATTTTTACAAGCAATAAATTAATCTTATCACTTTCAATTGACCTGATGTAATTGTTTAAAGTTTTACTAAGAATTTTACAATAAAGAACAAATGCGAAACATATGGCATTCTGTTTTTAATAAATGTGGTAAGTGTTGTGTTCTGGTTGATTCAAATCTGGTGTGAGCTCATTGTAATAAAAATATTCATCGATTAAAACAGTTCTAAGAAAATTGCGTATCGGCGATTTTTTGTGTGTATTCGAATTTAAAAAAAAAATGATTCTTTGTTGGTTGAACAAAAAAAATGTTTAAAACCGGAACCTTATAGCGTCCAAAACTTGAGAAATCGAGGAAAGGGAATGTAAATTTTGTTTTTGGATATTTTTGGAAATGATTTCAATTTATTACTAAACGGATTCATTCTGATGCCGAACTGTATGAAAATAGTATTTTTGTCATTTAGTTCGCCAAGAACTAATCTATTCGTTTTATCTATGACAATGGAACCGATTAAAAAAATGATGGTCATTGCTTAATTACACATGAACCGCATTCGTATCGAGTCGAAATCCAACTACAAGTGTGAACGACGACTTTTCTATATTATTATCGCACTTTTTCGTTCTATAGACAAATCTGTCACGTATCTGTCACCTAGAATTATTTCCTCTCAACTACAGTATTACTTGAGTATGATCCATGGCGAGTCAAAGCATCTTGTTGTAGTTTTTCAACCGTACTAAAATGATATGACGTGCAATTTTTAATTTAACGTTGCATATTCAAAAGACCTTTGAACTTTGTAATAACTGAATGAAAATCCAATCAAACATGTAATTTGCAAATTGTTATGGGTTTGTACAGTGGATGTATTTATAAAATGCAGCAAACACATTCAAATTGCATAAACCAGTCAATAAAAGAAACGCGTATTTGCCAATGCACACCGGGATAGCTATGGAAGAATTATTATTCGAATGTGACTTAAAATTAAGAAGCTAGTTTTTTTTTTAAAATTAATTATAAAGCATCATTCAACTTTTTTTATAGACAAAATCTGCATGTTATTTCACACTATATTTTCCATTTTGAACTTAATAACAATTTACATACCGGCTCGTGTGATGCGCTCAACACTGAAGCTCTTCGAATAGTTCACTTTAAAATATTCCTCAACGATAGCTCGTTCGTGTTTTCCGGCTCCATTTTGGGGTGAGAATAAATATTCGGGATCTATTTGATACTTAAGCTGTTGATATCTGCAAATAATGTCAAATAAATTATGTTTCAAGTAAGAAAAATGATTGAATAAAGATAGAAGAAAATGTGGATATTTTTACTTACCCTGTGATAAATATAATTGTTAAAAATATTGGAATTATAATAAAGAAACTTGGATTTCGGCCAATTATTTTTCCTAATTTATAAAATGATCTATTTAGTGTTGTGTCCACACATGATACACCGTTTGAAGACATCTGAAAAAAGGTAAATAATTCACAATGTTAGAGAATTCAATACTTCTTGGATTTCGATGGTTCAACTGGAAATGGTACATTTGAAAGAGGATGGAATTTTTTTTATGTCTGACATAGTATGTCATTGATCGAATCTATTATTAGTTTGAAAGGAACACATCGTACGAATTATAAATTACACGCTAGATACTTCAATTGATGTGATCATTGACTTGGATTTTAAGGTATTAATAAATGCTGTTTTTCAGGACGGAGCATACAATAGTTTTTTTTTCATTCTGTCCAAAAATGTGATTGCCGCTTATTATGTTTAAACATTGTCCACATTATCAATGGAGCTAATGATTGAAGCATTGAAAACATACACACTTCATGAATTCAATGTCATACTTGTAATTTCACTTAATTAAAGCATAGCTTTGTAGCAGCGGTCGTTTATATGGCATATATATCATCAAAATAAATGGTATGCCCTAAAGTGTAGTATGTTGCCGTAGTAAAAATGTTGTGCTACCGACTCGTTTACATGTTCATGACCGGGTCTTATCAATATCGCACCGAACAATAAATAAATACATATTTTCCATGTTCAAGTTTATTTAAAAGAAACACTTGACAAACAAAACAACGACAAGAAAAAATCACACAAACATGTAAATGTCAATTTTGTTTGTGTAAAAACGATTTACAAATCGTCTGACCAGTGCGATGAGCATGGTTACGAATATTAATCACAAAACACGAATCGGCTATCGATTGGATTTGCGATTTTTAAAATATAAAATTCACTCTATTCTGCTCAGTTGTGTGCATGTGATTTGATGGAAATTGTTGCGGCGCGACCAATTTCGACAAAATATGTGGCAAGAAAAAGGAGAGAAACAATCATGGTGCTCAATTAAGCCTTCTTAATATGTGAAACGTACAACTGACACGTTTTCAACATTGACCCAATTCAAACGATATACAAAACGAAACCATCGGTCATTAGTACCTGGTTTGGTTGAATTGCTTAGCTTATTATCTTCAAATGACTCATAACCGATGCGATATTGATTTTTCACAAACGTCACTTTATCGGATCAAATTCAATGGTTATTATCATGAAACCAAGATAAAAGCACATTTCTTTATACATTTTCATTAATTAATATTGTATTGAACGCAATTCGACACCAATGCAAATATACCATGACCGTAATCAATTCCATTGCAGAGAAAGTGTTATTACACTTAGTTTTTACTGTGAAGGAACAGCTTGGTAATTACTACACGTGCTTGAATATATTCAAAATGAATTATCATATTCGATTGAAAGAAAACACTAACTTTTTTATGGGTTTTAAATGTAGGTACCGTTGAACTTCTTATTTTAGCAACACGGTATATCATCAATTTATTACTGCAAACCACAAATTGTTTTGAATCATCAAAAAAATGATTTGAATCATTTGTTGTTGTTTCCTCTCAACTGATTGCTTTTTCTCTCGACACATAAATTATCTCATTTAAACTTTTTATATATATATATTTTATGTGATTTTGAAAATAGTCACAAATTAAATCTTTTGTTTTTAAAAATAACTTAAGTTTTGTTTCTGCACAATAAACAATACTTAAACGAACCTTACAATTGTTTAACTTTTAGTTTAATGAATGAACGTGACAACAATTTATTTCTGAAAGACGTTTACGCGCTCAAAATTTATTCAACACTGATTTGATAAGGCAACTGTTTAGTCAATTACAGATTTGTAACTTTGATGTGTGGGGATGACATCGTCTTTTACGTTTTGCCCCAGTTTGATCGGTGCACATTTGCATTTATCTCAACGTTTTTCATCTTTTCGCTTACGTCAAAGCAAATTCATTTGCAACATCACATTTTTTTCGTATCAACGGGGCTTTCCCAAGAGATTTGCCTCAATTTTAAACATTTATTTTTTTGTCATTTGACACATTTTAACAGGACCAACTGATCACATATAAAAAAATCACCTTTTAACTCCATAAACTTAAATCAATCTTTGATCCCTTCTGGTGATCATATCTCATTTGATTCTTTGATTCAATTGCCTTTCATTGGTGATCACATTTTATAGCAGATATCCGCCAATTAGTATTCACTGGCTCGGTCATTGATATATTGCCTGATATCACGCCCGAGACCTTATTTAAAAAAAAAACATCTTACGTTGTTGATGAGAAAATTATGAAAAATTGTTGGAACTTCATTTATATTTAATCGATTTTTATTATCAAAATCATCAATGAAGCTCAGTTGCGTTAAAATAATAAAGCGGTGTCTATAAAATCAGATGAACTTTTAGCGTGTCTATAAAGCAAGACGGATTAGAATGAAATAATGTTTATCCGAGTTGTTCGAATATTGTTACTCTAATGTTGACACACTGTCTGAATGTTTCAGAACAACTGAAGCTTCGGATTCATGTTGCATACTATCGTTTTCAAGCGGAGGAAGCAATACAAATAAATCATCTTAAGCCAAAAGTGTCGAGCGTTCGACTTAAAATGTTCGTCACGTAATTTACACTGTATGAAATAGCTGGTCTTATATCTGAATATATTTAATGATAAAGCAACGAGTAACAATAAGTTTGACGATCTTGACAACGACAAACATCGCAATTTGTTATTATTATTTTTTACAATTCTTTGGCAATTACTCAGTCGTGGATTCACAAGAAATCCCATTAAAATTCAACCAATATAGATTCTAATTATTGTTTCTTCGTTGAAATTCTTGTTTTATTGTTTCGGTTTGAGCCCTCTGAACTGACGTTTTTGCATTGAATTGACCGAGCAACGGAAATAATTTTGTGCAATTTATGTGAGAATTGTCATTAAGTTGACGGCCGCAGGATTTTTGATATATAAGACAGTTTACAAAACGAAATAATTGGTTTTGGCGGCTTTATTGAAAATGAATTTTCAAAGAAAAAAATAAATTTGTTTCTAATTTTCAAGTAATTTTGCGCTTGACCTTCAACGTCATCGTCGATTGTTGAATTTATTTATTTATTTTATTTTGGTCCAGTGTGCACGTAGCAATCAACAAAGAAATGATCACCTCTTCAGAAAATCGACGATCGTCTCTTCAACGAAACGATTTATTGTGTATTGAAATGGATTGGATTTAAACTTGAGCCGAATTTCTAAAGGGAATCGGTCATTGCTGTTTGCTCTATTGAGTTTTTGCAGTCACAAGTAACAAATAACTATCGGTTTGAGGACGCTTCAATGAAGAACACGTTCGTTTAATATAATTACGTCAGTTTATTTGCATGGATTTGTGTCGTCTCAAAAGACTATCAATTTATTGATTTTATTTATGTGTGTATGTGCGTATTTTTTTGTGTATTACGGAAACAAAAGCCATACCAATGACACGCAGACTGAAAACGTGTTATATGAACTCGAAATTTGCATAGAAAACCATCTGCATCGCTTGTTCAGTCTTATTAAGATGCGTGAGCATCGTTTCCTCTCTACAAATTGTTTCGATTCAGTCGAGAAAGAGAGACACACTAAAAATCGAAAGCGAAAAAAAAAAACATTTATGGCTTTCTTTACCCGAAACAAAAATTATTTATTCAACAAAAGACGTGCGCAAAGAACAAACAGAAAAAAAAAGAAAGACCGAAAAAATGTATGCGCCATGAAAAGTGATTTGTTGAATACGGGAAATAAGTCTCTATCTCCATTTCTCGTGTCATTTATTTAATATTTGAAAAGTGATGTTGGGATTATGATGAAATTCCCGTCGCCATAGAGTCAATATGAATCTTTTTTATTATTAATTTATATCAGACAAAACGGAACTTTAATAGCTTACGCTGTATGCAAATCGATCGGATTAAGTAATCACAATTAAAGAAATTTTACTTTCAAATGTAGAAAAAATATACCGCCTAATATTGTTGACGACGGCATAAACCACGACATCTTTATTTTATTGGGTTCGTTTCCTATCCATAAACATGCACGCATAATACTATTATGCATACCGTTGTAAGAGATTGTGCCAATGAACTGATGCGGTTAGGTATTTCTTTATATATATTTTTTTCATTTAATTTTAGGGTCTCGATAAAACAAGTGCCTTTTTATGTTCGTGGCATTCAAATATTTTACACATTTTTTCGTTGTTGAAAAATAAATAATAAAAAGAACGTGATTTTGTGCGTCGTGAAGGTCTGATTTCTCTGTGTATCGTTATAAAGCATTTAAACTTCCGATCCCATCTGATTAGCATAAAAACACATAGTTGTTAGTTGATGAGACAGCAATATAGTTTGGCATAATTTTGTTGACATGCATAAATAATACGGTTGCATACAAATTTCCACTTACAGTTAATATATCGATTGAAATAAAGAACCAATATTCCACTTACCTTTAAATCTAAAATAATCCTTAGACATCTCCCAAACATTTTGAGTGTATTTACTTAATAAATAAGCTTAACGAAAAAAAGGGAAGTGTGTATGTGCGTTTTTGTGTATGTGTGAGTGTTATTTTAATAGATCCCCGGTTGATAAATTTTGAAAGTTGGTTTTTTTTTGTTCCTATTTTATCATAATTGCAACCATGAACCCATGATTTAAAGACAAAACAAATGAAAAGCGTCCAAATTAGAACTAAAGCTGGATTCGTTGATTAAAGCCCAAGACCGTCTCATTAACTTAGCATAGTAACTCTGTGAAAATGAAAGTACTTAAAATTAGCCAAGAAAATAGAAGAAAAAGAGATTTATAAAATTGCCAATAAGAAGCTAAAGATCAAAGATAAATAATATATATTTAAGAATATTAGTGCAGTGCATATATATATTATTGTGAATTTGTGTTGAGGAAGGGTTATATTTCTGGGAACTATAAAAAAAGCATTGCAAGATCGATGTCCAGCGTCATCTGTCTTGACGAGTTCGCCGTGATCGTTGTTATGTGTCATTGCCGTAAGCATGTTATGATATGTGAGATTGCTAAACAATGCACAACGAACAACAATCGCTCGTTAAATGTATCGTCGACCACGAATATTGGTTTGAGTCATCAGTTCAATGTGTTTTATCATATAATTTTTTTCACTTCAATTGCATAATCGCCATTTTTTCAGCCAATCGTTATTTTATTCAAATCAATTTTCATCGGAATTTCATCGTTAAATCCCACCGGCACAGTGATTCTGCGAAACCCACTTTTTTAGCATAAACAATTCCATTGAGCATATTTTTTTCACTTTCTCCTTCTGAAATCCCATGCGCGGATCATTGCTCTACATTTTCAAATGAAAGTATCATTTGACATTTGATTGTGCGTAAACACTTTTATTTTATTATTATTTTTGGGAAAATCCCACAAAACTCTTGCGCTCAATCGCTCTCTGTGGAAATCTGATTATAAATTTCATGCCATTACTAATATGGTTTACATTCGCAAAACATGAAGAATAACCACTTAATTCAAAAGAGACGCTCGTGCAAAGCGTAAAAATTCAAAAAGATCCGCTTAAAAACGAAAAAAAAAAAAAAACCAGCAACTTTTATTCAAAAAAGCAATCGACAAAAAAAAACACAGCCTATATTTATTTGCTCAATCAACAATATATGAAATGTCATGTACGAAATCCTAGCAATATAATTTATACGATTCTTGTTTGGTTGCTATTATAATTGCTTTCGTTGGTATGTTTCTATTGCAAACAAGCCAGTTATTACAACTTTATTTTGTATCCCACTCTTGTGCGACTCTTTAGACACAACAACAACATCAAATCGAAACAAACAAAAGACATTTTGCAAATATGCCACTACCAGAGAGAACTGTATATGAATTTATGTAATTGCTTTATGGATGTTTCATGTATATGAGCGCTTGGCATCGCAATTCGCTCCCTCTCTATCTCTCGCTCTTCATCGCAACGATATAGTACCGATTTCAATGAATGAACAATTTCATTCACGTTTACAATTTAGTTATTCTTTCTTTTTTCGGCGATTGCTTTTTGTAATCCAATTGTGGTTCGAGGGTATTTCTTTTCGTTTAATCGCATCTGGTTTATTCAATAGCATATTATGCTTGAATTAAGTGGTTTGCTTGCAGCTTCTTACAAAAGTGCATAATTCAGTCAAGGAAAATTATCGTCGATGAATTACGCGTTTTATTTGTAGATTCATATCAATAATATTTTCATCTTATGAATGTGACATAATTGCAAATTTCCTACGTTACATAGCCACTGAATTTTATGAGAGAAAGATCTTCCATTATATGCCTATTTTTATGCACATGATCATAGTTTGCCTGTCATCATCATCATTCATTTTTTCGCATGCACCGTCATTTGCAGTGCAATTCTTTTGATCGGTAAATTGGATCGCATACAAACTGAAAGATGAAACTGAAAAATGAATCTTTTTTCTTTACAAATTACAACGGAAAATATGCGCATAATGATCATTGTGCACAACAGCTATTGCAGGTATTTCATTTGTAATTTGTACATGTGAATGTTCTGGTGTTCGTCTTGGGCTGTCGTTTGATATTTGTGTGCATGAGATTGAGTTGTCACTTTATCATTTCCAAGTAAAAACGTTGCTCGCTGTGATTTCGTCCGTTTCATTTTTGGGCGAAAAATTAAGTGTGCGTCTGTGCAAACTCCCCTTTCTGATACATCTATGGCCTAGAGAATATGTGTGACATATGGCCACCATTGTATTTGAATAAAAGACACATTAAACCGACCAAGTCAGCACAACGGCAGACAATTCGCAACGAAACCAGGCTGTAAAGTAATTACAAGATGAAACAAAATAATCAGCATATAATAAATCAACGGCATTCACACTATAAGGTAATATGGGAACGTGACCATAAAACAATACACGCTATAATTTATGAAAGAACAATATACCTCAACAATTATGCACACACAACGGCTAATTATTTCATTTGGCGCTTGCTTTGAACGATTTAAATCAAAGTTCTAAAATTATTTCACAGAAAAGAAGCAAGAAATGGTGTCGACATTTCGGCTGTTTTGCAAAGGGTATTAATTAGTGCAGTAATGTGCGAAGGGGGGGGGGTAGGAGGGGGGTTTTGGCCCCCCCCCCCCCCCT
>NW_022197885.1:2848548-2864570 GCF_009176525.2 Contarinia nasturtii | reverse complement strand
CAAAAAAAAAAAAAAAAACGAAAATTTGTTTGATTTGCTAGAGAATTTTTGGTTTTTAAAAAATCACCCTCCCCTGTAAAATGTAGCTCGCACATTACTGAATTAGTGGGTTAAAACAGATGTACTTCATCATCGATAATGACGACGGCATAAATGGTAATATCAAAGTAGATTATGTTATCTAATCCCAAGCTCCAATATCGATCATTTTGTGTAAACATGGTGCGATGAGCTTGAGTTTTGTACATGATCAATCTACTTGACTTGAAATTCATGGCTTCATTTTTTTCCCTTTAATAAGCTTCGTTCCATGTTTATTGTGCTTGGCGATTGTCTTTCTTCATTTTGCCAGTAGTCAATGTAGACATATGGTAGTAAAAGATTTGCCAGTTTCTAGGTAAGTCTACCAATTCTATTGCATTAAACTAGTTTCGAATGCATTACGAATATTGCACACGCAAAAGTAACGATACCAAATTACATAATGATAAAGGTGGCTTTAAGAAAAACAGTCGACTATTCTTTGACGGTGCTGTGCGTACCGAAGAGCAAGTAAGCACTTTTTTACGGATTTACCCACTACGTCGATCTATTATGGTAGGGATAGGAAAAATTTGCTCATTTAAATTAATTTCTTGTTTGATTTACACCGAATGATTCGGTTGTATATGTTTACCGCTCTTAACAAGTTTATTTTTCTTGTGCATGATTTTTTTTTGCTCGTTAGATTTGATTTTGGCGCAATTGCACCGTTTAAGTACGGTTATTTGAGAAGTTTGGTCAAACCAGCAATATATGGGTAAACAAGTTTGTTTATTTAAAATTGAAAAAAAAAAACACCAAGACTCTTAGAAATGAAAATAACAAGAGTAATACCAACGAAAAAAAAGTCATTCCAATCGCTTGAAGCAATAAAGTATAAGCGAAGTTCGTTTATGTGCATGTGAACAATTTTTTTTCCACACACACAGTACAGAAAAGAAACAGCTCTCTGTCTATTTTACCAATGTAATCATGAACGCTTGCAAAGACGGCGCACCACACTCTCTTATGCAATTCACTATAGCTGAGTAACGAGTAATTGTGAAATCGTTATCAAATCACCAGAGGAATCAATCGTGCGTGTACACTACAGAAATGGCAGCAAATGTATATATATGTTTAAGTGTATGTGCTGAAATTGTGTTGTTTGATCGGAGCAATAACACGATTGCCAATTTATGACATAAATAGGAAAAATGAAAACATCTTTTTTCTCTCTCGTTTTTTCTTTGGCCATCTCACTCTTTCTCACTTAGTCACGTTCTTTACGGCGGATGATTAGTAGATGAATCTGCCTTCGAAATTGGTTGATTAGTTGGATAATCTACGTAATTTGTTGTGATTTCTACTCTTAAAATTCATTTGAATTGTTTGCATTGTTGAAATGAAATGAAGATCTATTCGATTGTGTGCGCTTGAGTGATTCAACTGATTCATAAATCGAGTCTGCAGAAAAATTTGCTTTGGAAACATAAAAGAATGGCAACAATTTTTTTCTGATTACAAAATCGCGTTAAATTGAATGATTTTTTTTTGCATATGTCATGCATCTGTTGAACAATATAAAACACTTTTGCACCGGCCATCAACTGGCCACCAACAGAAAAAGAATTCAATCGAAAAGAGGAGAAAAGTCATCGCCACATTATCTGCATAGCACAAAAATCACTTTCTTTTATGAAACTTGTTTTGCGGCAGTCATTCCGAGACAAGCGCAACAAATTATAGTGTGTTAAAAATTGCATACGGTACGATCCAGTCAAAATGAAATGAAATGAAAGAAAAACGATCGCACAACAATCATCCAATTCACATCTTCGCAAGAGTTACACCAGACATTTTTGCTCATTTTTATTGTCGTATGCGTAAACGTAAATATGCGATTACGATGGTGTGGTAAAACCGACATATGCCGAAAAACCGTTGAAACGTTGTTGTGGTCGTTTATACTTCATCTTATATACATAAAAACGACAACATTAAAATGAAAGTATTTTTGGGTTTGTTTCGGTTCGAAATTCAAGTGATTGTTTTACTATTTTATTTCCTCATATTTTCGATTTTGGATGTTTGCCATAGAGTGCAACACGGAACATAGTGGCATAGACATACATACCGTTAACCTAGTAAAACAAAAAAACCACGAAATTGATTCCCTTTAGAGATATAGTCGAAATAAATAATAATATATTTTTGTATGTTTGTAGGTATTGTACGCTACACGCACTTGATCGTAACACACCGTATCGATTTCATTAATGTACTTTTATGGTCTAAATATAGTTGGAAGAATTTATTATTGATAACAATATCAACAATACATTGTACTAATTTCGATTCAGAGGTTATCATTTTAAAATTATTCATTGTAATGCGACAAATGAAATTTAAATGTCGCAAAATGATAAAGTGTCGAGAAATTTCGAAGGCTATTTCGAATAAAATCTAGATTTTTTTCATTGCATTGCGTTCCACACAGATAGTATTTAAACAGGGAAATAAAAATGTCTAATCTTTAGCTACTATTCAATTACATTCTCGACCGAAAGCGATCCAATCACTATATTATATATTTGTCTTATTTTCAAATAAATATGGAATCACGATCAGTTTCAATTTTTTTTTCAACTTTTCTCTCTTCTGTGTTCATTTCAATAAACAGAGCGAAGCGCAATGCGCTTTGTTTGCAAAACTGAAGCGCAACAATATTTAACGACTGATTTGCTACGCAATTTGCATCAAACGGAACCTAAGCGGAAATATGAAAATGCAATCTAAATCAACACAAGGGGTATTTTGCACAAATACACTGCCACACTGAATTGAAATCGACAATGAATCGTTGTTGGTGTTGACGTTGATTAGATTTTATGTAGTAGAAAACATTGATCGAAATACGATATTTGCGGCAATGGCCATTTCAGTGTTCAAAACACAAAAAGGCAGTGGCAGAAACGTCAAAATCAAGTCAATTTTGAAATATATTTTTTTTTTATTTATGGTCGAAACGAAATGACGAATGCCAGAAGGTATTAAGGTACGCTAACATTAAATTTACTTAGCGTTTACAGATGTCGATACGATTGCGAGCTCACTGTTTGGCCGAAGTTTTACGGACAAATAATTTAATAATTAATAAAACCAATTACTATGTTTAGTGTACGTTCGACAGCGGGTGCAACACACGCAGCAAGGAAATTGTTTACGTTCATATTTTTCACAGCAACCAAAAGAGCGAGAAAGAGATAGAAAATAACTACTTTTTTTTCGTTAAATCTATTCTATTCGAAGGCTTTGCAAGTCTTATAGGTGTTTCATAAAAAAAGCTGCTTGCATCTGTGTGAGTGTGAATGTGAATGTGATTTAATTAAATGTAACCGATTTGTGTGCTGTATGACAGATCGAATTTACGGGATTCAATTGAATGCAATTGGCGACAAAAGCGATAAGCCCAAGAGTTCATGCAGTTAATGCTTTTTTTATATAGATAAAACATTTTGCTGACTGTAGCGAAACCAGTAATAGACAACTTTCATAAATGACCATAATTTATTCCAATACACGAGTTACACATTTGAAATCAGTTGACTCAGCAAAATCGATCAAAATATTATCAATGAGAATAATATTATTTTACTCTATGAAAAGAAAAAAACAGAAATAGTAGAACTCGTTTTCGTAAAAATCAGCAATTTTAACGATCTGTAGAAATGGTGATTAATTACTGGCGGCTACTTGATTTTGATTAGAAACAATACGCGCCAACGATGTGAATTGCTTGATTGCATTTCGAATCGGGTCGATTTTATGAAGAAAAAAAAAATACATTTTTTTCGCTTCATTTAAATTTTATTCGACTGAAAATCGCTTTGTTTGCATTATTACACTTGCATTTTTCACTTTTAAATTCAATTGGCCGAAGAATCACATCACGCAACCCCCGTCGACTGGTTTTCGTGTTAAGTAATATTTATTATAGAATGTGTTGGTGTATACAATCTTTTACGATAAATGGACACGAAAACGCATTTTTGCCATGTGAAAAAGAGATGGAGTTATGGATTGGCAACGATCGTTCAAATCAACACGAAGAAATTTGATGCAGTCTCTGTAATCGGATATGTCTGGAAGTAAACTATGACCATTCGCATCTGGTCATATAAAAAGCAAAAAATATGAGGAATCAAGAGATAAAGGCACTTGCTAAATTATGCAATTTATTTCGTATAAAACAAAGCACGCACTTATTAAATTTCAAATTGTTTGCTTGAAAAATGCACATTTCTCTCTCTCGAGATGGAATGTAACGCATTTTTAATTCTTTATAATTGGAACAAAGGGGCGCTGTGTGATGACAATGAATTGCTATTTCATTATTAATATCGCTGTGCATCATAAACTCGGGAATTTTAACGGTCTCAATTAATTGTGAATTTTTAACGGTCATTTTTTTAAGTTTTTTTGAAAGTGCTTTTTAATTAGACTGGATAGAACAAGTGGCATCCGATTATATACAATCGGAAGGAGGAGGCTGATATCATTGCTCAAACATTCTTATTGTGTTGGCGGATGTTATGAAATGTACGATTTTTATAGTTTCAAAAACAACGATTGGACATTGTATACTTTTGACGGGTTTTTATTACATCAAATTTATTCTTTATTTATTTTTTGTATGATGGACATTTTGACAAGGTTCATTTCAATGAATGCGAAACTTCTCTTGACGAAAACTGTGCCAAATTTAAAAAAAAACCAGATTGGAATTTGATCTGATTTCTAATCATGTTAAATTGACCGTTTCAAAATCGAGCTCTTTCTTCGAATACGTTTTGAATAAAGTAGGTATATCATTTGTAGCTCTGAACTATCTGTCTACCAAAGTAGTTTGCATTGTGAGCGATTTTTTTATCTCTGAATATTCTGTCTTGTTAATCTAGATTGCATATTGCTATGGATTTGTCGTTCACCTTGTTTTCATAACGTTAACACACAACACATCCACCAGAAAGTACTTGAGTCTTGAGCTACTCGTTGACAGTTTTATAAGTATATATATTTTTTTATCGTTGATCTCTCCTCATGATTTTGCAACGTTTGCACTGCAATAATTTATCGAAGTTCAAAGTACAAACAACCAATGAAAATGGTTTAGAAAAGATAACATTTCGTAAAATGTACAAATATTTAAACTTAATTACGATCGCATTAGTTCCCGATTTCTCCATTTCACAATATTGCTCATTTGAAGATATTGAATGTTGTTTTGGTGACTTTTCTTTGCCCTTTCATTGACACGCTAATAACAATTTCGGAAACACATTAATATTTTCAGTACGCACTTCGTTTTCAATGTGAATCAATGTATTTAAATTCTTTTAAAATATTCAGCTATTTATTTGATCACTTTAATGTTGTTTTTTTTTTATATTGCACTCGTTTATCGCGCACTTTTTTATGCATTCAATTTAATTAATGGAACGCATAATAAAAATGGATGTCGTAATTTCTACCGACGAGAAGCAGCTCGCCCAAAATGCATCAATTTTTTTTTGTTATTTTGGTTTGTTATTCCCCGAAAATGAAATAGAGAAATTATCATGAAATAGGCAATTTGCACTATTATAATGGACGACATGCATTTAGTTTCGGACGAATGATGTGATAAACAGGTAGAAAAAAAAACATGTTCAACACAGACACAACATATTAGATACTTTTTATAATAATGAGAATGACTACACAAAACGAGTCCAGAAAATGAATGGACGAAATGTGTCTGGAACAAATAATGCACTTGTTTGAAAAGAAAAGGTTTCGATTTTTTTTTTGTCTGTGCTCGAAGTTATAACCGATTTGAAAGAACCGAACGATTCTCTAAAGTATGCTCTTTAAAGTAAATCACAAAAAAAAACGCTTTTGAAGAAAATGAAATATATCGAATTTATAATTTCTTACCTTTTCTTTCTTTGACTTTATGTTTCGATTAAAAAAAATCCAATAAAAATCCACAGTATTTTCTCCTTTAAAAATGTTGTATTTAGATTCTTCAGGCACGCAGTGGATGAATTTTTGACTAAGTTCCAGTCAAGACAAGTTGATGATGAATATTTTTCAAAATTGACACAAATTTCTTCGTTGAAATTGATGAAATTAATGCGAAATTTTACGTTGGCCACCACAATTCCATATTGATGCAAACAATAACCATGGGGTTAAAAAAAACGTTGTTTTTGTTTCGTATGCCTAAAAAGGGGGCTTACGAAGTCACTGCACTAAGTAGAATCAAGAGTGCTCGTGCTTTGGAATTCAAAGTTTCTTATTCTTTTGTTGTTTATATGTGTTTTTTTTTTGTTTGTTTAAACGTCGTATGTAGAAAAATCGAGAGCATATAATCAATTTGAATTTAAATTAGTTAATTTGATCCGAGCTATGCTGCAACGTATGTGTGTTTGACAATTTAACAATGCGAATTAAGATGTTTTGTGTTTTCTTCCTTGAAAAGTTTTGTAGATAGTATAGTCAGTCCAGTGTTCATACCGAGTAAATTCAATTAAATGAATTGATCGAACTCAATGAAATGTGCAATTTTGTTTTAAAAATGCGCACATTTTGCTTGGCTTTGGCTCAAACGACACTCTGATCACTAAGCGAGAAAGGCGATTTAAAACAATCACGGTAGGCACTTTTTGGTATGATACGTTGTTTAACGAACGAACTACACGAAACGACTGAATACTGATCATTCGAATTGGTTGTAGCGTTCACAATGTTTTGAAACGCAAACTGTTGTGCTGTGTGAGGTGTTGATGGTTATGTATGTGTATGTGCACAAACAATTTGGAGTATTTGAATCACTTGATTTGCCGTTGCATTGGAACACTGGAACACAGATACATCGAAACACTATGATGAAATGCTCTCGACCGGGTTGAAGAGGAAGAAATACACAAAAACATATGCGTTGATGATCTCTTCCAAGCACATGGGTATATTGTTATTGTTGTCGTTTCTTTTCTCACCTTTTTTTTTCTTTCTTTATCAACATTGTTGTTGAATTTGTTTGAAATGGTTTCTTGGTGTGCACAAAATTTTATTGTTTCTACTTCTACGATGTTCGAGATATTTTAAGAAGAATTTTTTTTCGAGTTGAGAGGACAAATTCAAGCGTTTATGATTTGAATGTTAGTTTGAAGTTTATCCTTTTTTATGGCAATATTTACATTTGACACATTTTACGTGTGAAATGTATGCATATTTTGCACTTTTAGATACCTATACAATACTAGAAGAGTGCCTTGGACAGTTCAAGTGAAAATATGTGTGTCTTCTTTGTTTGCCTGAGGTTGAAACATATCTGTTGTTTTTCACAGCATTGATTTGTTTCAATATTTGAAACTCTGCAAAGTGTACATATTTTCTTATTCTCTTTGAAGCATTGATCAAAGAAAGGTCAAGGTGCATGACACACACTCACTTATGAAGGAGAGTTTCTCATGTTATATTTATTCATTTGGTATGTATAAGATTTTGAATCCATTCATGTGCGAATATGCAGTGCGTAGCAATGATTTTGTGGCAAGTGAAATGCATTATTTATTATCTCATTTTTATGTTACAGGAAAGAAAAGAAAAGTACACAAACCGAAGATGACCAGCGAAATAATAAAATATAAAGTACTACATATGTTACACCGAAGTAAACAAACACAACATGATTTCTCCTTTCGTTGCAAATCCAACGTAAACTAATGATCGATTTTCGTATGCGTTCAAACAACACAAATACTCTTTTTTTTCGTACCTGCGTATTACGCGATAACCATTAGCATATGTACATCGTCCGATGTTGTAAGAAAGAAACTCGATTCGTTTTAGTGTTGCATTCAATCAAAAACAACATATATGTGTGAAAAAAAAAAATAAGCGAATGATAAATTGCCCCATTGAATGATCATTTGCTTGTTGGTTTACATTCGCCGTATACATAAATGAAAGTCCACAATCGTTGCTAGTATGACCGGTGTCCAATTGTATTGAACCATAGGCTTATGTGAAGCATGTGCGACTTCTTTACTTTACCACATGGAATATCATTATTATTGTTCAATCTAATGAATTTTTTCCTAATAATAATAAGCATATTTCTGCAAACAAATCACTTTCTATTTTATGTGTTATCAGTAGTATGTATTTGTATGTTTCATCCACGTTTTTAAGTATTAGTGTACACACATACACACATTACACACATTATACACATACACACATACACAGATTACTAAAAACCAACTTTTTTCAATCAAAAATCTCAAGCGAGCAAGATTGCGAAATAAATTTATTATTTATCACTTTGAATTATTATTCAGCAACACATTTTTTATTTCATTTGAGACTTTGTTGCTATTTTCTTGCGATAAAGATAAACCATCATGATACGAAAATACGAAAATACGAAAATACGAAACCATCAAAATGACTTTCGGTCTAAAAAACAAACGTCATTTTTGTACCAGTCATCTCTTTCTAACTTTGGCACTCGCACTGGATGTTTCGTTGACAGAAAAGGTCGACTATACAACTGTGGATAACGAGCTGAATGCGTCATTGTGAAACATACATTGCTTATTATTCGTGGTGAACATTTCACGTCAACAGCCATTGCAACCTAATCAAATAAATTTCGGTGGAAAAATAATTCCGGTGTGCGAGCGAACGATTGTGTGTAAAAGTGTTTTCGGTTGATTGGGACGTTGAACGATTGAGTGCAGGTAATCTAAATATTGAAATGACAAGAGAAGTGCAATCTGTTTTTTGTTGTGTTTTACCATAAAAGTTTCTCATAAAATTCTTTATTTTATGTTCTGCACTCTATAGATTACAGGGGAAATATTTGAGATGAGTAGTAGGAAAAAGACAGTTCCAGCATCTCTCACCATGTATTTTAAATGGGAGAGGTGCTGGAACTGTCTTAGTTCCATTTTTTACCACCAATAGCGCTGCTTGCAGCGCCACGGAGACGTAATTTGAATAGTACACTATACATTCGAACAAGCTATAGATGGCGCAGTAGGAGTGTAGTGCCATTTCGGGTTCAATTTTTGGGCCGAACAGTATACAGATAATAGAATTGACACACCATCACTGCTTAAGATTAAGAAAATTTTAAATAAAAATATTTTTTGATGAAACGAGAATTGAACCGCGAACCATGAGATTTCACGGCAACCACCTAACCATCTCGGCTATCGAACATGTATGATAATGTATGTATACGGTGGGTAGACATGCTGAATGCATGCATTGGATATGAAACAAATTGTATTTTTATTATAGTTTATTTTTTATATGTAAATGTATGTATGTATAATGTACATATATGTATATGAATAAGTAGCTATCATTCTTGATTTCAATTACACACACACACACATACACACATGTCTGAAAAAAAAATCGGTTCTAACTCTCTCACATGTACGCATGCACTCGTACATTCATTACACATTTCAATTATATGCACACAATCGAATTATTTACGAATACAGTTTTGTTTTTCGTTTGTACTTACGACGTTGTCCGGCTGTGAATGAGAGAAAACAAAACAGTTGCGAGAAAATTTTACTGCTGCGCGCATATATATGAGAGAACCGAGAGAGAATGAAAAAAAGAAGAATGGATGAAAGCGAAAATCAAAAGATTCGCTGCCGTTGATGCCGCTCTAGCGTATGAGTGTAGCAATGTTAATCAAATGGACAGCGAACGAGTGAGCACTGCTGCCGTTACAGTCGCGGTGTGTATATGTGAGAAACGCTCTCATTCCACACATATACTTACCTTCTCTCTACATCTCACGCTTAGCCCGTTCCCCTCTATAGTACCACACTAAAAGGTAAACAAATAAGCTTTTATTTTTTGATTTTCTTAACACATTTGGGAAAATCAAATTTGAGTGAAAAGGTTCGATTTCAGGAAAATAGTTCGATTTGAAGTTAATTTCAGGAAAATAGTTCGATTTGAAGTTAATTTCATGAAAATAGTTCGATTTAAGGTTCGATTTCATAAAAAAATAGTCCGATTCGAAGTTAATTTCATGAAAATTTCGTTCGGTGCGTTCCGAAAGGAACGGTCCATATTGATATACCAAATTTTTTTCCACACCAAAAATTCTTGACTTTTAGCTATTCAACTTTAGCAAAAAGTGATTTTAAATTTCATTCGAGCGAGATAAAAAAAACTACTCTGAAAAATGGAAAACGTGCGTGAAATTATCGATGGAAATGCGGAAAACGCCGGTGAAAACGTTGATATCGATGTGAATATGGAGAACGCGGGTGAAAATGTACGCGAGCGTGGAAGTGTCGAATTTCGCATGCGAGCGAGTGCGTACGACAATCGAATACTCACATTTGCAATTGTAAACAATGAGCATATTGATATTCGTGCTTTTTTGAGTGATGCATTTCATATCTATGAAGGACAGCTATCTTCGATTACCGCACGTCATGGTTACATTAAGACGATGAGTACATTTGTAGCTGAATTTGAGAAGAAAACCCAAACTGAGAATGGAGAACTAACTGAAAAACAAACTTTGTATTTGGCAACATCGAATGTAATACTCTCTTCTCATGTCGATTTACATGCGCATTATGAAGGGTATATTGAGGATGAAGTCATACAGAGTGTACACAATGTTGAGCTTCGTGGTTCAGGTTTTAAACTCTCTCGCATCATCGAATTGGACGTGAACGTTTGCCGTTACGATCCGCTTCACGCATCATCGTACATTGACTTACCAAAATTTATTAAAAACAAAGGCGCAATTATAAACGTGAAAAATGATGATGAAATGTGTTTTAAATGGGCTATATTATCGGCCTTACACCCAGCACAAGTAAATGCGGATAAATTATTTCATTACTACAAATATTCAGATGATTTGAATTTCAACGGAATCGATTTTCCAATGCATATAAACCAAATCGGTAAATTCGAAAGGCAGAATAGCGAAAAGGAAATATCTGTAAACGTTTATTATTACGATTATGATAAAAAGCGCGTGTGCCCATTGCGAATGACTCCGACTGCTAAAAGAAACCATGTGAATCTATTTCTAACAACCGACGAAAAAAGTGCTAGAGCTAATGCCAATGTCACCACAAGCAGAGCTATCGTAGAGACACTCGAAAATACTTCAATTAAATCACATTATTGCTGGATTAAAAGCATGAGTCGTTTACTCAGCCAACAACTCACTAAACATGATGGAAAGAAATATATCTGCAATCAATGTTTAATATATTACGACACTCAGGAAAAATTGGGTGCACATTGGGAACAATGTAAAAATGTTGGTAGTGGATGCAGCATCGAAATGCCTGCGGCTAATGAGAAATGGATGGAATTCATAAATCATAAACATAAGTTGAAGGCTCCATTCGTTATATATGCCGACACAGAGTCCTACCTCAAAGAACTTAGTGCAGACGAGCGGAACAGTGTGTTTAGCGAGGAGTGTAAGACCACTGCAAAGCAGCAACATTTAATGTTCAGCGTTGGATATTATGTTAAATGTCACTTTGATGATTCGCATTCATTCTTTCGTAGCAGCAATACCACAATCGATGTCATTAGAAATGGTGAAGATGTAGTTGAATGGTTCATCAAAGAATTAGAAGAAGTTGTTCAAGAGGTGGCAAGACTTCTCAGCAATAACATGCAAATGAAACCGCTGACTCTCGTCGAGGAGAATGCATTCAACGCTTGGAATGCGGTATGTCATGTTTGTGAGCAACCATTTGCAGCAGGTGAAAAACGTATACGCGATCACTGCCATATCACGGGTTATTACCGCGGACCATCGCATAACGAATGCAATTTGAGGTTTATAGACACTCGCACCATTCCGGTAATAATGCATAACTTATCGGGATATGATTCGCATTTGTTCATTACAAAACTCGCATCGGATGAGATTATGACGGGTGATATCTCTGTAATTCCAGTTAATGCAGAACAATACATTTCATTCACCAAAGCAGTTTCGGAAAGTACGCGCGGTATATGTACAAAAGAGAATATAAAATTGACATTCATCGATTCATGCCGCTTTATGCCAGCAACATTATCTGAATTAGCATCACTGCTGCCGATCGATAAAAAACTCATTATGAAAAAAGAATGCGAACTGGATGGATACTCGGCCGAACAAGTGGATATGCTCCAACGAAAAGGAGTATTTCCATATGAATATGTGGACAGCATCGGGCGACTAAAGGAAACGATTCTACCACCGAAAGAAGCATTCTACAGCCAACTCAACAAGGAAGAAATTTCCGACGATGAGTATGAATTTGCATGCAAAATGTGGGAAAAATTCGATTGTAAAACATTAGCCGAGTATTCAGATTTATATTTGAAAACCGACGTTTTGCTGTTGGCCGATGTATTTGAGAATTTTCGACAAACTTGCTTTCAAATCTACGGTTTGGATCCGGCTCACTACTATACGGCACCTGGTCTATCGTGGGATGCCATGCTTAAATACACCCGAGTGAAAATCGAACTGTTGACCGATCCTGATATGCTGCTGTTTGTCGAGCGTGGTATTCGCGGTGGTATCAGTCAATGTAGCAAACGCTATGCCAAAGCCAACAATAAATATATGAGCGATGAATACAAACCAGATGAAGATTCAATCTACTTGATGTACTTGGATGGTAATATCACATTTTTTCATTCATTAGAAATTTTATTTCATCATATTATGAAATTGTACATAAAATATTTTTTTCTCTTTCATACACACACGCGCATCAACAGCAAATAACTTGTACGGACACGCAATGTCACAATCATTACCAATCAGTAATTTCCAATGGGTACAAACGAACCGCATAAAAAAACTTTATTCGAAAGCTGAGAATATAATGAAAATACATGATGACGATGAAAATGGGTTTATTTTCGAAGTGGATTTGGAATATCCGGAAAATTTACATAATGCACATAATGATTTTCCATTTTGCTGTGAAAAGCAAACATTACCGCGCGAAGCCGTCGATATCAATGAGGTTAAAGTGAATAAAATTGAAAAACTCTTGCTCACACTAAGCCAAAAAAAGAACTATGTCATACATTACCGCATGTTAAAATTAGCTTTGAGACATGGGTTGGTCTTGAAAAAAGTCCATCGCATTCTGAGTTTCAAGCAAAGCAAATGGTTAAAGCCATACATTGACATCAATACGCGGTTGCGAACACGGGCTACAAATGATTTCGAAAAAACTTTCTTTAAATACATGATCAATTCAGTCTTTGGCAAAACGATGGAGAATTTACGTCTTCGTACAGACATCAAAGTGGTCAATAAATGGGGGGACAGATGTGGTGCTGGCCTATTGATTGCACGACCCAATTTCAAAAAGTGTAAAATATTCTCTGATACTGTAGTTGCAATTGAATTGCAAAAAACGCACATCAAAATGATCAAACCGATTATAATAGGAATGTCCATTTTGGACATTTCAAAAATTACTATGTACAGTTTTCTGTATGATTTCCTTAAGCCGAAATATGCTGAAAATTGTAACGTTTGTTATACAGATACTGATTCATTCGTTTTATCTGTTAAAACGGATGATTTCTATGCCGATATGAAGGCGAACATTGAACGCTTTGACACAAGCGACTATCCAAACGATAATGTTTACGACATGCCAACAGTCAATAAAAAAGTACCCGGTCTATTCAAAGATGAATTGAACGGTGAAATTTTGGCTGAATTCGTGGGTTTACGCGCAAAGTGCTATGCAGCATTGCCACTTTCGACAAAATTAAATAAATGTAAATGTCCAAAAAAGAGTGTAGTTCATCGTCGGGCTACAGAAAGCGATTACATCGATTGCACTGCAGTGAATTGTGAGCTCAACAAAAAGACCAAATTGATCAAAAAGTCCAAAGGTATTAAGAAGAATATCGTAAAACGGGAAATTACCTTCAGCGATTACATTGATTGCATTGAAAAGAATTGCGATTACGGTGGACAGAATGCAAGCGGTCCTTGTACTATTGTTCGGAAACAAAATACCATTCGATCGAAAATGCATAATGTGTACACTATTCAACAGGAGAAAATTGCACTCAACCCAGCTGACGATAAACGCTACCTACTCCGACCCAATCGCATCGAAACACTTGCATGGGGACATTTTATGATAAATAAATTTGAAGAAAATAATCGAAATAAGCCATAATTTTATTATGAGTTGTTAAGAAATTTACCTTTTCCTCCTTTACATACCTTCAAATCGAACCTTTTCCCTTTTTTTAAATCGATCAGCAAATCGAACTTATTTTCATGAAATCGAACCTCAAATCAAACCATTTTTTAAATAGAACCTCAAAATCAAATCCTTTTTTTTCATGAATTCGAGCTATTATATGATCGAAATGAATTGGCCTTATACATATTATTAATTTATTATTAAATATTCTGAAATGTAAAGAAAAAAGAAAAATAAATGAAACAACTGATCTTTTATAGTGGTACAACAAAAAAAGAGTTTTTATTTCATCATTTCATTAATATAATGCAATTAAACTTGATTTTTTTCTGCTGTTTTCAACATTTTATTTTATATTATATTTTTTAGGCGATGAAATTCCATAAATAATCGTAAAAATGAAATTCTGGACGACTTCTTTTTCCCGGGCCGTAATAAGCAATATAAAGAGGTTCGGTATTCTCTAATTTAAGATTCTCAACAATTTCTCGATAACGTTCACATAGAATCAAATAGTTGTCACCAATTTTAACTGTTGAACATACTCGTTCAATTTTAGCAACATTGCCTCTAAACATACCAAAACCGCAAACTTGGTATTTTTTACCGATTTCCAAATCTTTCAATCTAATGTATGTGTGAGTACCATCATTTAGTGGATGTGCAGTCGCCATTGTAAACATATTTTTTCAATGTTTTCTGCTTTTTTGTTGTTGTTTGAATGAATGCAGCTAGTAAACTGATTTTTTTTTAACTATAATCTATATTTTAAAAGTTTTTCACTCTGTAGCATTAAGTTATATCGCTAGATGTCTGGTTTATAAATATAATTGAACTTCAATCTCAAATCGAGCGTATTTTCATGAAATCGAACCGCAAATCGAACTTTTTTTCATTAAATCGAACCTTAAATCGAACTATCTTCATCATCAGAGTGATTACATTTAGAATTACAGATTACTCAATGCAACCGCTGCTCCGTAATTTGGAAAATAATTTAAACATTACGCGTAGTGATTGAGGCGGAACATGCAAGTTGATGCATACATGATGTAATTTTTTACATATTTCATTAGGATCTTCTTCTTCTTCTTCTTCTTCTTCGCTCTCATCTTCCTCCTCCTCATCATCATCATACTCGCTAGCAGCATCATCGTCAATATGCTGATTCTCATCTATGTCAAACGGATGCTTATAGAGTTTGAGCTGACGGAACATTGGCAATGTGCGTGATTTCTTCTCAACTCTCTCATCATTGGATTTATCAGAAGTCTCATACTCATTGGATGCAGATGCGTTGTTCGATTGAATTGATTCATTTTCACCTTCGTTCACACTTGATGGTGGATTAAAAATTCCACTTCTTTTGTCTGGCTGTAGCATTTCATCATATTTACGCTTTTTTAATAGTGAAACTGTTGATTTAGCAACGCCATATTCTTTTGCTAGACGATTACCATTCACTCCATCGTTCAATTTAGCTAAAATTTCAGCCTTTTGCAATGTATTCAAACGCATGTTATAGTAGCTATAAAGACAACTTTACTGCTTGAATGTTCAACTTGCATTAACATGTATCGCTAGATGTTTGATATTTAAATATAATCGAACCTCAATTCGAATCATTTTCATGAAATCGAACCTTAAATCGAACTATTTTCCTGAAATTAACTTCAAATCGAACTATTTTCC